>NC_066282.1:14103863-14425000 GCF_905404315.1 Leptidea sinapis
TGCTTCTGCAGAACGTTCAAATATTGTTTCTTCGATCGAATACATGTTGACATAGTGTTCTGTCCAAGGGTGCCTTAGAAGTGGTTGCGTTTAGGATTCCCTGTAGAACTTAAGGGTGTGTGGTTTCTATGTTTTGTATCCACAGTCCATTTGCTCTTAGTCTCAAGGCGGCTGCCTTTTCTTGTGGGACCAGATATAAAGGTCTTAGGTTTAAGAGGTACTCGAGCGCGAATGATGGTGTGGTTGTCATACATCCAGTAGCTGCTACGGCCGCTAATCATTGTAGACTCTGGAGTTTCATTCTCACCGTTGTCAGTTCGGTTCTGGGCCACCATGCAACTGATCCGTAACTCAGAGAGTGTCTGATAACTGATGTGTACAGCCAAACTACGATTTTGGACTAAGACTCCATGTTCTACCAACTACTACTATGAAAATAATTTCAGAAAAAAGATCTATTTAGCTTCCAAAATTATACCTACGCTCTATATACATATAACAAATTAATATGTATCCAAACACGATCCTCTTGAACTTGCCACAGGGCTGCCACTTCTGAGAAAGTTAAACTATAAATTCGAATAAATAAATACTTATTCTAATTGAGTTCTGCAATAAATACAATATATGTTACAGAAACGATGATTATGAAAAAGCTCATGGTCACTCAGAGGGCAATGGAGAGGGTTTCTCAGAGTTTCCCTGCGAGTTCGAATCAGAAATGATGAGATCCGTAGGAGAACCAAAGTCACCGATATAGTCCAAGTGGAGTGGGAGAGTGGAGGCCTTTGTCCAGTTTTAGACGTCTTCCACCTAAGTATCCGAATTAGTTATTTGTTTAGTAACTTTTTTTTCCGAAATCTTTAAATATATTGTATACTGTTTGTGAAATAGTGAAATAGTTTTAGATAACACGCGCCCAGATATGTCAGTGATGAGCTTAGTAACAAGTCGATTTATAAATAAACTATATACAATTATATACTGATGTTCTTTGAAGAGATTTAATAATGGTTTTACGAACTCGTGTTTTATGTCATTGCAAGTATTGCTAACCCTACAAGCTCTTACAGTTTCATCGTCATTAAGTACTTGAGTAAATTGTACAAAATGGTCTGACGCAAAAGTAACAAATAGTCTCTATCTGTAGATGTCCAGAATAATGATTGACAGACATAAAATATTAGGAAACTAAGGAAATAGAAATACTAAAATACTCAAATAGATATAATTCTCAACCAGTGTGTTTTTTCCTGCCTGTTACAAATTTGTGATACCAGCTACAATACAATAATACGATTTTACGATTACCTACCTGGCACTTCTACTATTATGAAATTTTTGTCTGTCTGTCCACATGACCTCTTCAGTTCGAGCTCAAACGACCAGAACGAAAATTATTGTTTAGTATGGAAACAAGATTGCAAATATATGCTTTTAATGATGGTTGTCAACCCTATATTTTTACATTACATTCATTTCACTTCACATTTTTTAAACTTTATAATCGAAAGTATTCTAGATAGGCCTTCCAATCTAACTTTATTTGATGATTAAAATAATTTGAAACACCGTTAATTTCACAAAAAAAAATTTTTGAAATTCACTATCACTTATATTCTAATCGCCCCTTTTTATGATTATTTTTGTATGGTTTCAATGAATTTATTGTTTAATTCTAAAAATAACATTCACTGGAATAAACACTCAATCTTAATAACCTAATGGTTAGGTTAGGTTTTTGCTATACTACTTACAAACATTTTGACGTTGACAGCTGAAGGCAGACAACATAAATGCCATGTGGACATAAGTTTGCATTGTTATGTTGCTGTTCACGGACTAGTAAAAAATAAAGACTCAGTGTCACCTTACTTAACAGTGTAGCACCAAAACAAGCCAATTAACGTGTAAATACATAGCCCCACGCACACACTTACACTACTACAGGCCGATAGGCGGCCATTATGAGAATTGTCATCGTGTGTGACAGATCAGTTTGCGTCTCAATAAAATATTTTGAAAATGCCGTCGTGCTTAGTGAAAAAGTGTAAATACGATACTATATAAGTATTTGTGGCCATATATGATTGTTTAAGGGAGAAAAAATTGTGTGTGTATCCCCCGTAACTGCACACACACTAGCATAACGGTGCTTCACTGTTTGGTTTTGTTTAGTGACCGCAAAAGAAAATAACCACACTCCATACAAAAACGGGACATGTATTTTCAAGTAGTTAAATGTTATATTTTCAAAATACACAACTTTTATTCAGAGGTAGGTACATTGATTTAAAAAGATATCATCATTTCGTTTGACACATCAAGGCCCGAAGTATTGCTGGATGTCGTCCAAATTCAATTTGAAATAACCGTGTTTCGTTCAAGGCGTCTTAAGGATTAAATTTAGTGTCCAGTCGATGCAATAAATGCATGTTTTTATATTGGGACGACGGATACAATAAATCTCTTAATTTAAAGTGCGCAACAATAACATACTTATTATAATTCTGTTTGCGTGTGGCTATAAAACTTTATAAGATGCGAACAATTACTTATTGATGAAGACGTACATACTCAACATGTCTCGAATATTAAACCTAAATGGTGTTCATTTACAAAGAGTATAATACCTCTTTGTAATTGAATACAGTACAATACAATTTTTTTTTTTACTAAAATACGGGACGAGACGAGCACGACGTTCAGATGATGGTAATTGATACGCCCTGCCCATTACAATGCAGTGCCGCTCTTGATTCTTGAAAAGCCCAAAAAATTTGAGCGGCACTACAATTGCGCTCGTCACCTTGAGACATAAGATGTTAAGTCTCGTTTGCCCAGTAATTTCACTAGCTACGGTGCCCTTCAGACCGAAACACAGTAATGTTTACACATTACTGTTTCATCGCAGTAATAGGCGCCGTTGTGGTACCCATAATCTAGCCGGCATCCTGTGCAAAGGAGCCTCCCACTGGTGTATACATATATCCCAATACAGATAAACTGCTAGATACTAATCGAACTAGGTGCGAACGCATATTTTTCGTATTATTAAATTTATGTTTACCTTTACAATCTTCAGTGCAGAATGGACACACTTATTGACACACTTTTTTTACACAAATTATCTTGCCCCAAGTTAAGCATATATAGCCTGTGTTATGGGTTACAAGACAATGATATATTTAATACAATATACTTACTTAAACATAAATAAATTCATATAACATACATATTAACATACATAAATACATATAAACATCCATGACTCGGAAACAAACATCCATATTCATCATATAAATGCTTGCACCTACCGGGATTCGAACCCGGGACCTCTAGCTTAGTAGGTAGGATCGCTAACCACTCGGCTATACTAAGTAGCAATTGCTAAGGGCCCCGCACGAAAGGGGGCCTCACATATTTAAACACACTCATCTCTGCTTGAGCGTATTTTTTTGAATGAAACTTATTAAGATGTGGTATATTGAATTTACTTGATGTCACAAAAACGTGACACTCTTCCAACTAAGACAATCTAGGTCAGACACTCGGAAACAGACTATTTGCAATACAGATCATGGGCTCTTTGAAAGAATTTGCTACGGGCCCCGCGTTTCATTAATCCGGCACTGACAATTTTAGATTATCTACCCTTACAATCTTAGATCATCTATACGTCTAGATAGACTATGACAGCTGTGAAAACGTCGAAAAAAAATAGACTCCAGAAATAACCTCTATTTTGAGCAATTCACGCACACTAACACAAAGTGTCATACAATTCACGAGTGTAAGACGTAGCTTGTCACGCACACTAAACTAATATTCCTGGTCTGTTTTTATGGTTGTCTAACAGCAAGAGACTCTATCTAGAGTCTAGACGTATGAATTATCCAGGCTTACAATAATTATTTGTTTTCAGTTATCATAGTAATAAAATACATTTTTTATGTTACTTAATCACACTCATATGATAACACTTCGTAGTTTATGCTTATTCAAACTTATTTTCTAATTATTAGTTCGGTTTTCTTTAAATGCGTTTTTTTTTGTTTTATCTATCATTCATTTTTGCTTATTTCATCAGCGATGATAATTTCGTAGTAATAAAGACACTACCGGGTATCGGACACAAGAAAATCGCTTTTACCGAAGATCGTAGTAGTAAAATGGGACAGACTATATAAATTATTAAATTGAAATTAGTCCTTGCTGACTGTTCTAGGTTTCAAATAAATGTCCAAGATTTTGAAAGGTTTAAATGTCAACTTTTAAGATTTCGTTACATACAAACAGACCAACATACCAAGCTATTAACAGTGGAAACACACGGTTTAAAATTGAAATTACTGTATTGTCATCGGTTCTAGATAAGTTTGCAAAGTGTCAATTCAATCCAACGTTATCTTTCATCATTTTAGCCGGAACATGTCCACAAAACCCTCCCCGAAACATTGCCATGACAACGAGACCTACCAACACTACTTCCGGTACATGGTCGCCATTCCAGGACTTTACTGCCTCACCAGCCATCTGTCCGTCAAGCTTTGTACCCTGCCCACTGCCATTTCAGTTTGGCTAATATCTGGAGGTCTATTAACAAAATCGACAGCCGAAGTTTCGGTCCGAATCGATAGAACGACGATATTCAAATTAAATCCTATTACCAAAGTACTTCGGATCCGAATAGTGCGGACGAATTTCGTTTCGGAACCATAGACATAACCATAAAAAGTGAAGTTGTAGTTACGAACGAAAAAGTAAATGTCAAGTGAATGTCAAATAACGAAAAAGTAAATGTCAAGTTAATTTGTGAATAACATAAACGAAACACAAAATGTCTAATCGCGAACTTCGTTTCGATATTCGGATCCGAATCGCTTTCGTAATAGGAAAAAGTACGACCGAAACTTCGTATTTCGATTTGGCAATAGGGCTTCTGGACCATGTGACTGACTGACGGGTGACTTTGGTTCTCCTACGATTCTCGTGATTTCTGATTCAATCGCGCAAGGAAGCTTAAATTTTAAAGTGTGTGAAAATCATATTTAAAGTTTCCGTTACTTTAATAACATACGTTATAACTAATAAGGTAATAAAAGCGTGTTACAAACGGTGATATCGAGTTCATTATTGAATGTTGTCGGCGTCATTATCAGTTTATTTAGGACAAAGCAAAGCTCAATATTTAAACTGACGGTAAATGGCGATTGGCGACACAATTCATCGTATTTGAGTGTTTGATGTGATTTGGTTGTTTAATTGTCTGAAGCATAGACTTACATTAAACTAGCGTATACACAAACAAAACGTGAAATAGAAAACAACATATTTAACAGCTTCAACATCACTATGGTTTTAAAATTAAAAATTATATTTTTTATAATTGCTAATAAAATGGTCGCTGGATACCTTTATTTATTTACGATGTGTGTTGTTTGCTGAGTTCTCGTAACAGGTTTCATCATGCTCGCTTAAATGTCACTGCTTGTGGCGGCGACATGGGACGGGTCGTCCCCTTCTCTAAAATATGGTTGAGGGAGGCGATGGCTGGCTCATGCGTCATGCTCGTGAACGGGCGCTGCTTGTGGTGGCAGGATGATCCTGTTGCCGGAGACTCGGTTTCAGATTCTTAAAAGTTATTGTGTGTTATATGTATGGATATATACATATTTATTTATTTATAATCACTTATAAAATGCTCACAGAATACCTTTATTTATTTATGGTGTATGTGGATGATGCAGCTACTGTACTCAATAACTTTTGTATTAATTTACATTAACTTTTTTTGACTTACTCGTGTAAGACATTGACTATTTGACGTTTGAGTGTGTTTGTTGCATCATTTTACATTTTACATATTATATTGTAATTGAAATGATTTGTAAATCGATGTAAATGTTAATCTTGATATAAAAGAGTGGCAATGAGTTTCTTGCTACTTCTTCACATTAGCTCAACCCTTTACGAAGTAGCGGTAGATTCATTATGTTTTTTTTATGACATTCATGTATATATGTATATATGTCATTTCCGTGACCTACGTGAATAAACTGATTTTGATTTGATTTGATTTGAATATACTAGCGTTTAGACAAACAAGTCGTGAGAGACAGAAGAACACCTCTAAAATCACATCAATAAGCTATTTTAGTTGTAGAATTTTATAAGACATATTGTAATCTTAAGAAATATGAAAGAAAACAAAATATTAGGAAACTAGCCTACCTTAATAAGTTTTGTCTACCTAAATATAACAAAGTATATGGTAAATGAACCTATGTATGTAACTATGTACCTAGAATATTAAATACACTACCTGATGTTCTTCTAATCTAATATATAAAATTCTCGTGTCATGGTGTTAAACTTTGAACTCCTCCGAAACGGCTTGACCGATTCTCATGAAATTTTGAGTGCATATTGGGTAGGTCTGAGAATGGGACATCTATTTTTTATCCCCCTAAATGTTAAGGGTGGTCCACACGATTTTTTTTTTTATTTTTTTTTAAATTTTTTTTAATTTGTTTGATTATGAGTCAGCATTAAAAAATACATACAACTTCAAATTTTCACCCATCTACGATCAACAGTTACTTTTGTATTGCGATTTTAATATCGGCAATACAACGTTTGCTGGGTCAGCTAGTAAGTATAGATATATATTTACAAAAGAAAATTTTTAAAGTAAAGATAGCAAAATACTATCTAGATCTAGAAGCTTATAACCAGGAATACCTATGATGTATATTTTTAATATTACTACTATATGTTATATTAAGTCTTAAATAATAAAAAAAATATTGTCATGCGAACTTACCGCTCGCACATAAACCTTAGAGGCTTTGCGAGTATGTCTTTATTATTATATATATTAAGATAATTTTGTTCATTGAATGAATAAAATAAAATAAGATATAAATTATAAGCGAATCTATTATGATTGTAACCGATTTTGATTGACAAGTCGTAAACAGTCAGCCACTCTTGCAAAAAGCTGCTTAGTTTTTCAATAATATTAAACCATCCAACTACAGCTAACGCACACATGGTCACGCTATATCGGGCTGTCAGATCCTCTATACCCTAGTAATATTATTATGGTCCAAAGCTTTCTGTAGTATTTAGTCTTCTATTAAGCCGCTTTTAATATTTGATAGTTCATTTAAGATTATTTTGAATCTGTAATGTAATCCTTGTTCAATTTTAATATCAAAATCTTTTCTTGTCACTTTCAACAAACACTAATTATTTAAGAATAAAAATCTGTCCTCCTAAAGATTATTTTCACATCCTCAAGTATGTGGGAATCTGAGCACGTGCACACGTTAAATATAGGATTTAACCCAATACCACCAACACTTTAAGGAGAGCTGAGACGAGCGCATTTATGATGCCGCTGAAAACTGTTTGGGTTCAGTCAAAAATCCTGAAGGGCACTGCATTGTAATGGGCAGGGCATGAACACCAAAAAAAGTATTAAAAAATATAGGCGATCTTACAAAAATTCTGGTTAACCTATACAGACTCAACGTAGACCTTTTGGTTAAGGTCATTTTGATTTCGATAATCATTCGATGGGCACCCCATCATTCGCACAGGTGGCGTAGAAGTCTAAAAATATAAATATCTAAAATAAAGATCTGTCTGACTGGATTCCTGGCGCCGGATTCTACCTTCACACGCCACTACAACAATTACGATATCATCTGCGCCATCTGGATGTGTGGCGCTCGTCCACAGTGCGTTTTTCAAGGAACTTTCTTCCACGTACAAGAGAGCGGTGGAATGAGCTTCCTTGTACGGTGTTTCCAGAATGATACGAAATGGTTACTTCAAAAAGCGCGTACACCTTTCTAATACTCTCCTGTGATTCCTCTGATGTTACAATTGGGCGGCAGTGATCTCTTAACAGTACGCTCTTTAGTCCTCTTCTTACATCTCTCTCTCCGGGGTCGGTCCGTCATATCTGAGGATCGTGGTCAGCCTCAATCGGATTCTGTCCTGCAGCGTCTCTAACAACTGTTGAGAATTTGGATGACGAGACCTCTTCCATAAAAAAAGTAAAAAAATAAAAATAGCAACTAACACAATTCCCTCTAGTTGATAAATAATCGTGAAGTAATTAAAGTTGTGTCGAACGTTTAGCCAGTCGATGTACTATCATCGTCAACAACTATCAAACTATTACCAACTCGTAAAGTGGTTCGCACTGAATTTCATATTCTCACGCTATTCGCGTTGTTACCTCATAAGTACTCCTACCTAGTTCGGAACTTATTCTAGATTGATCGTATTTTTTTTATTTACTTGTACAAGGCGTTAATTGCCTTCGAAACTCTAACTTTAGTTCTTATTAATATATATGATACTAGCTAACCCGAAAGACTTTGTGCTGTTCATAATAAATAAAATAATGTTTTTTATGTATTTGTCAATAATTTTTCATAACATCAAGAATTATTTCGTAACATATGCTCCTTGTTGTTATAATGAAATTGTTTCACAGCAGAACTGTCAAACAGTGCGTCAATAAATTCTCTCACAGAAAATATGTCCATACAAAACAAATATTGGAAATAAAAATAATTATGGGTCCCAGTCGAAATAAAAAGTATCCTGTCTCTCAAGTTGGACCTAACTGCACTCCATGAAGTAATCCCCATTTAAATCTGTTCATTAGTTTAGAAGTCCGTCGCGGACAAACAACGTGTCACGTAATTTATATATATTAAGATTTACCTTACATCATTTATAAGTCTCGATAGACTATGACAGCTGTGAAAAAGTAAAAAAAATAGTAAAGAGTTAACCTCTATTTTGAGCAATGCACGCACCCTAACACAAAGTGACATACAAATCGAGAGTGTAAGCAAGTACGTAAGTAAGTGATTGCACACTAAAGTATTAAACCTGGCCTGTTTTTATTGGTTGTCTAACGGTCTAGCGGTTGTAGAGACGCTATCTAGACGTATAATATATCTAAGTCGTAAGATATTTACAATACTTTGATTATATTAAATTAAAACTATCATTACGGAGGAGTGTAGCTACACCAAGAATACTGGCAGCATTTCCGCGTTCGATAGCTAGGCCAGTATAGCCGTTGACAGAAATAGCTGCCAGCCCTTGGGTTTTCAGTTACTGATTGATGTAAACACCTTTGGCAAATGCTTTCGCTGGTGTTCGTCTTGCTTCAAAAATTTTACCACCAACTTCACAATACGAATATGCCAACAACCTGTTTTGTCTATAGTTCATTACCTCGGAGATCTGAAAATCAACAAAATATAACCCAGAATTACTGACCATCCGATCGATTAAGTACCTATGAAGTATGTTAAAACTTTGTTGCACCCGTTCTTTTCTTGTCTGAGGCATACTATTTCCAGTGCGCGTGTAGTTTACTTGACGTTCAATAAGTGATTTTAAATCCTAATTTGAATTAAAATATTTGAATTTGAATTTAAAATAGAATCCCATCTGTTGCTAATATTTATGACGTAGTCACCCGTTGATGGTTGAATTAAAAAAACCGGTGAAGAATTTTCACCACAGTACAGGATACATATAAAATATGTACTCTTAAAATACATTTTCACAAGAAATATTTCTTTTAATTTGGATTTTGGAATGTGCCATATTGAATTTGTAATTTTTTATTTTCATATCGGCAATAGTTGGGGTGTGTATCCTGATAACAAACTGACAGGTCCGTACGTCTGTCTTAGTATTTTCTTGTTGCTTGGGTATAAAATATTTTTCATTAAATTTCCATTTGCGGCACCAAATTTTCGAAGCGATTGTAAATACCTATTTTAGTTGTTTACGTCTAAAATAATACATTATGAATAATTTTGAAACTAAACTCGAATGGAATGAGTATTTCAACAATTGATTAATTGTATTGCATTATTATGTAAAAAAAAATACAGCAGAAATTATTTTCGTTGTTCGACTATTTATGTTGTTATGAATCTTATATCAGGGTTTTACCGGTCACCGGCGAGGATCGCTTCAATAAATATGATTAAGGAAAACCATACTACAAACAGTATTGGGCACTCCGAGGTTGTGTATATCAAATTGTGTCACATTCAACATTGAAACTTCTATGATACTGACTTCTATCTTACTAACAAACAACACTTTACAGCCAGTAAAAGCCAATTTGCAGATGATTTCAAAGGCGTATTTTTATGCCAAAAGAAGGAGTTGACTGGTGGCTTACGGGGAAGTTTTCAAGTGTAGCAAACTTGTAGGAGAAGCAACTTAGAGGAAGAACGCAAAGACTGGAAAGATGTCTGGCACCTACACAAGGATGCCTACATCATTATGGTAGAAAAAGGCTAAAAACAAAAGCAGAAAAAGATATGTATTTATATTGTAAAATCATCGGACTTTCCATGTCTTATCTTTTTTTAATAGAAGCAGAGGATTAACGAGAGTACGGGTCGCCTAATGTTAAGTGATCACCGCCACCCAGATCCTCTTGCAACATCAGAGGAATCACAAGACCATTGCCGGTCCTTTAGAAAACTGTAAGCGCTATTTTTGAAGGTACCCATGTCGTATCGTCCTAGAAACAAGAAAGCTCATTCCACAGCTTGGTTGTGCGTGGACTCATTTTCACTCTCCACCAAACGATTGGACGACCCTATTTTCTTGTTGTTAAAAGGCATAAAAGGCATTTATTTTGTCAAAATTGATTCCTTTAGAATTCTTTTTGATGTTATTTCTAATATACTAGACACTACTACAGCTTCGGAAACAAATGGCGCTCTGAGAGAGAAGACGCGGCGTAAGAAACTCTCCCTGAATTTAGTTTTTTTTTGTTGGGCAAAATGTGGCAAAAACAGAAAATGCTTTCGGTTTATTGAATACAAGAAATTACTAGATGATAATGGAGTTCACGATGAGTTTTAACTACTGCTCATTGCTGTCACTTTGAGTAGCTATGTCTCAATAGACTATTTTATTCTACGGCGCCTTTCAAACTGAACCATAAATATAGCTTGCACCTTAGATACTTTATGCGTCTAGATAGAGCCTCTTGCTGTAAGGCTACGCATGAAACATGACAGGCTTATTACTTTAGTGTGCGTGACAGCGTGCGTGCGTTTGCTAAAAATAGAGATTAACAGTTCACAGCTGTCACAGCCTATCTAGACGTATAAATTATCTAAGGCTTTTATTTTACTTATTGCCTTGCTGCAGAAGTCCTGTGGGAGGCTCCTTTGCACAGGATGCCGGCTAGATTATGGGTACCACAACGGCGCCAATTTCTACCGTGAAGCATTAATGTGGACGCATTACTGTGTTTCGGTCTAGGTCGCCGTAGCTAGTCAAATTAGTGGGCAATTAATATCTTATGTCTCAAGGTGACGAGCACAATTATTGGATTTTTCAAGAAACCCGAGTGACACTGCATTGCAATGGGCAGGGCGTATCAATTACCATCAGCTGAACTTCCGGCTCGTCTCATCCCTTACTGTCATAAAAAATGGCCCCGCTGTGGTAAATTTGTTCCTGTTGTTATTCCTCTATTTCCGACAAGGAAATAAGGCTGCCGTGATAAACAGCATAGCTGAAGTCTGTGTTCCAAAGGAGGTAATTTAATAAAATACGTAATACTTATTCAGGTGTAATTTGAATCTTGACAAAATACATATTTGAATTGATTACCATAAACTTTCTGTTAAGCCTTAAGAAGGGTTGCCTCTTCTTAAGGCTAGAGCAAGAGGTTCCAGTGATGTAGAATAGTAAAACAACCACCATGGAAATCCGCAATACGGTAGGGAAATGTTCTAAGCTTAAAAGGTCCGTTAGTCGTATTGGTTCGTGAAGACTGCAGCCATTGCTATGCGATGCAATACGTTTCTAGTGTAACGCGCGGTCGTAGAATACCAGTATCGGTATATCGTGGCATTAGTCGTGTCGAATCCTACTCTTAGATACATCGTAGTCAATGTCGAAACGATGATTGAACGAACGAAACATTATTGGATATTATCGGTCCTAACCCTACTCGTAGTTGAAAATGTCAGTGACGAATATTCGAATTTGACAAATAATCAAACGTCACTTTTACGATAATCTCAACGACACCTTCTCTTGTGCTTTTATTGGGATTGTGGAATCGATTTCTTAAGTTTTCTTTTGTATATTAAATAAATAAACATACGCGAAACATTTTATATATTTAATGATATTAATTACATAATTTTTGAATATTTACATTTTATGTAAATTGTAAATGATGTAAATTAGTGGGACAGTGTCTGGCACTGCCCTTTGCGCCTAAACTATGTTTTGAATTTTGACTCTTAAACGCGACATAACAAAGATTATATTTAGTTTTTCAAGGTTTGCACATAATTCATTCACTCTAACATCGTAAAAAAATCTAAATATTAGTCTTTGGTTGCGATAAACGATAAGGAATTCGAACATTCGTTAGAGTAGGGTAGTTGCAATATAATCGGAGTATGTAAGTAATGTATCGTTGTCGATTTTGCGAGTAGACCTCCTGACGTCAACATTATGCTAAAACACCTTTCGGAATACGGGCCTAAATCGTCTTAGTTCATAAGGATGTTGTTGTTGGGGAAATCCCCGAACGTAGATTCTTAATAACAATTTCTCTTTCATTATCTTGGTTTGAAGTAATAAATGTTAAAACAAGTTTCTCTACTTTCATATGTATTGCCCGGTATTCCATTTTTACAAGTAACTATTCAAAATTATGTAAGTATTGTAAACATGCAAACTTTACTAGAATAATAAATATAGAGTGGTTCTTTGTTTTGTTTGATTGACGAAAATCAAAGTTTTGGATTATTTTTATTATAAATTTATGGTAGCAGTGACGATATATTAACTTTACTTTAAACATAGTACTAACTCTACATTATTACAATACTTTTCACAGACTGCATGATTAGTTAGCAACGAGAAAGTATCAAGATAAGAAAATGCTAATTTCCGACATAATTAATCTTTAAATTGAGTCACTTAAATACATGTCTAATACCTACTCTTATAAAGTATTTTATTAAACTTATTTCAGTAAATTTAACGTATGTTTGATTAGTAAGAATGAGCTTTCATAAACTGAAAGATAATCATAATGATCTGTTAAAATGAAATTTATAATAGACACAATATTCTTAAAAATCAATAATTCTCATTTGTGACGAAAGACCTGAAAAATCGTGGTTTAGTTTTGTATGGACTGTAAACCAAAGGCCGCTGGTTCAAAACCGGCTCGACGGACCAATTGATGTTTAAGCCGCTATGTTGACCACTTACTCAAAATACCATTAATTGAAGTTTAGTAAGTTGCTCAAGTGTCTTGAAAAAAAAGCCTTGGTATGATATTTCATTTTATTATAAAATGTATACAGTTGTATAGTTGCTTAGATGCTGACTAAAATATAAGTCTAATTGCTGTCAATGCGGTATGTATGGTGTAAACCGTAGAACTGTTAAATATTTACTTACATATTAAGAATGTATCTATTAATATCTTAACTACATTAATCTCCATAAAACAACATGATTAATTAGTATAAACCGCTGATAAGAAATGCTTCAGTTAAGCAAAATGTCGTCTCTACAGGCACTTAATTGAGTCGTCGTCACGACACCGCTATCAGTTTGATTATTACGTCTTGATGAAGACAAAGAATATAATATATTAAGTAAATAATAATTTGAAATAACTTCAAACACAATTCCATAAATAAAAAAACACGCTGTAATAAAAAACTAACCTAGTATGAAGAAAATAATTTCAATCGTTTTAGTTAGTTTAAGTTTAATTTAGAGGTAGTGTGATTAACATAAAAATGTTTTATTATGCATGAGCTGCTAGATGGCAATTGCTATAAATACTTTATTGACAGATTTAGTTAAAGTAGAGTTATTTTGAAAATCTCTTAAAATGCACCCTATACAATCTTTTTTATTTCCAACAAAATTTTTATTAATCATACTATTCCTATTCAAATTTGCTGAAGTTTATTTTTGAATATTTAGTTTGACATCTACGTGGGCGACCTCGCAAGCGGACACCATATTTATTTGGTATTATTACTATAAGAATTATTTCCATAATGAAACTGACTTTGTTTATAAAGATCAATGAACGTACGATCTGTTATCACCGCATGATGCTTATAATAAACAGGTTATCAACTTATCAGCGAGTCACTGCAAAGGTCTAGGAAATCAAGAGACCTAATTCAACACATGCATCACAATATTTTATGTAATAGAGATATAGGTAGGTAATATCTTTATTATCTCTCACAAACTGTTAAAGTGTGTAATCGAATAGTGTTCAAAATCGTCAATAGATGTCACCGTACATTGTCAAGGACGCGTCGTCGAAGTTCATTGTACAATGTTAGTAATGATGTGACTAATTAATATAATATAAACAAAATATGGTATTGTACCAAGCATAGTACAATACCATATTTTGTTTAAAGCTAAATCTTATAGAGTGAGTATTTTGTGATTTGTACACAAAGTATAAACTTTAACCCCCTTAATCATAAATGTCTGCTATCTTAAAGCATTGCTCACTCTGTCTTCTTTTATTGACCTAAGTCAGAATGAGAAAAGACACTCCTTAGCGGGTGCTTTAAGTTAGCGGACCATTATGAATAAGGGGGTAAATTACTGTGTTTTAATTTTAATATGATATATATACACTAAGTATTTATATTTGCGTATATATCATATAACATTGTACAATGAATAATACGTATTATATTTAAAAGTAAAACTCACTATAATTGCATTAACGACAGCTATATGTGACAATAAATGCATACTGTTCATTATTCACGACATAAAACTATTCAAAATGGTAATGGTAAATTGGTAATAATTAAATTGAGTGTTTATATTACAGTCATTTTGCACGAGTTATTACAAGAACGAATATCATGCGATTAGAAAGCAGAGGGGCATGCGCTTAGCGGTTTATCAGTGGTTGGTTTTACGTCTGCCGCAGTGATGTTACGTTGGTAATAAAGTGTTTCACAGACGTTGCTATACTATGATGTTCTGTCTATAGAAAAAAAAGGATTGCGTGGTTTTATGAAACCACGGTAAAAGTTAAATTTTGGAATAATATTCCATTAAGGGTATAAAAATCGCTTTATCAATCTTAATTTTATACTTGGAAAATTGGAATGATAATGGGAAATAATAAAAACAAACAAAATAGCGTGGAGCACTGGCACAAATTAATAATAGTCTATACACTACACGGTCAGCCGCTGCGAACTATAGGGCCCGCGCGACCGTCACGCGACATGCAACACACAGACGAAAAAGTTTGAGGCGTTGTAATAAAAGTTTCACTTTAAAATTACAAATGTATGTATTCGGGAATAATGCCATGGGAAATGCGATATGTTAAAAATGAAACAATGGATGTGAACAGTGGACTTTTCTGTAGACCTTTAAAAGATACACGATTCCACCATACATTATTTTGTTACATCTGAAAGGATTTAGACAGCGTTATCGTTGAAAGCTATCAAACGGCTTATTTTTTCCGACACCTCCAACAAATGTCGTTAATTTATACAAAAATTTATACAAAAACATAACAAATTATATATCTAAAAACCTTCCTCGAGAACCCCGCTATCAATTTGTGAAAAACAACATGAAAATCGGTGCAATAGTTTTTGAATTTATCGTGAGACAGACAGACGCGGTGGAGGACTTGGTTTTTATAGTATTTAGTGATAGTGAGACTAATCTACGTCTGACTTCTACGGTAGCGCAAAATAAAATACATATTGGCTCAATTGGCGGAGAGTTTGATGTAAGGTGATGCCACTAAATAAGTCTGTGATGACCTTATTTTAAAGCAAAACGTCCTACAGCAAATCATGCGACCACAGATAGTAACTGTGCTCTATAATATAAGGCACTTTAGCACTTGCCTATGAGTTGTATCTGTGACGTTCAACAAACATTGAATTTAATTCTCATCCATTGGTTGTGGTTCTGTAGACATATGAGCAAAGAGTATAATAATATATAGGGAAAATGAGCACTCTCTACGCATTATGAGCTGTCTATTTGAAAACTAGCGCCATCTGGAGATTGGCCCCGAAAATAACTATTATAAGCTCTAAATTATAAAATTCATTTATAATGTTGTGACGCAATTAAATAACTAACTCAACTTTTTAATGTAGGTATTGCAATTTTTTACCATGTTAAAATTGCGCGTAGAGTTAGTTATTTAATTTTGTCACAACATAAAACATAAAGGATAGATTTAGTAGTGCAAATATGCAAAATGGAACACGAGAGCTACATACATGCGCAAACGCTAGAACTAGCCGCCATTTTATGACCAGTGGGCAGTGACACAAATAAAAATAAGTTGAAAGGTTTCAAAGCGATTGACAGCCGACAAAGCTTTCATTTTCGGGCCAACTAACAGATGGCACTACAGTCTTCTAAAAACGTCACTTTAAAGCGTCTGTCCCACCCCTGCATATGAGTTTCAAGAGGCTTGGTACTGAAGTATTATATTTGAATGGTCTAGTTGACCAGCCAGACGTCAGGGTGTCGAATTTGCTTGACAATAGCAGTATAACTTCAAAAATAATTTTGAAGACTGTTATTATGTGCGTTCATATAATTTACAATTTTATATATAAATCTCCAGGTATTTACAGTTGCATTCCCACATTGATACACTTTCATTAATATAACAGCACCTGATATTATAATAAATATACATGTACATACATACATATAATCACGGCTCTTTCCCGTAGGGGTAGGCAGAGACCAATTCTTTCCACTTGCTACGATCCTTACATACTTGTTTCGCTTCGTCCACTTTCATTAATTCATTTCGTTAATAAAATTAATTTTCATAATTTAAGTTTTTTAATTTATTTAAATTTTCATAAGTTAAAAGTAATTTTATAAATTAATATATGTGTATATTAACGCTGCGTCCAAAGTCTCTCGTAGATAAATATGGAAAATATATTATTCGTTGCTATAATATATAACGCTATAAATATTATAGCTTCGTCTGTGAGGCTCTACAAGTTAGAGCGCGCGGCGTGCGAGTGTGTACAATCTACACTCTACAGCGTGTTCCATAACGAGAGCGCGCGGTCGCGTATTCAGTAGTGCCTGCCTCTAGTCTCCATTCAGACTGTGAGACATTCGCAACTCGCAAGTGTGAGGCGGCAGTGGCTCGCGTGCGCTCCTCTCCTCGCCCCGCGCCGCGTCAGCGTCCGCGCCCGCTCCGCTTGTGACTCTATAAAGCAATCTCCCCTCGCGCACTTTGACACAGTCACGGACGAACCACGTCCCTACATCCAAACCGCTTTCACTTACGCTTATCAATTATCAGTTATCATCACTAAGTGAGGATAAAACAGTGGTCATGTCAAACGAAGAATGGGGATACACCGGTGTCAATGGTGAGTACCTCTTGACTATTTACTTAATTATGCTGATAACTGTTGAATGCCGCAAACAAAAAACCGGTTGTTTATGTTGTAGCACGTGACCGAGTTAAATCGGGCTGAATATACATCGAAACTCAACACAATTGTTTATTATTCTGTACTGAACTGCGGGAAACAGATATATTCGCGTGTATTTAATTATTATAATACCGATAAATACTGAGTCATTGTATTAATTGTGAACATTTTACCTTAACGTTGATTATGTTTTAAACGGCATTGACATTCCATAATAAAGTTTTTCACTATTTTTCACGCATCACATTATTTGTTTCATGCGTGAAAATGCCCGAGTTTCCTTCTCACGACTATTCCATTGGCAGATTTAAAAATGATCGAATAATTACCTGAAATTTGTTATTGAAATAATGTAGTGTAAAATATCGAATCTTGAACTTATTAATGAAACAATTTATTTATAATTTAGTATAAAATCTATTCTACACTTATGTATTAAGGCTCTAGGTATAGAAACATAATTTACTTCAAATTTCCGCTCAGCAGTTATAAAAAAAATCTCTCTTTCTTATACTATTACTATTTATTTTGGCATAATTAAGTTAGTAACTATTTACAAAGGCGCATTTATTACATAATGTAAGTAATATGTATTCTCGATCAACTACGGCAATTATTTTAATGTTAATTACAGTTGGTGACATGAATATTTAACAAATAATTATTTAACATTCGGAATACTTTTAATGTCAATTACTATTAAAAGTTCGTGCATTACATTTAATTTCATTAATCCGTGCATTAGACAATTGTTAAATAACGTTAAATAAAGTGCGTGTGTGATAACTGTTAATATGTTATAAAGATTACAATGAATTGTTATATTACACTGTAATTTTAATCTCTACTCAAATAACACGAAAATCGTGTCAAACATTATCTCGTAATTATGTTCTAACCTCTGCTATAAAAATCTCATTAGTTAGTGAAGTGGCAAGGTTAACTTAATGTTGAAAATAAAACATTCCAAATATTTACTTTAATGTTTTTTATAAATCGCGTGATTTCTTCAACATAGAGTCGTGTCTACCGAAAATCCAAGTCATGTATTATATTGATTCGATATTAATTCAACAATTAAACTGGTTAACCAGTTCGACCGACCAGGACGTTCAGCTGATGGTAATTGATACACCTTGTCTATTCTTGAAAAGCCCAATAATTCTGAGCGGCACTACAATTGTGCTCGTCACATTGAGACATAAGATGTTAAGTCTCATTTGCCCAGTAATTTCAGTAGCTACGGCGCCCTTCAGACCGAAACACAGTAATGTTTACACCTAACTGATTCACGGCAGAAATAGGCGCCGTTGTGGTACCCATAATCTAGCCGGCTTCCTCTGCAAAGGAGCCTCCCACTGGTACGATATTTATTCAACAAATAAACTGGTAAATTTAGTAAAAATATCGTGCAATTATAATAGCATACTAATATGCTTATCTAAATAAGAATTGCTATTTGTGAAAAACTTTAATGTATACGTACATATTGTTACAGTCGTAAAAGTGTCTGTGCATTAAGTATTTTTACAAAAAAAATATATGTACACGTTGCGCTTATGTAACCGAGACTAAAAAATAACTTTTAGAATTTTGTATGTGTGTTTGTGTACACCAATGTTAGAATCTTCATAAAAAAAATTATGACAGTAAGGGACGAGATGAGCAGGACGTTCATCTGATGGTAATTGATACACCTTGCCTATTCTTGAAAAACTCAATAATTCTGAGTGGCACTACAATTGCGCTCGTCACCTTCAGACATAAGATGTTAAGTCACATTTGCCCAGTATTTTCACTAGCTACGGCGCTCTTCAGACCGTAACACAGTAATGCTTACACATTACTGCTTCACGGTAGAAATAGACGCCGATGTGGTACCTATAATCTAGCCGGCATCATGTGCAAAGGAGCCTCCCACTGGTACTTAAACATTCACTCTATAAATTTTTGTGCAATTTTATTGCAACCATTAATAAGAGAGTTATGCCTACATATCATCTACAATAATTGTCTCTATAGTTCTTTAACTCTTCACCACTCTTTTATTCTTATTCTAGTTTATTGTACGATATTACATTGTAATCCATATTTCATATTAAAAAAAAAAGCCCGCCGAGTTTTTTGCGCCCATTCTTCACAGGTCTGAGGCAGTCTCTTTTGAATGGGTGGTAGTTTTTGACGTCTAATAAGTGATTTTAAATCCTATTTTGAATAAAAATATTTGAATTTTAATTTGAATCTATTAAACAAATTAATTTTGTAACCAAAAATTTATGAACGATGCGGGATTCGAACTCGCGATCTCTCGGGATCCGTGAATCCCGGTATGTCTTGTTCAACTCTCAGGTTGTGGCTTAATCTACAGGAGTACAGGTTCTTCCTTACAGTTGATAACCATCTCAACCCCGATAGCACATTAGGAAATTGTCTTGAGATGTCGCTCTTTAAAATCTAAGCAATTTGTTATTTTTAAAATGATATTCTTCTGGAAATAACTATATAAATTAAATTTGTAACCAAAATTTATGAACGATGCCGGACCCGAACCCGCGACCTCCGAGTTCGAGTGGCAAATTGTTTGTAAATCTTGGTATGTATAGTATCTCAACACTCAGGTTGTGGATGGAACGAGGGGTTGCGGGTTCGAGTCCCGCATCGTTCATAAATTTTGGTTACAAATTTTATTTGTATAATTTATCCCAGAAGTGAGGAATCTCTAAAAATAACAAATTGTTTTTATTTTTTTTTGCTTTGATTTTGATATGAGCTGTATCAAATAAATTCTGGCTTTAATTATTATATCTATTATCATTTTTCTCTCAACTCTACGCAAAAATGAATATTAAAACATATTATTCCTTTTGAGGTAACAAATTTTCTACGGTACGTTCTCTTTATTCAGTTAATACTATTTTTTTTAATATAACAACACACATTCTCTTTTACAAACACACCCACCCTCGGTTTTTTTTTGTTCGTTAAACGTTATAAGATACTTTTTTCAGCATTTTATATATTTTCAAGTTTTCGCAGTGCTTGCCCAATAGGTAACTTGTAGGCCGTAGAGCAACATGGGCCACCGGCCATCCCAACATGGGCCACGTATGGCCAAACGTTTGAAACCTTGTCTATAAGTTATAAGTTTTATAAGTTTTCGTTAGTGGCAAATTAATCTGAAAATAAAAAACAGCCTTTAATATTCCCCAGTAATGTAGGAACCTTGCATATAACTGAAATAACTCAAAAAAATAAAGTCACAAATTTAATTTTTATATATTTTTTTTCATACAGTTTTAAGCTCCGACTACAAGTATAAAACGTCCAGAGTTTTTTTCATATCATTTATGAAGCTAATTTCTATCTAGTTCAATAAAATTAATTTGTTAGTTTAAACCATGACTTTACTTTACCTCTTTAAAATACTAGGTGATTTGTGTTTTTCAAACATAATCATTTAAATCATTAAATTTAATGAAACACAACACTTGAATCATTAAATTTAATGAAAAATTGTTAGAGCTCTGGCATTTCCACAACAAAAGCCTTTCAGAAATAATGTAAATAGAGATTAGTTACTGATCACCACAATTAATATAAAATTTACTTATTTTTTGCATTCAAAATGTCATCACTGAAAATACAATAAGTTGTATTTTCAGTAAAATACTTTTAAGAGGATTAAAAGGCGCGTAATTGTGTATGTGTTTTGACTTGGCGTTTTTTTGTTGTAGTAAAATTTTTATTATTATCTATATAACCCGACGTTTCGTGGCCTTTGCAGAATCACATTTTCAATTTTAATTATAGTAGTTGTCATGAATAAATTTATATGAAATCGTTAGATGATTTTCTAGATATTATATGGAAACCATTTTGTTTATATCACTTTGTTATATATGTTGTTCTCGTGTTAGTAAGCTTTGTCTCTTACAGAAGAGACTTGCTTTTTTCAATATTTAACAAGTTTTATGCATTCTCAGAAGAAAGAAACGAATGATTTGATTTATTAAAAATTATATTAAATTAAATAATTATATATTAATATTCTTACAAACACATTATATATCTTTTTACCGTATCTTGCATACTACAGAATATTTTGGAGATAGCAAAATGAACTAAACAAGATTTTTTTTTTTATGAAAATAAGGGACAAGACGAGCAGGACGTTCAGCTGATGGTAATTGATACACCCTGCCCATTACAATGCAGTGCCGCTCATGATTCTTGAAACCCCTTGAGACAAGATGTTAAGTCTCATTTGCCCAGTAATTTCACTAGCTACGGCGCCCTTCAGACCGGAACACAGTAATGCTTACACATTACTGCTTCACGGCAGAAATAGGCGCCGTTGTGGTACCCATAACCTACCCGGCATCCTGTGCAAAGGAGCCTACCACTGGTAAAAGATTATAAAGCTTGGATATATAGTTGTATAATTTTTGTAAATAATTACATTTAAATACTTATACTTTGACAGTAGTTCTTAGTTAATTCATCACATTTTAAATTAATGTATGTTTAAATAAGAATCAATAATACACTGGCCTGCAAAAGTAAGTATCACACTTTTCAAATTAAATTTTTTTCTTAACTATAGAAGGTAGAGATTTAAGATTAAAAACGTTTTGTTGCAAATTTTATAGGCTTTAATTCTTAGAAACTAAAATTATATATTAGTAACATTTTTAACTTAAAAAAGATAAAACAATGAAAATAGACATTTTTAGTTTAGTGTAAAAAAATTCAACTATAATGTATTACATGTTATTTAATTTTTAATAACTGGTATTGCCTCCTAGATCTCTGATTACAGCTTCGAGCCGGTTTGGCATACTGAACACTAGGTTTCGGAGCCGATGTTGGGGATTATTCTCCCATTCTTCTACCAGGGCCTGCTTTAGTGCCCTGAGGGTAGTAGGTGGTGTTCTGCGATTTCTGACTAGCCTCCCAAGCTCATCCCAGGCGTGTTCAATCGGGTTGAGATCAGGACTTCTTGATGGCCAAGCCATCACGCTGATACCGACCTCCTGAATATACTCTTGTACGATATGAGCCGTGTGTGGCCGGGCATTATCATGCATCAGCATCGATCCATCACTCATATTTGCTAAATACGGCCCTGCATACTCATTTAGAATCTCTTTAGCATATCTTTGCCCAGTGAGGGTGCCATTTTCTATGGCTACTAGCTCTGTGCGACCTTCTGAAGATATGCCAGCCCATACATGTAAACTGCCTCCACCGTATTGGACTCTTTCTGAGATGCAGGCTTGAAGGTATCGCTCACCAGGTCGCCTGAAAACACTTCGCCTTCCATCAGAAGTGTAAAGGGAGAATCGAGACTCATCTGCAAACAAAATTCTTGACCATTCTTCTTCATCCCACTGCATGTGTTCGCGGGCGTATCGCAGTCTCGCTACTCGATGCTGTCTCTTGAGTTTTGGGCCACTTGCTGGTCTTCGGGGTTTCAAATTTGCTTCAGCAAGTCTTCTTCTCACTGTACTGTCACTAATTTAGTCCTTCCGGGTCTGAAGTAGCTGTTGCTGGACTTCAACTGCATTTTGGTGGCGATTTCTTAACACAGTGGAAATAATATAACGATCTTCTCGGGCACTGGTACACCTGGGTCTGCCATTACAAGGTCTCCTCAGATGGTGTCCAGTCTCTTCGTACCTTCGCTTTACCTTCTGGACCGTTCGTATCGTCACACCCACCATTCTTGCAGTGCGACGCATACTGATGCCTAGTTCCAGAAAAGCCATGATCCTAGTACATTCTTCAACTGAAAGAGGCATGATAAATAAATGTTATGTGCTTTTTAGCATAAATTTTTAAAACAAGACCCATCGATCTTGAAAAAAAATTAAAACAGAAAGAAAAATGTGAATGGTAAAATTGTAATTCGGAAACGTCCACTTTGAAAAAGGTATGGTTTTGTTTTTGAGGTTTTTTTTCAGACAATTCTTAAAAGAAGGTTACCGACTATAAAGTTTTTATGTACAAAATTAAATTCTCTTTGGAGTCCTTTTTATTTCGAAAGTATATCTTGTGAACTTAAAACGTTATCCCAATTTTAAAAGTGTAATACTTACTTTTGAAGGCCAGTGTAGTACAGTTATAAAACCGTACAAATACAGGTTGCTACAATTTTCTACTTGGGTTCAGTGGGTTCATTAGGACAATTTTTTTGGTTGTTTCATTAAGTAAACATGATTTTATGACAGTAATGATGAGACGAGCAGGATTTTCAGCTGATGGTAATTGATATGCCCTGTCCGTGATAATGCAGTGCCGCTCAGGATTCTAGAGAAACCTACAAATTCTGAGCGGCACTACAATTGCGCTCATTACCTCGAGACATAAGATGTTAAGTCTCAATTGCCCAGTAATTTCACTAACTACGGAGCCCTTCAAACCGAAACACGATAATGTTTACACATTACTGCTTCACGTCAGAAAAAGGCGCTAGTGTGGTACCTAATACAATGTAGCCGGCATCCTGTGCAAAAAAGCATCCTGGTACACATACTTTCATCTTCAAAATTTCACAATAAGATTAACATAAGACTTAAAGCATGTCTTCAGATCCTTCCAAATTATATCAACAAAAGAAAAACACGGAAAATCACTTATCCTACCGACAAGTAGACGGTGTCCTGTTTCAGAATCCGGAACCAAGACTGCGAGCATATTCAATAACATTTATCTACGGTCAATGCGGTTTTATTTGTTATAAAAACAGGTATATTCTTACCACAATTCACAAGGCAATGAAGTAAGGCCATCGCGGTTATCCAGTCGGTCACTCTCTCCTATGTTCAATTAAGAACGAAAATAACTTTTGATGCTGCCCTTGCTTTTATCATAAAATTTTAATAATCTTTAAGTTTTTAGAGGTCATGTTTTAAAGAGCCTACCCATTTCATGCGTATCCTACCTGTTATTTGTTCGGTTATACTGCGAAAACTACTGAACCGATCGGAATAATACTTATACCATAAGAAGCAGCGTCTTTTTATTTATTTATTTAACAACAACAAGACAAACACTAACAAAAGTATAATAACAGTCTTTCGGAAAAGGTTTTAGTATATGTTTGTTGGTCATTAATAATTCGAAACCTATATTTTTTTTTACTTAGAAATACATATATGTTCGCAATACAAGTCATTTCATTTGACATGGTGGGTATTTTATTTTTATGTCAATACGGGACGAGACGCGCAGGACGTTCAGCTGATGGTAATTGATACGACCTGCCCATTACACTGCAGTGCCACTCAGGATTCTTGAAAAACCCAAAAACTCTCAATTGCGCTCGTCACCTTGAGACATAAGATGTTAAGTTTCATTTGCCCAGTAATTTCACTAGCTACGGCGCCCTTCAGACCGAAACACAATAATGCTTACACATAACTGCGTCACGGCAGAAATAAGCGCTGCTGTGGTACCCTTTATCTAGCCGGCATCCTGGGCAAAGGAGCCTCCCACTCGTAAAGAGTACTTAATTTATGTGGCAAAACAACGTTTGCCGGATCAGCAATTGTACTGTTATGAATTATGTTACCCGTAATCTCTACTGAGGAGTGAGGATGTGTCAATTTAATAATGGGGTCTGTTCTGGCCGAGACATTTTGAACTGCAATCTTTCTGTCTGTATTACTGTGGTGTGTACTTAGTTGCTACAAAACCCTGTTATTTTTTCCCTTTTTATTTAAGCTTGATGAGTGATTTACTTTTTTTTTCTTCTTTATTTATTTTGATTCTTTAGCCGCGTTGGGCACTTTTTTGTAGGTGAAAATTTTATAGGTTCACGTCAGCGACATGTTCATCACTACCACATGGGATAAATAAATATTTAAAATATATATATAAATATATATAGTTAGACAATTTTTGGATGGGTGAAATCTCGTGAGTTCGCGTCACCGAAATGCTTATAGCAGTATATCTGTAGCTATACAGCTGACGTATTGTGCAACATGAGTGCTGTGTATATCTTATAAGTGAAATTGAATGGATTTAATGAAAAGTTCAGTGTGTATATACTGTGCATTGTTGAAATAGTTTTTTTGTTTGATTAATATATTATTAAAAATAAATTGAAATAAATAATTCAATTGTTTTTAAACATTATAAAATTTTAATACTATAAGTTCTAAGTTTTCACTTCTATCGACTGACTACAATGTTTTTTTCTTTAGGCAATACGTAATATTTTAAATCTCATAGATTAGTAAATGTAGTGTGTTAGAGATTTCTGTTATCTGTTCTCTAAATTACTTCTCTGTGTGTGTTTTGTTTTGTATATGTTAATAAACTTTTCAGACTAAAATTAAAATAAAATAAAAGAAAAAATGTATGACTGTGAATATATTATAATTAATACCAAGCATAAGAACGTATTTTGTTATGCTAAAATTCGTCACAATATTAACTGTTTACTGAGTCACGGTATTATGAGTATACAAAGTAATTTATAATTTATTACCGTAAATTATATTTCTTAATCTCATTATCAAAATAATTCAAAAAGGCAAGATCTATTTAATAATAAAATCCTAGTAATTTTATATAAATAATAATTATAATCATATACATTAAAATTAACTGTCCAATCAAAACAAATCTTATAACTATATTTGTAATATAGGCTTGGGCACAGGAAAGGGCATTGGTGTGGGACGCGATTTGCGTCAACACTCTGGCTCCTTCTCATGTCCAAGTTACGTCAGTTGGTGCTGGGGCTGCTGCTTCGACTGCCGAAGACGGCAAGCGTCGCAAATATGTTGGTCTCAGTGAATCATACATCTTTGTCCGTTTGGTGTCGAGACACTTGGCCCATGGGGCCCAGAGGCGCAGGGAATGTTCAAAATACTATCTTCGCGCCTCGATAAGGCTACTGGAAACCCAAGCGCTGACGGCTACCCGGGTCGATTGATCATCCTAGCTATCCAGCGCGGAAACGATGACAGTATTCTTGGTACGCTTCCACGTAATGATAATATTAATTTTATGTAGTCATAGTATTGTTAATATAGTTATAAAATTTGTTTTGATTGGAGAGTTATTTTTAATGTATAAGAGCTTAAACCTTTTGGCAATTAAAGATCAAATTATATAATAATCATTATTACAATAACAAAACTACAATTCTACAGTTTCTTAAAGTATATAATATAACTAAACACAATATAACTTATTATTATTCAAATTTTGACCGGTTTGGTTGGTATCGACGTGGAGCTGATTAGTTTGTGGAATCGATCGGTAAAGCCGTTTAATTGTAATTCTAAAAAAAAAAACATTTTTTAAAATCTACCTGCCTGCTTCTGTCCGAATTGCTTTCAAATTCCAATTTTTTGTCAAGCCCTTTCGAATAGCGCCAACCGCGATGAAATCGGTCTAGCCATTCAAAAGTTGTAGAAGGTTTACATACATCCACACAAACAAATTCGATTTTCGAAAAACGGGGTAAAACAAATAAATTCGCGAAGTTTGGAAAATTTTCAATTTTCCTTGCGGGAAGTTAAATAATAACCCCCTCATTCATAATGGTCCGCTAACTTTAAACAGCCGCTAAGGAGTGTTTTTTCTCATTCTGACTTAGGTCAATAGAAGAAAAAGAGTGAGAATTAGCAATGCTTTAAGTTAGCAGACTATTATGAATAAGGGGGTAAGTCATCATCAGCTATAAATGATTCAATAAATCAATTTGCCGAACAAAAGAGAGTATACATTTAATTTGAATAGAAGGGCCAAAACAAATTTTTATACGGGGCCCCGCTAAGTAACGCTGGTCCACAGAACTACACTTTACGTAACACATATCGGTCTATTCACTTATTGTGTTCATCGACCATTGCTCTGATTATGAATCTGGTGCTATCCAGTATTAGTTCGAAATACTCAGCTACAGGATTTGTTGGATGTTAGAGGAGTCTTTACGCCATGTGAAGTCATTCAATGAAACGTGATTGTATGTTTTCTTTATATCTCGTGCGGAGTGTTCCAAAGAGAATATTATGTCACATAGAATTACATCGTATAGTAAAATGTATGATTAATAATCAAATCAAAATCAGTTTATTAGGTATCACGTAGGTATCACGGAAATGACACTTATGAATGTCAAAAAAAAATATTTATTATTGAATCTACCGCTATTTCGTAAAGGGTTGAGCTAATGTGAAGAAGTAGCAAGAAACTCATTGCCACTCTTTTATATCAAGATTTACATTTAAGCACATCGATTTACAAATCATTTCAAATTACAATATAATAATTATGTAAAATGTAAAATGATGCAACAGACACACTCAAACGTCAAATAGTCAATGTCTTACACGAGTAAGTCAAAAAAGTTAATGTAAATTAATACAAATGTTATTGAGTACAGTAGCTGCATCATCCACATACACCATAAATAAATAATCAAAACCAGTGGGAGGCTCCTTTGCACAGGATGCCGGGTAGATTATGGGTACAACAACGGCGCCTATTTCTGCCGAGAAGCAGTAATTATTGATTTTCGGTCTGAAGGGCGCCGTACTTAGTGAAATTACTGGGCAAATGAGACTTAACATCTTATGTCTCAAGGCGACGAGCGCAATTATAGCGCAGAATTTTCGGGTTTTTCAATAATCCTGAGCGGTTCTGCATTGTAATGGGCAGGTTGTATCAATTACCATCAACTCGATGGCCTGCTCGTCTCGTCCCTTACGGACTTAATTTCATAAAAAAAATGATTTTCTTAAAATAAAATAATAGTAGTTATTCCGTAAAGCGAACCTTTTTAAACGATGTTAAAGTGGTAAATTATCTATCTGTCTGTGAGTTGTTGCTAGTTTTAGTTTTCCATCATGTCGAAGAGTGACATCTCTTTCAGGCTTTGGCGTTCTATAATAAGCTTGGACTCCAGTAGGTTCTGACTGTTATAGTTGTAGGTATTACCTTTCCATCCAGTTTTAATTATTTGTTTTAAGATGTTTTATGAACTCTACAAAGTTAGAGACTTCATAGAGTTATATAAATACGCAATACATAGTTTGTTATGTTATTGTGAGAAATTTCAGTATGGCATCAATGTTTAACAAACAATTATAAAACACTTCTCATAAATATAAAAATTTGGTTGTGAAATTTGGACATTACCATATCAACTATCAGCCAAAGTAGGTACAAAATATGTAACATGGTTTTAATAATAGGTTTATTTCGAGGCTGTTATTAAAGTTTTAAAAATTGACTGCACATCACAATATGCGTATAAATTGGCATCCAAATATTTAATTGTCAATAAAAAAAAATATAAACTATTAAATTTAGTATATTTTTGCGAGTTATAAGATTTTTATTTAAAACACACGAAAGCGTTAAGAATATCCTCACGTATTTCATCTTTATTAATTTTGCTAAAAGGAAACTTTTAGCAAAATTATTATTATTATTATTATTGCCTTATAAGGCAAATTTCTATAGGAATAATATTTCTTGTTTAGGAAAGTATAACTCAGCAGTTGTAAGTGTTTTTCATTGATATCTTCAAAGATCCCTAAATACATAATAACTACCACAGCACAAATAAAATTTGAAAAACAAAATTTTATGAACGATGCGGTATTCGAACCCACGACCTCCGGCGTTCCGTGCCGGTGCTCTAACCAACTGAGCTAACCGTTCGAGTACCGCCTCGTTATAAAATTCTGTTTGCTTTGTTCAAGTCTCAGGTTGTGGCTTCATCTACAGGATCTACTTTACAGTTGATAACCTGCTCAACCCCAATATTTGCAAATTAGGAAATTGACTTGAGATCTCGCTCTTGTAAATCTAAACAATATGTAATGTTTTTTTAAAGTGATAAACCTCACTTCTAGGATTAATACACAAATAAAATTTGCAAAACTTTTTATGAACGATGCGGGATTCGAACCCACCATCTCCGGCGTTCCGTGCCGGTGCTCTAACCAACTGAGCTAACCGTTCGAGTTAAAATTTCATTTAAATTTTTTCCCTAGAAGTGAGGGTTATCAGATTAAAAAAATATAACATATTGTTTAGAACTACCACAGCAGTATGTGTATGAAGGTACTGATACTATTAAATATTATTTGGTACTGACGTGGTCGTTCACCTGTTCAGACACCCGAATTCTTTTACGTAGGTACCTAGTACCACTTCACTCTGTTATATGTAGTTTTAATGGATAACACTAGATTGGTTTGAGAAACCCTTTCCTGTTTACGATCTATATATTTTATTACGGCTGTGATGAGTATAGCAATATACTATTTATATTATTGTTTTACTATCTTAAAAACATTTCATATGTATGTACGCAATCGAAAGATCTAAATGAGAGCTGATGATCGAAATCATAAACAGTATTGAAGATTCTTCAAGTCAAAAGATATTTCTAATCGGATGATATGTGACGCAGCGAAAATACGTCAAAATGAAAGTGCTTCCGCCTTCACCGGGTGAAACAATTCAGATTATTAATTAACAATTTCTTTGATTTATGTTATCGAGTGGTATAATTATTCTTTGAACGAAGATAACTGATTTGAAGCACTAACTGTATCTCCCGATTTCGTTATCATCACTTTGAAATTTAAAAAAGCCGACGACCCATATAGCCGAACGGTTAGTGACCCTGACTACTAAGCTAGAGGTGCTAGGGTACGAATCCCGGTAGGTGCAATCATTTATATGATGAATATGGATGTTTGTTTCCGAGTCATGGATGTTTATATGTATTTATGTATGTTTAAGTAAGTATATTGTATTAAATATATAGTTGTCTTGTTGTTACAGGCTATGCCTAGTTTGGGGCAAGATAATTTGTGTAAAAGTGTGTCAATAATTTATTATTATTAAAAAAATCTCTCTCACTATTAAACCAAATTTAAAGATGTTCTCAAGTTTTTATGAATGTTTCGTATTTAATGCCAAAACCTTAGATTAAGGATCTCCGCTGCAGTCCAACTAGATACCGCAGGCGCAGTTGCAAAGTGCGGCAACTAATATATAATAATAATACTTCACCCAAATGGGCGTATACGAGCCAGTCTCGAACAATGTGTGACGTTGACGTGCCATATGTTCTCTTAAACTTTTCTAATAATTGAAACTAAAATGCCGGGTTGCGTACTAATACTTTGTAAAAATAATATTACAAGAGATAAGAAAGACACTGGAATCACATATCATCAGTAAGTATTTTGTATTTTATCAAATCGTGTTTCAATCTATATATATAAGAGATTTCCACGTATATAGTCACTCATCACGATATCTCTGGAACCATAAGACTTGAAATTTGGTAGAAATATTTCATTCGCCGAGTAGAGGTCAGCTAAGAACGGATTTTACGAAATTCCACCCTCAAGAGTTTTTTTATTATGTACAGAACAACGTCTGTCGGGTCAGCTAGTGCAATATAACACGAAGCGTATATTACAAAATTTAGAAGATGCCATTAAGTGTCAAGATGCCACGCAAACAAGCATCTAATAGTTGCCGCATTAAAGAAGCTATTGCAAATGGTTGCTAAAGGTAGTGCGGTATCTAGTTGAAGCACAACGGAGACCAATCCTTAATCTATGAGAAGCACTTTATTTAAAAAAAACATACGAGTGTTTATTTAATAGAAAGTTACCGGACAATAAATCATATTGTAATCCATCCGGTTGTCTCGTATTCAAAGGTATTATTTTGATTCACAATAGCTATTGAATCATCTATTCATTAGTTGCAATGGTGAAAATGAAAATAGGTACGGTAAACAAAAATATTATCTTATAAATATTTATTATTTCTGACTTCAGATTAAAAGTTGTTAATCATAGCTAAGCGGACGCCTTATTGCAATTGTGAAGGTTTTCAATCAGTGTGTTGCCAGTGATGACTTAGGTACGGTACGCAGACGTGGTCGCTAACTATGGGACTTGTGAGAAACCTGATGGTCGTTCAGAGGACAATTGAGAAAGCTATGCTTGGATTTTCCCTGCGAGATCGAATCAGAAATGAGGAGATCCGTAGGAGAACCAAAGTCACTGACATAGTCCAAAGGATTGACAAACTGAAGTGGCAATGGGCAGGGCACATAGCTCGATGGGCAGATAGCCGGTGGGGCAGTAAAGTCCTCGAATGGGGACCACGTACCGGAACACGTAGTGTTGGTAGGCCCCCCACAAGATGGACCGGCGATCTGGTCAAGATCACTGGAATACGTTGGATGAGGGCATCACAGGACCGATCATCGTGGGGATCTTTGGGGTAGGCTTTTGTCTAGAAGTGGACGTCTTCCAGCTGATATCATGATGATATGATGATGAATATTGCAAATACCTATTAATTAGTTACAATAATGACATAGGAAAAAATAGATTCCTACGGCAAACAAAATAATAGATTGTTAACCGAGGGTCGAAAGAATCAATTTCCGAGGTATTTAGACGCCCAAGCGCAGCAAGGGCGGCTATTAGTCCGAGTAGGAATTGAATCTTTTACCCGTGTTAAACACTCTACTTTTCATTTCGAATATGAGGAAAATATTTATCTAAACTATTCATTGATAATATATAATAATATTAGTGGTACCTGTTTTAAATTAATTGTCAAATTAGGACAATTTAAGTCGACTTTTTAAATAAATATGGAACTCACCGCGTAATTGTTGCGGCTTATTCCGCTCAAAGAAGTTTGTGCTAAATTCACACTGGCTGTTTAGAAAGTCACTGGCCGCAGATTTTTTTTTATTAGTTTTTCTTTTACATAAAACTCTACACAGCTGACAGCAGTTCTATTTTAAAAGTTCATTCCGGCCCTTGGGTGGGAAGAAATTTGTATGAGTTTTTCCCTCTCTGTGGAGGAAGCAACATTTTCTACCCAATAATCAGATCAAAAGAACAATACTTTCCGAGTATGAGAAATGAAAATATCTTTACATGTTTATTATGACTTCAGACTTAGATTTGTTAATAATAGCTTTAGCCGACTCTTTATTGAAAATGAAAAAAAAAATACAATAAAGAAAGATTAGTTACAATAATGTAAAAGCAAAGAAAGATACAGTACACAAATCTTTCAGATATTTATTATATGAATACAGATTTAGTATCTTTGTGTCGGACAGACACACAACCATAATAAAGTCCCATTTAAGTTTTTAGTCGTGAAGCAATAATGTGCAAACGTAATTGTATTTCAGTTTGAAGGGCACTGTAACTAGTAAAATTACTGAGGTAATGACACATAACATCCTGTTTCAACGTGACGAGTGCAATTATCATTCTGCTTAGAATTTTGGGTTCAATCAAGAATCCTTAGCGGCACTGTGTTATAATGGACAATGAGTCTTAATATCAGGTGAAAGGACTGCTCGCCTCGTCACTTTTTAAAATTAAAAAAGAATTATAGAGCTCTTAAATAAGTAAAACAGGGAGGTAGGTACCGACACTACAAAGTTCAGCCTTTACAAATATACAGTTTCTAGAAGCCCTTGTGTAGTGTGTATGTCAATACAATTGTGAATATCTTCTAATATTAATAAAGATTTAAGAAATATAGAAAAAAGAAAGATTGAAGATGTACTCGTTAACCTTCTAAAATTTAAAATATCCGGAAATACACCTTCTGCTTTAGAGGTTTATTCGATGTAACTAAAAGAAAAGGTTTTACCGGCTCAGCCAGACTATTGGTAAAACGACGGTGCCTATTTCTGCCGTGAAGCAGTAATATGTAACCATTATTGTGTTTCGGTTCGAAGGGCGCCGTAACTAGTGAAATTACTTGGCAAGTGAGACTTAACATCTTAAGTCTTAAGGTGACGAGCGCACTTGTAGTGCCGCTCAGAATTTTTAGGTCTCTCAAGAATCCTCAGCGGCACTGCATTGTAATAGGCAGGGCGTATCAATTATCATCAGCTTCCTGCTTAAAGAGTCCCTTATTTTCATAAAAAAAGGTCACCTTAAGCTACCATCAAATCTGAGCATACATGAATTATAATAAAAAAAAACGAAAAGAAATTTTTCAAAACAGCAAAAAACAAGAGTACAATATCATTAATTAAATGAAATCATGGACAAGAGTACACGTTAATGATGAGCGACTATGAAACTCCTTACTTATATTGTTCGTCACAATACACCATACCATAAGTACCACACAATCAATTACGTTATAATTATACTTTGGATTATTCCATGAATGCTATGGTTTCACAGACTCATCGGCATCAAAAGTTGGTAACTTAGAGGGTCGATTACAACATAACGCAATGAAAATATTCGGACGCAAAATTTACAGTCCACAAAAAGGGCTTAAAGTAATTTTTGAACCGAATAGAATATTTATATATAATTTGAAATATCCAATAAAAAATTTGGAATTTGCTTCCCAAAATAAACTTTTGTGTCAAAAATGTCGGAATTTACAGCTATGACAATATTTTAAGAATTTAATTGAAATAGTAGTTTTTAACAATTTTTCATATAAATATGAAATGTTGAATAAACAAAAGAAAATCAGTAAAGGAAATGCCCATTTGCAGCTTAGCCACATGATTGACGCAAATATTGTAGTTTTAATTGTAGCATTTACAATCCAAGTCTGTCGGCGCCTTTATACAATCATAACAGGTAAATATTTCATTCGGAAATTTTTGAACAATCTCCTGGCAATTAGGAATATGTAACAAAATCAGATCGGACAGTTAATGACCGCAGCTATATTTAGAATTGTACGTTTTGTTTGTAAAAAACAGTCTACCGAAAATTAAAAACTTACGATACTCTAAAGTCTAAAGTATGGCCAGCGAGAGGAGATAAAAAATGTAAACAAAGTCTCAGGGCTTCAAAACATTTTTATTTTAATAAATTATATAGAAATTATGGATTCACTATTCTAATAAGGTCTATCTAATAGGTGTCCGAATCAGCCATATTTATAACAATATAACTCAGTGAAGGCCAGTTTGTTTACAATGTTTATCTCGTCTCGTTGGTTTAGTATCATCATCATCCTCAGACGGACGACGTCCACTGCCGGACAAAGCCCTCCCCAAGATTTCCGACGATCGGTCATGCGCTGCTCTCATCCAATGTATTCCAGCGATCTTGACCAGATTGTCTGTCCATGTTTGCATCATGGGGCCTACCAACACTGCGTCTTCCGGTACGTGGTCGCCGTTCAAGGACTTTACTGCCTCAACGGCCATCTGACCGCCCACTGCCACTTCAGTTTTGCAATCATTTGGACTATGTCAGTATGGTTTAGTATACGTTAAATTAATTCTGTATCGCAATATGATGTGTGATAACAAATGAAATATAAAAATCAACAAAAATACGAAAATAATTTGACCATAAACCTAACCTGAGATTTTCTTGTAACCGATGTTATTGAAAAATGTTTTAAATATACTTCCTTTATTGTACTGACAATGAAATTACAATTGATCAAATAAGCCTGATACAAATATTGATAATATTAAAACGAAAAAATAAAGCAGCCGCTAAATATATCTACCTAATACCAGAAACAAACATAAAGCAGATCTTTTATAAATATCTTATGTAAATTTCACACTGTTATAAATTCTTTATTTCATTTCGAGTGTATCTGTTTTTTGTCCATCACTTATTTTTGAAAATGGAAGGCTTGGATTTTTTGTTTATCTCTGAGGTTTTTTGTGATAAAAAAGAAGTAAGGTGATATCCCAGTCCGCCATTCACCTTATGTGTGATGTAACCTGTCAACTATAAATAAATGTTCAGGATCGTTTAAAAATATAAATCACCTTGAGATAAAATAATATATTTTTATTTTCAATAATATATTAATCAAACAAAAACAGAATTTCAACAATGCACAGTATGTACACATCGAACTTTTCACTAAATCCATTCAATTTCAGTGAAAAGATATACACAGCACTAATGTTGCACAATACGTCAGCTGTATAGCTACAGATATACTGCTGTAAGCATTTCAGTGACGCGACCTCACGAGATCTCACCCATTCAAAAAATGTCTAACTACATGTATTTAAGTTTTTAATTATTTATTTATCGTGTGTGCTAGCTATGAGCATGTCGATGTAGCGAACCCATAAGATTTTCCCCTATCAACAAGTTCCAAATGCTATATTACTTATAATAAAGAGGAAAATTAACTGTAATAGAAGTTATAGCTACTAATAAAAATCCATTTGGTAATATTGTGGTTGAATTAGAAGCCTTATAAGTAACCTCCCTCCATTCTCATGTATAAAACATGTATGATAATAGTACAATTCATTTTCAGATATTTACTTATCTATTTTCGTCTGTATCTTAGATACAATTTGATGTATTTTGGCGTTACTTAGCGAGGATAAAGAGTAATAAAATAGCGATTATAATAATTATTGGTCTGGGAATAAATATTTCGAATAATACATTTATTTATTCATAAAGGCTTACCAACTAAATACAATTTATTAAGTTATGCACTGAGAAGCAAACAAATTTAATAAAATAGTTTAAATGTACTTAAATTATATATATGTGATATTTTAAAATATAAATTCGACAAATTTTGAAGAGCATTCTATATTTTTTTTTCTTTAACAATATTTGAAAAGAAGATATCAATGTTTTCATCTAGGTATATTAAAAATACTATTATAGAATTAATTATTATAGAACATTAGCTGTAGGGGAGAGTTTAAGCCATATTTACTGTGGTGGAATTTAATGTGATTGGGGGAAAAAAATACTAAGCCGACAATTACCTACACAAAGTAATGATAATTTAGTGATAATAATTTATTTAAATCACAAAAGTATGCAATAAATGCTTTCTTATGTTACGTGAAATAATTTTACGTGATAGACGCTATCACGTAATATTATTTCCAGAAAACCGACTTTACAGACAAACAATTTTTAATAGAAATAAGTGACGAGTGGTGGTAAATGATACGCCGTGTCCAGTAGTAAGCAGTGCCGTTCAGGATTCTTGAATACTTAAAATTGTAAAAGAAACAGCGATTCGCTTGTCACATGGACACAAAGTATGAAGACGAACTTGCTCAGTATTTCAATAATATACTGAACAATAATTATTATCATATATTTATCCATACATATAATAAAAAAGTAAAAACTGTATAGTGTAGGTATATTTTTATAAGAATACGTCTTGCTGTGTGTGTGTATACCGAAGCTGTCGTTTATAGATTCTTTATCTAATTGTTTGTTTGTCTGTATGTATATCCGGATAAAACAAAAAAATATATATAGGAAATAAAATTAATTCATATTTTTCATGAAAATTAACAATAGGTCGGGGGACAAAGGCTATATTATTAGGAGTGTACTCGCAAGGGTATTGTCATAACATGTAGTATGTTATGGTAAATAATTGTATGTTAAATTTTTTCGTATTTTCTAGTGTAATGTATAATTTGTCATGTAATGTATGTTTTGTAGTGTATTATTTAATGTTATTTTATTATTTTATTAGTTTAAGATTGATTTGCTTGTTGTTTGCGTGAATTATTCTTGTTTGTATGTAACTATCGCATTAGGTCTTCTGTAATGATAGTTGCTATGTGTATTAAATAAATAAATAAATAATTATCACTCTAGATAAGTGCAAAGCAATAATGCATGAGCTCTATAACTAATAAGTTTTATCCGTATTGTCCTGTGGAGCATTCTTCCAACCATCCTTGTCTTCCATATATATTCTTATTTGTAATATACTTTTTTAAATTCAAATATTCTTATTCAAAACTAGCCGTTCCCGGCCGCTTTGCTAGGTGAATTTTAAAAGGAAATTAATGAAGAAACGTTGGAAAAATAAGTAGCCAAAAACCTTCTTGGATAAATTTCGCATCGAATGGTGGTAGTTTCATGTCGATACGATCAGTGGTTTAGGCGTGATTGAGCCTCAAACAAAGACCATTTTCATTATATATATATAGAAGATATAGATGGGATGTTATGGTTTAAGACATTTGTTGTTCCATGAAGGAATTTCCACATAAATGGAACTTACAGGCTATTTTATAAAAAGTGGGTAACGAAATTGCATCTTAAAGCGTACAGTATTTTTTTAATATTATGGTTTAAGACATTTATTGTTCCAAATGTTACATCTTTTATTGAAAGTCAAAAACTGCCACCCATTCAGAAAAGAATACCTAGAACCTGTACGTACTTTTGACAATCTAAATCACGCGGCTGTTCAAATTTGTCCTTATTCCTAGTATTATAATGATGCTTATCACAATTTTTTTCAAAGAGATGTAGGTTTTCCTCACAGACATAACATTTACTTAAGATAGATATCAGCCAAGTGCCAAAGATTTTGCATAAAAACGACGATTTGGTAGCTTTTTTCTCGATGTATGATTTAACGGTTGACCAAACACAACTTCTTCTACAAAAATAATAAAAAAATATCAGAGGACAGTCGTTGGCTGTATATTGTCAGATTTACCAGTGGGGGGCTCCTTTGCACAGGATGCCGGCTAGATTATGGGTACCACAACGGCGCCTATTTCTGCCGTGAAGCAGTAATCTGTAAACATTATTGTTTCGGTCTGACAAGCGCCGTAGGTAGTGAAATTACTTCGAAAACGAGACTTAACATCAATTGTCTCAAGGTGACTAGCGCAATAGTAGTGCCGCTCAGAGTTTTTGGGTTTTTCAAGAATCCTCAGCCGCACTGCATTGTAATAGGCAGGGCGTTTCAATGACCATCAGCTGAACGTCTTACTCGTCTCTTATTGTCATAAAAACATGATTTACAGACAGCGAAGCTATAGTAATCGGCTACCCGTTCAAGGAACGCTGAAAAAGTACTAAGATGTATTTATTACTTACTGATATAAACAACTTAGGCGTTTAAAAATAATATGTAATTGAATTGTGTCTTAGGACATATTTTGTTCTCAGATCGAACATTAACACAATTTCCCTACACGCAACAAATGTAGGCTGCAGGTATAATCCGTTGAGTTATGCTAACACAATATTGAATAGCAATGCTTTGAAATATTTCAGGCTAACTCTAGCTCGAACCATTTGAGCGCGAGTAGCCGCTCAGAATATTTGGGTTTTTTCAAGAATCCTCAGCAGAACTGCACTGTTTTGTCCCTTATTTTCACAAAAAAAAATATTAAATAGGCTTAGTTGTTATATGACAGTTCTTCTCCCTATGCCAAAGCCCCTTTACGAACGGATATAGCGACATGACGTTCACAACTCTCATTGCAATGTGTAACGATATTGTCACTCCCTATGGTAATTAAATATATTTCTATTTCTATTTCAAATGAAAAGAAAACTGAACCACTAATTATATTCTGTTGAGAATAACCATTCAAAGACTAATATCTTAAACGAATAATATGGTCATTTAAAAAAGCCATATTCTTTAACCGATCAATAAAACAAGGCTAGATTCTGTTGATGATAGTCATAGTATGATATTATTTACTTAGTCTTTGATATTACGTAACACGTCTTAGATCGGTACATCTATTAGATGTATATAGTATTTTCCTCATCACAAAGTCAATCTTATACTAAAAAATCATCATAAGTACACGTTTTTTATTAGCTTGTATATTTGTTTGTAACCGACTCATTTTAAAGGGCCAGATTTGGTTCAAACTTCATAGATTTATCGAGAACCGATGACAATACATTGACAGCCATTCCCAATATTCAGTCTATCTCCGGCTAAATAAACTTATCGACGGTAAATCTTATCCGTACACGCTTATCCGCACACACGTACAATGGTACGACGTATAGCTTACCAGGGATAGAAGTTTGTATGGAAATTGCAACAGTGAACTGGCGATAAGAATGGCTTATCGTGTATATTTGAACAGCTTCAGATTATTGACAGCTAATTACTGATAGTAGAAGGTAGTAATTTATCTCTATCTGTAGATAGTATATTGGGAACGGCCGTAATAATTTGATAAAATTATTCCATTTTTCAATTTGCAAAACAAGATTTTAGTTTATTTATATAATTTTCATCAACAATCTATAAGGCAGGAATTGATGTTGATTTTAAATTTCAAAATAAATTTTCAATTTTTTAGTTTTGTTTTCTATAAAAAACATGTTTTTTTATTTTTTTTTATCTACTATTAATTTTTTTAACAGTTTTAATTGAGCTGTAATCAATCTACAAGTAATACTTATTGTTTTATTTCGATTTCGGATGTAAGATCGTAACATTGATTGCATTGACCTCGACTTTTACGTTCCAGTGCGGAAGCGAAGGTAACTGACTAACTAGCTGTGTTGAATTGAGTTTTTTTATCAACAATTAATATATTGTATCGGAAGAAAACGACTAGCGACGTCGTTCTAGGAAGTAATAGAAATTAATTGTAGTTCCTGGATTTATATTTATTAGATCACTAGCTTTTATCCGCGACTTAACGCACTCCCTCAGGAATACGTAATCATTCTCTGCGTAAACGATATGAAGGTTAAGATCATAATGAATATTCAAATTAATCTTATTAATGTAAACCAAAAATCAATAAAATATAAGACAAAGCATGTGTGCGTTAATTCGATCTCCGCACCCACGGTAACTTTAAAAATGATATCCATTAGGTTGTAATGATAATTTATCATGGCAGACATCTTTTTTTTTTTTCAAAAATGGTCCGAAATTCATTTTTTACTCCCTGAGAACCTAGGAAACAATATTAATGTTATATCTTGGACAAATGGTTCCAAATTCGTTTTCTGTCATTGCCTTGGAAATGATTGTCTCTCTTCCCATAGCTTACTTTTACTGTCATTCGTTTTATCCTATAGATCCCACCTCGGATAGCGCTCTCTCGGGAACTCTTAAATCTAAATACATATGCTATGTCCTTTTCTGTACTCTGTGCCTACATCTCTGTAAGTGCCATTTACTCCTCTACTGCTTCATTTAAGAAAAAATTAAAGCAACAATTATTGTCCGTACCATATGCCTTGTATCTAAATTTTTTATTATATTCACTAGTATGTTTTTAGCTGTCTTGATTTATATGTTGTGTAATCATACAAATCGTACATAGAAGATGAACAATAGATGCGTCACCTAAATAACAATAATAATGTGACAGAGACACATAAATAAGATTGGTATTAAACTTGATAAATTGAGAGTGAGCGACAATATCTGCTATCGTTCGCGTATGCTTTTTTTTTTGTTTGGACCCAGTTCACCGGCTCCCAAACAATGGCTGCTGTGGTGTAATAATATTTAATTGAAACTCTAATTGAATAAATTCTGATTATTAATTCGTAATTTAGTGATTTGGTGTGAATTCGGTTATTATTATATTATGGGAAGTTGTTGTCTATTACGTTGTACGTAAATCTTTCACAACGAAAACATAACACACGTCACAGATTAATGCTATCTCATTTACATACGCTGACAGTGAGTCTAATGTTCATCTTCTCTACGATAATAATCAATATATTTTTTTTATTTTATTAGCACGGGATGCAAGTCTATAGTTCGAAACTTCTTAGATGTATGTACTTTTCTGAGTGTTGCTACATTTAACATTTAACTAGTGCATTTTAATATGGAAAATTTGTAGGTTATTAATGTCAATTAGACATTTATTACGTAAATATTTAATATGGTCTTAACTGTTTAAAATTAAAGTACAGAAACAAACGGGGAAATTAAATTAATAAAGTATGAAAACTGAGAGATATGCAAAACAGACTTTTTACCTTAAATTATACAATTCATTGTTATTTATTGATGATTATTGTAGGCACAATCAAGCCATCCTATTTTTTTAAATCAATAAACGATGAATGATGTTGAAATGGTTAGGTATTTTTAGAATACGTATTTTATTAGTTTCCATTTCAAGATCTCGTAGAAATAAATAATAATAAATATAGCTTTGAAGATATCCCAGATTTCCGTAGTTTCATTTGCGTATGTTTGTATTTGTATTGGCTATGAACAGGGTATCATAAATTATATAAAGAAATAGATTAATCTCTCGTTGACCGACGAAGCTTTTAGAATAGATTAAATCAATCAGTTTCTCACTTGGTTTCCAAAGTTCAATTTCAATCATTGTTCTTCTGCACAACCGATAAAAACAGGCCAAGTGTATTACTTTAGTGTGCGTGACAAGCTACGTCTTACACTCGCGATTTGTATGTCACTTTGTATATGTGTGCATGCATTGGCCAAAAGTCAAAATGGAGGTTGATTGTAAAAATTCAAATTCAAAAACACTTTATTCGTGTAGGTCACAGAAATGACACTTATGAATGTCAAAAAATAAATTAAAATATTGTTTCTTATTGAATTTACCGCTACTTCGTAAAGGGTTGAGCTAATGAGAAGAAGTAGCAAGAAACTCATTGCCACTCTTTTAAGTCAAGATGTACATTTTAATTGTTTTACAAATCATTTCAATTACAATATATGCCAAGTGACGCAACAAAAATACTCAAATGTCAAAAACTGAAAGGCTTACACGAGTAAGTCAAAAAAAGAAAAAAAAGTAAATTAATACTTATATACACAAGAGTTATTGAGTATAGTAGATGCATCAATCCACACATACCGTAAATAAATAGAGATATTATGTGAGCATTTCATAAAATAAAATATATAATAATTTTAACTTTAAAGGTAATAATAATAATAGAAAACACATCAAGCAGACCTCCCGGTAACAAGATCATCCAGCCACCAACGTTGATACGACGTTTTCATAACTGTCAAAGTAGATCTAGACGTGTATATGATCTAAGTTGCAGACTCTGAGTTTTTTTTATATCTTTCGATGTACCTACCTACTGGCGGTAGGTATACCTCCTCACTCACATCAATGAAATGCTGCCAATCGAATTGATTTTGACTTCAATTAGTTTTCGATTAGTTAATGTGATCATTATTAAACTTGCGAAAGTTATTTAATGTACACATTTATTATTGCAATGAATGACGTGGTTACATGACGTGGACATTAAACATGAAAAACCTCTAAAATTAAATGAAATTTCTTTATTCATTAAGGTACACTTTTTACACGTATGAAATTCAATTTTTATGCCATCGCTTTAAGAGAATGGAGGCCTTGTTCTGAGTAGAAGCGGCAAGAAACTCGCCAAGCTATATTCTCCCTTTACAGTTTTCATATTATCACACACATAAACATTTTCATCGTCTATATATTCCTGAACGTATAAATTTTTTTTATGGAATAGGAGGACAAACGAGCGTACGGGTCACCTGTTGTTAAGTGATCACCGCCGCCCACAATCTCTAGCAACACCATAATACGATTTCTTCATTATAATTTCGAATATGAAGCTTAAATTTACATGACGGAAGTTCAGTTAGTGATGTAGGAGCTTATTATATTATTATATATACATTTCCCCCATGAATGAGTGACCAGTGTTTTGATGTCTGAAAGTTGGAACAGCAAGTATATCTCTACCTATTGTGTTTATATCAAAACAAAATCACTTTATTGATTTAGGTGAAGGAAATGACAATTTTGAATGTCAGAAGTTTTAATTAGAAGAAATGGCAAGAAACCCATTGGCACTCTTTTAAATCAACATTTACAGCTTCGTCTTTTTACAAATCATTTCGATGACAATATAATATGTAAAGTGATGCCACAAAAATAGTCAAACGTCAAATACCCAATGCCTTACACGAGTAAGTTGAAAAAAAAGTAAATGTGAATTAATATGTAGGTAATAACAAAAGTTATTTAGTATAGTAGTTGCATCATCCACACACACCGTAAATAATTCTTTCTTTGACCATATTTAAGACAAGGAAACGACCCGTCCCACGTCAGCACCACAAGCAGTTATATAGTGATTCATTACTTCACTATTGTGATATTACAATAGCATTTTCGTAGGATGTCGTAGAGAAATGTTGTGGTCCAGAATTTCTTTGAATTTTGAGCACAAAGATACAGAGAGAGTGTTGTTGAAAGTTATGTATTTAGCCTTATAGTATAGGCGACGTCTTATAAGTGAAAGTAAGCAGTTTAACAGCTGGGTTTCGGAACAATCAACTACCAATATAAACGAACCGAATTCTACGAGTCAAGTGTTTCGACAAGGTTGAGTGACCGTCGCGACTACATCACACCAATGTCATGACAAAATTCAAGTTTAAACATAATTTTTGCTATTTGCATAATAACAGAGTATTTAGCAGCCAGTAAGTCATTATTACGAATAAAAGAAATAATGGAATGCTCTTTTAACATACTAATTACTTTAAGTTGTGTAGGTATGTTTTAAAATGTTAGTATTAGCAATAAAATTATAATGTATCTTACTGTTCTTGTTGATAATTACACGATTATTTTGAATGCTTGACAAATTGTCATCTTAATTGACGAATTATTGGTTTGTTTTGTTTTATGTACATTACTTAGATACGCACTCAAATCAGCAATTTTAATTTAAAGCCTCTTCAAACGAATAGAAAGTCGATGATATAATGACATAATCGTGTTACATAATATCTTATTACGTAAATTTTTGTAGTCCGATTTAACGAATTAAAAATACTAGTTGCCGTATCAAAATGACATGACGCTGTTTAGAAAGGTTGTGTTAGAGTTTAAGAACAATATTTTTTAATAGTTTAATTTTTTGATTAACAATTGGAATTAAACAAACACTTACTATATTATTACAAAATACTTAAAACATGTGATCAACACTTGCTTTAAAAAAGTTCTATTCCAAATCTGTGTATTTCTTGTTTCGCGTTCAACAATCTTTAGACATGCCTTATATTTAAACACGAGTCGAAGCTTCTCTAAGGTGTCTAACGGATAGATCCTATTCAGGAAGATTTACGGCCGGTTTTGAATAACCTATCTTTCCATAGTTTAACTTACTAGAGGTAGACAAATCTATCCTTTTACGCTTACTTACATTTCATTAACCTATTGACAGATAGCATTGGACTATATTGGACTATTGAACATAACTGTGGATAGATAAGATCTTGTCATTTAACGGTGACAGCAATGTATCCATTAGTTAAACTATGGATAGATAGGTTATTGAAAACGGCCGTTAGATTATATGATGACCGATTGATGACAGCTGACAAAAATTGCGTTCCGTTCCTTTAATTGTTCCTGTACACTTCAGTTTGTGTTGTGTTTAACGACGTTTTAGTTGAACACATGTTAAAAACTGTTTGGTTATAGAAAAAGATAAACTCCATTTTAGACGTCGTTATTGGTAGGTCACTGACGTTGTTATAGTTAGGTCGCTGTCTAACAAAACACGCGTCTAAGCCATGTTTAAATACATTAGTGACCGCACTCAAATTAGTTCAGCCGTTGCTTAGATTTAAGTACGTGCATAAATAAACAAACTAGTAAACAAGAATTCTAATTTTTTTTGGGCTCGGTTACATAAGTAAGTACATACTGTACTTGTGCCATTTATTAATTACAAAAAAGAGGAAGTAAGAAAAGTAATTTGGATTCAGATGATCCCTAATTCAAAATCATAGACTTACCAGAATTTTACCAGGAGGCTTCTTTGCCTATGCAAAGCCGACATCCTATGATGCCGGCTAGATTATGGGTACCACAACAATAATGTGTAAGCATTATTGTATTTCGGTCTGAAGTGCGCCGTAGCTTGTAAAATTACTGGGCAAATGAGACTTAAAATCAGCTTATGTCTGAAGGTGACGAGCGCAAATGTAGTGCCGCCTAGAATTGTTGGGTTTTTCAAGAATCCTGAGAGGTATTGCGTTGTAATGAGCAAAGCGTATCAATTACCATCAGATAAAGGTCCTGCTTGCCTCGTCTCGTATTGTCTTAAACAAAAAGAAACTTCATTTACACTAGCGAATAGACAGACGTCCTGACAATGTTGACGTGACGTAACCATTTTTGGTTTTTTCAATGTGTGCGTTAGCTAGTGGCCAAATATAATAAGAGCCAACTAACCAAGCAAGAAAAGAGCATTTAACCTATTTATTAACGCGGGGATGTCCCATGCTATTTCTATACTGTGAAATTTATAATGATTTGTACAGTCCATGTATATAATATGTTCATATAATAAATAGAGTCCCGCCGGCGTTGGTTCATGACAATTTGCCGGTGGTTAGGTCGATAGACTGAGGAATACCGCACGATGCGTTTCGTTCCCAAAACAGCTGCTGTCTGTATAGATTTTAATTATTATTACTATTTTTTCATTTTCTTTCTTTTATTATTATTACTAAGAATTACGAGGTCGTAAAAACGGGTTAGATGACAATATTTCTATAACGCGATTTTCTATAACGAGGAATCATCGTTATAGGGGGAATTACCTGTATATTCTAGTTAGGGTCTCAATAAATATTTAAAAAAAAACCTAATAAGGTAACCATTTTTTAATTAGGTGCCAATTTGCGTCTATATAAAAAGTGTTTTATGAAGTGAACTTTATAGATATAAGTATTATTATTTTTGTAATCTTTGGCGATGAAGGCGTGGCGATTCTCGCGATGGCTAACCTCCTGTAATAAATTATAATTAATTACGACATAATATTGAGTGCACTTACGTTTATTAACGTCATTGTTAAACTACTTTGTTATTTCAATACACTATGAGCTCGGTTACAGAATTCTCTAATTGCGTTGCTTTATCTCTCTGTCATATGACTTACACCTAAAAATAATTTTGTAGATTCTAGCGGCCTAACAAATAAAATTGGCATAAAGCTATAACTAAGCATAAACCAAGAATATGTAAAATGTTTACAAATAGACATTTTGTTTACGAATGGTTTATTCGGCCGTATAACTAGATAGAGTCTCTTGCTGTTAGACAACCGATAAAAACAGGCCAGGAATATTAGTTTAGTGTGCGTGACAAGTTACGTCTTACATTAGCCTTAGTGTAATTAGACGGATATCGGCTGTTTCCAATATACTATCTACAGATAGAGATCAATTACTACCTTCTACTATCAGTAATTAGCTGTCAATAATCTGAAGCTGTCCCAATATACCCGATAAGTCATTCTTATCGCCTTATATTGGGACGCGTGAATTGCAATTTCCATACAAACTTCTATCGCTGGTAAGCTAGACGTCCTCCCAGACAGACAGCGTGTACGGATAAGGTGATACCGTCGATAAGATTATTGGGACAGAAAAGTCAACGATAATTACGATTTTTATCTCAAGTAAGAGATAGACTGAATATTGGGAATGGCAGTTAATGATCTAAGGAGATAGGTATAATATAATAGCGGTGTCTAGAGAATACCAGCGTTGAGAAGTAAAATTCCCAACATAATGCTGACTAGACACCATTTTGGTTCTGTAATGTCCATAATATTGTTATTAGTAATAAGATTTTTGTATTTTTGAACCAAATAAAGTTTTTAATTATTATTATTATTCTCTTTATTACAATTTCATCTTATTTTCTACATTTATATTTTTATAAAAAACAATATTACAAATATAAATATAAAAATAGAGTTCCGCCGGCATTGGTTCACGACAATTCCGCAGGTCGCGGTGGTTAGGGCGACAGACTGAGAAACTTCCGCACGATGCGTGCCGTTCCCAAAACAGCTGCATTCTGTAATTGCTCTGTGAAGAGGCTCTTTGCTATAAGACCGTTAACGGAAACGACTATTGGGACAATTATTGTTGAATCAAAATCCCACATGTCGGTAACCTCGTGTGCTAAGTCTAGGTACTTCGACAATTTGTCTATTTCAGCTTTCACAAGGTTATGATGGCACGCCCGACATATATCTACTGTGCCATCCTTTATGATGTATTTCCGGTAGTTATTCGTCTTGATAACTTCATCAGCAATTGCACAGGCAAATCTTTCAGTTTCCCCAAAGAGGTCACCAAATCGTAGCCAGGTCACAGACGAAATAGTGTCTACATCAGGTCCGTAGAGAGCCCGGTAGAACTGTCCATGAAGCTCTTTTCCCCTCCATACATTCAAGCGATCTTGAGTACTGAGTAGAACCGGTTTTCGCCAATTCTCTTTGGATAAAGAGAGCGGAGTAAGTCCATCGTCTACTGCCACAATTTCTCGATGCACTGCCCATTCTTTACGTAGGAAATATTCCCTATTATCATTATTATTAATGCGTATTAACATCGTAAAACTACTAAGGTGTAATGTATTTGTACGAAAGTGATATTTACCGATAAGATTTAGTAGGTAACTAGTATATAAGGTTAACACCGCTCATGTTTTGACCATCTTAACGATTTATCATTATAAAAATATATTTGCCGGATATGATAACGCTGTGATATATAATAAATAGACATGACATCGCTCAGTCACTCTTCCGACAGATGGTTTTATCTGACAACTTAATTATGCGTTATGTAAATAAATCTAATCACTCCGTCTAAAAATTCATTTGCAAACACTGTTGAATTATAATATTAATATTAGTTGATTTATTTCATTTAGAAATCAAAGCTTGTGCTATTAAATCTTAGATTATTTATAGGCCTGGATAGAGCCTCTTGCTGTTAGAAAACCGATGAAAACAGGCCAGGTTTATTACTTTAGCGTGCGTGACAAGTTACATCTTAAACTCGCAATTTGTATGTCACTTTGTGTTAGGGTTTTTGCATTGCTCAAAATATATGTTAACTGTCAACCTCAATTTTCTGTCACAGTCTATCTAGACGCGTAAATGGTTTAAGTATTACATATTCTTTGATGAAAGTCCCAAATGTCTCACTTTTTATAGAAATCACCGAATCCATCGAATCTACTTCATTGCTCTGAATATAAAGTACATAATATAACAGAAACTAAGTGTAATTTACGATAATAATTATTTACACTTTTACAATAATAATTATTAATACACCTATCTTATCATCAAATACATATAAAGGTGCCGTTGTGATATCCTGTGCAAAGGAGCCTCCCACTGGTAAATTCCCTAAGTCGCCTGTTATGACACTCATGTGCCTGTTACTTCCCTATCCTTTTATCTTATATAATTAGAAGTCTAGATAGAGTGTCTTACTGTTAGCAGATAAAAACAGGCCAGGTTTATTACTTTAGTATGCGTGACAAACTACGTCTTACACTCGCAATTTGTATAACACTTTGTGTTAGTGTGCGTGAATCACTCAAAATAGAGGATATTTCTAAAATCAATTTTTTTCGACGTTCTCACAGCTGTCATAGTCTATCTAGACGTATAAATGATCTAAGTTTTTTATGCCCCGGGGAAGCACATACTTTAGTTGTCTTGTCAGTTAACACCAATCCGGATATGCCAGATGTATGTCAAGGTGATATAGGCTGCTGCTGTTAATCTCAATTCCGTATATGAATAATGAACACACACCAACATTCAAGCACTTCAAATTAACTAATTGTCATTTTTATCAATATAATAGCATTTAAATGTGTATAATATTAAGCATTATGATTAATATTTAAATATTTTTAACATTTGGTGGCCCCATTCACTGTTATTCTAAACAAATAATACAGATACTTAAAATGTTCATTTTATGGCTTGAGTTTTTGGATTTCATAAGCAGTTATCGACTTAATATAATTTAAAAAAATGTGCTAAAAAACAGGCGCCATTTTGTTTGCCAAACGTCTGGTCACATAGAGAGCTTGTGGCAAAATGAAAACCATCGTTAAGAACACTATTATATAACTACAAATAGTTGTGCCACTCTCGTTAGATATTGTTATTTTTTTCCTACCCCTACTTGAAAGATGGCGGAGTCTAGGATTGTTTAATGAAAAACCAAACTAAACGCCTAACCGCATTAACCATCCTGTGGATCATCACACAGCCAACATTCCTTTGATGGATGCAAAAAAACGGACAGTTTCTGCGTTATCGCACTACTACCAAGTGACTTTAAGGCCCTGAACTACACGATGCCCGTTGATCTCCTTTCTACACGCCTTCAGTGAACTTTATAGCTTACATAGAACCAAATCCAACCATGTGTTAAGGCTTTTACGCTTAAACTCTCTCCTATAATTATCGTTACCCTACTTTGTCTAATTCTTCAATACCGTAGTAAAATAACACCCAACATTGGAATTAATAGAATTTAAGACCAATTTTTTTTATTGTAAAACTTGTATATAAAGTGAAATAATATATTGAAATTTGTTTAATTCTCGTCCATTGGTTGTGGTTCAGTAGTCATTTGAGTGACAAGAGATTTTACAGGTGTAGTATGATACAAATGACAAATGGTCTAGTTGAGCAGCTAGCGTCAGGATGTCTAATTTGCGTGACGGTATGCGCGCGCATCGTAATAATTCACTGTGATATTTTTTCCCTAACGCGCCAAAAGAAGTACAACTTTAAAAGCATAATACTAAACTGCTACTACTATTTTTAGGTCCCTCCACATGGACAGAAAAATTCCCTGAAGCTCGAGGAGCCAGGCAGAGTCCAGTGGACATCATCACCTCCCGAGCAAGCAGCGGAGGAAGTGCACCTCCATTCGTCTTCAACTACTCCGTGAACCATACCCGCTCCGTGGTAAATCCTGGTTACTGTTGGCGTGTGGACGAAAATGGCTATAGTTCAGGTGAATATCTCTGTTACATCATTTAGGTACTATAGACTACGGTGGCATTGTTACAGGGAATTTTTCTTCGAATTTCGAAGACAAAAACAATAAAAACTTAAGTCATTTGTATAAGTATTTATACAAATGACTTAAGTTTTCTATAGTGTTAATTCTGCCAATATTTGTTTTTAAACAATTCGACACGTCTCGTGACAGATTTTGGCGAGACAACACGTCCTGAGGATGCCTCGTGTAGAGGCGAAACACGTGTCGAATTGTTTAAAAACAAATATTGGCGGAATTAACACCAAAGAAAACTTAAATCATTTGTATAATTATGGATTTCCGCTAAGTAACGCCTACTTCAATATTTTTTTTTACACACTAAACTGTTTTCGTTATATGTATACTGTGCCTTATTAGAATCACCCACGAGCAAGAGTGCGAGGTACAAAAAACCTCATATTGCAGGTATCTATCGTGACAATAGTGATGTAATCGTCAAGTGCTTAAACATATTATACTAAGTTTATGGTCAAGTGATATGCCCAAGTAGTTGCCGCTTGTAAAAGTAGAATAAGTAATTATAGGCTAAGAAATATGTCCTAAATTATGCCTTTTTTGATTCCAAGCCTAAGTTGACGTTTGATCTGCGACATTGATGCGGTTTGAACTAGAGAAACTTTGTGCGTATCGTTCAAAGTTTACAAGAATTACTAGTAATACAGCAAAAAACTCTGAAATTCCGCCCACTTCTGCTTTTTATTCTCTGTCAGAGCGCCATTTGTTTCCGAAGCGGTGGTAGTGTTTGAAATGACATCAAAAAGAATTGTAAAGGAATCAATTTTGAGAAAATAAATGCCTTTTATCTGATAGTGTGTGAATGTCTTTATAAGAATACCATATTGTTATTAAATAAATTCACAAACAGCAAAGGTTACTACGCGATGTATTCATATGGCAAAAGAAATCACAATTTGGTTTCCTCATCTGTAAATATGAGGGAGCGCAGTTATATTGTGAATTTTGTGGTTTTTGTTTGTTTAAAAATTTAGAATTTGTTTTTTTCAAATAGTTCAATTTTAGTGTCTATAATTATTTAATTTCAAAATAATTATGTGTGGATCAGCTAGTATGGAGTTTTCTCTACATATGTATTTTGAAATCAAAATAGAGTCACATAGGTACAGAAACATTTTTCACCATGAAAAAATGCTGTAAATTTCAAAATCCTGCTTAAGTGTTTAGTACATGTTATCAAATTTTGATTTATTTCATATTATATAAAACTACTAAATTATAAAACTAATAATCATAGAACTAAATTTTTGTTTGTAGTATGTATTAAGAAATATAACAACTTTCGTCTAATGTTCTTTCGAGTCCTCTTAACTAATCTATCTATATATATAGAAATGAATTGCTGTTCGTTAGTCTCGCTAAAACTCGAGAACGGCTGGACCGATTTGGCTAATTTTGGTCTTGAATCATGTGTGGAAGTCCAGAGAAGGTTTAAAAGGTGAATAAATATGAAAATACTCGGAATTAAATAAAAACAATGATTTTGATTTTTCTTCGATGTGTCGTCCCCCGTCATTCAGAAATTAAATTAAAAAAAATAGTTTAAAATGAATAACTAATTAGAATTGTTATATCTTTAAATAAGTTTTGTCACAAATCAAATTTCTAAACCTAACCGCACCACAAAAAAAAAACATAAAATATAGTTTATTAGAAATCTTTAAATTGATTAATAGACTATATCATAACTGCGTGTGTGTCTGTCAATATCAAATTGAAATCTTATAAATTGCCAGTATTTCAGGAAAACTCTGTTTTGTAAGTAAGCAACATCATGTGTGTTGTTCAATTAATCGAAAATAATAATGAAACTTCATTAATACCGAACATTTTTTTTATTTGTTTAATTAAACAATTATTTCTTTTGTTTGTTTTAAGTTTATTTTATATACAAAAGTTTAGGTCTTTTATGTATCAATTGAGGCAGTACGAAGTCTGCCAGGTCAGCTAGTGTGTTATAAAAAGTACTTAGATAAAGTATTCCATAAAATATATAGGAAGCACTCTAGTGACTCATATTATCATTATAGGCTTCCAACGTGTGGGGTTACTAAACACAAAAATTGGCGCGTTCGTTGGTTCAGTGGACGGTATACGAATTGCAATTACAGACCAATTTTCCCCTGCATGTATGACTCACAGTAGGGAGTCCTATATTTCCTTGACTATACTACCAATTATCATTTTAGGATGTTGATCTATTGTTTTATGGACTATTTCGATACTTCTACTTAATTTTTTTATTTTAAGTAGAGATCGGGATGCTTTTATTGCTTTTAACTTAAAAATATTAAATTAGACTCACTGACTAATTGTTTTCATATTATATCTTTATCAAATCGATAGTAAGTAGAATAGACAGAACAACAAACCAAAAATCGCAACAAGTTAAATTAATTAATTAATTTGGGCAGAGTTTCCACTTAGAATTCACAATAAGTAATAAATACTCGTCGTGGTCTTCTCTCGCGTTTAGGTCTCTCTCTAGGGGAATGCTGATCGGGACTTGAAGTCCCCTGGAGCAGGTATCACTCGCCACCCGTGGAGAGGGGCGGGTCATTGGGTGGGAGCGGTTGCTCTCTGCCGTCGTCTTCTTCATTTTAGCATTATTTATTTTGTTGGGGAAACAGATGCTCCCCTTTGTGGTCATCTTTTTGGAGCTGAAGGAGCACCTGCTCCCTCAGCTCAGGTATCAGGTCCGGTGCGTTGTCGCCGGTTTGCGCAGGCCCTTACGATCAGCCCCGAAGAAGAGGGAGGGCGATCATCCGGCATCACTCTTCATCCTTATCCCGCACGAGATCGCGCGGGTAGCGGCGGCTGTCACGGCCACGTGATCAGTGGCCAGATCTCGCAGATGATGGAGACCCCACGAGTCGGCACGCGCGAAAATCTTGGCGGCTTCGAATAGTCGAACTTAACATTAGCTTATATAGCCCTCGAAAGCCAACCTTGATAATGCTAGTTGGCTCTGCTGTAGTGTCAACTAACTTACACTTAGGCAAGATCTGAATATTATATGCTATTATAGTTATTAATATTTATAATTAGTTATAATTATTTTTTTTACTAAAGTGATAATTACATAAAAGCAGTTACATAAAATATGTAATTATTAATTGGGATATCTTATGGCTCCATGACATTGGTGGCGCTTGTTAACACATTAACTAATCAATGTAATAATAATGTTACAGAGCTACGCGGCGGTCCCCTGGGCTCTGACGTGTACAAGTTGGAGCAATGGCACTGCCACTGGGGGGCCGTGGACGGCGAGGGATCCGAGCACACCGTGGACGGCCGCTCCTTCTCCGGAGAACTGCATCTGGTGCACTGGAACTCCAGCAAATACGACAGCTTCACTCAGGCCGCTGGACAACCAGATGGCTTAGCAGTATTAGGCGTATTTTTAGTGGTGAGTAAACTATTCTTTATTTGTTTCTTTATTACATTCGTACAATTTGTATTCGTATACGAATTTGTCGTTTGCCCTGTGCTTAGCCGGAGCATAAAAATATTAGGGAAATCCCAGGCCTAAGAGAGTTGTAAGAGCCATTTACCAGTGGGAGGCTTTTTGCACAGGATGTCGGCTAGATTATGGATACCACAACGGCACCTTTTTCTGTCGTGAAATAGTAATGTGAAAGCATTATTTTGTTTCGGTCTGAAGGGCGCACTAGCTAGTGAAATTACTGGGCAAATGAGACGTAGCATCTTATGTCTCAAGGTGACGAGCGCAATCGTAGTGCTGCTCAGATTTTTTGGGTTTTTCAAGAATCCTGACCGGCACTGCATTGTAATGGGAAGACCATATCAATAAACACCAGCTCTTCTCGTGCGTTACTGTCATAAACAAAAATTAAAATCATAAATTCATGTTATTTTGTTCCGGTACTAAACATAACATAGTAACCACCACAGTCTTTGTTGTATCTATTCAGCATTTAATTCACAATGTATTCATTCATCGTACAAATAAAAATAATAATATGTTGTCGACACAATATTTCACGAATAACTAAACCACGAACATAATATTAGGTAGGTACTCGCTGCAACCTTGTTGCATGAAGATTGAAGAGTGCAGACCCAATGATGGTTGATTCAGTTGATTGAGAGCATCCGTCAAATTCACATTTACAGATTCGATTTAGGCTTGTGATTGGCGAAGCGTACTCTTTATTGTTTATTTATTTATTTGGAAACAAATACAGATGCATTCATCCATCAACCAGAGCTATTTTAAACTCTTATACAATTTATACGTCTCAATAGAGTCTCTTGTTGTTAGAAAACCGATAAAAACACGGCGAATTTAAAACTTTGTGTGCGTGACTAGCTACGTCTTACAGTAGCGATTTGTATGATACTTTGTGTGAAACAAGCAGAGATTACTGGGCAAATGAGACTTAACATCTCAGATTTAGGGTATTTACCACTACGAGGCACTTTCACAGGATGTCGGCTAGATTATGGGTACCTTTAACGGCACTTTTTTCTGTCGTGGAGCAGTAATGTGTAAGCATTATTGTGGTTCATTATTAAGCATCATTGGTGTGGTAGTAGTGAAATTTCTGGATCAGTGAGACTTTTCATCATGTTTCAAGGTGACGAGCGCATTTATTATAGTGTTGCTCAGAACTTTTAGGTTTTTCAAGAATCCTCAGCTCAGCGGTTGCATTGTAATCATTTACCATCAGTTGAACCTGCTCGTCTCGTCCCTTATCGTCATAAAAAATATATTAGCTTATAGATATTTGAAATAATAAATCATATAACTCTGGGTAAAGAAACAGGAAATCACTAGCCACTGTTTACGAGTTAGGGAAGCCTTTCAGTACAATCCTTTTACTGCATAACTAGATCAAGTTATTTGCATGTATTCTAAGTAACGTGTTACGTGATATGCTATGGTATCATCTATCAAACATAAATAACTCATGATTATATGAAGCACTAGCTGACCCGACAGACGTTGTTCTATTCATAATAAAAAAAAACTCTTGCGGGTGAAATTTCGCAAAATCCGTTCTTAGCTAACCTCTAATCTACGAAAAGAATATTCCTACAAAATTTCAAATATCTACGCCTTATGGTTCCTGAGATATCGTGATGAGTCAATATATAGGTGGAAATCTTTCATATATAGAAGATAAAGAGAATCAGAGTTGGAGGGTACCATGACTAATCATTATTAGAGTTCAGGCTCTAAGTCTATCTAACACAGGATTCCATTTTTATGTAAGCCTTCAAGAAACAAGCAAGGGGGTCACATATACGTAAATTATGGGGTGCATTATGAAGTTCACAAAGAGCCACGGATTGAGTTCTGAAATTTTACCGTCTCCAAGTTATCCTCATATCAACTAATCCTGAACTATGAGTTGTCGCCCGTCGGAATTTATTGAATAAACATTCCTACCAACTGGAATATATTCAAATAATAACAACCGTACAAAAATATGGACCTTAAGATCCTTCTGTTTTACGTTATTACGTAATTATTAGCTAATTAGCTAACCTAACAACGTCTTATAGTAACCATATTATTAAAAATCTTATGTTTTAAATAAATTGATTAAAACGGCCAAAGTATTTAAAGAAACATGTTTCATTTCAGGTGGGTTCCAAACATGACGAACTGGACAAGGTAGTTCGACTTCTGCCCTACATCCAACACAGAGGAGACAAAGTGACGATGTCAGAGCCCCTCAACCCCAAGAACCTTCTACCACGCCAGATCGCCTACTGGACGTACCCTGGCTCTCTCACCACGCCGCCCTGCACCGAGTCTGTCACCTGGATCTTATTGAAGCAACCTGTAGAAGTCTCCGCTGAACAGGTGAGCTTTATCCATACCTCATTTAATATTTTACAATATTACGTGAATTTCATATATATAATGTGTATAGAGCTGATACTGTGATTACATTCATGTGAATGTGTATAGAGCTGATACAACGCGAACACTACGGCGAGAGTGGCAGTCGTTAACTTTATCCACATAAAGTGCTTCAGAAAATTTGGCAAAATTTATAATACTGATATCCTAAAGAGAGGTCATTGGCAAATATTTCTCACAATAATTTAAATCTCAAACAATAATGCGCTAACTAGATTCCAACAGTTCTATCACGCACCAAAACAATTAGAACATAATATATTCAATGGTTAAGTTTATTAGGTTTCTTTTGGTTAGTTTAGGTTTACCAGTGGGAGGCTGCTTTGCACAGTATGGCGGCTAGATTATATCATATTGACGCCTATTTTCACCATGAAGCAGTAAATTGTAAGCATTATTGCGTTTGGGTTTGAAGGGTGCCGCATCTAGTGAAATTACTGGGCAAACGATACTTAACAACGTAATTGTAGTGACGCTTAGAAATTTTGGGTTTTTAAATGAGCTCGTGCGGCACCAAAATATCGAGGTTTTTGTGTACCTATTTCTTTGAGAAATTTGTCAAAACTGTTTTCTGGTCAATTCTCAGCTGTTCAGTTATGTCGTCCGATATGCCGATCTTATGAAACCAATTTACAAACGTCACTCGCTGCTTGCGTGGCACTTTTAACTTTTTTGTAATAAAATTTTAAAAACGTATTGAATTTATTCATTAGATTCACTCATTTTAACACAGAAAAACAAATGAAAAATAGCTAGGAACAACAACTTAGCTGATTTTTTTTAAGTTTTTTAAATGTACTAGAAGATATTGGGTTGATTTCGGTAAAATGGAGGTCTAAGAGACCCTGCAAACTGCAGACTTTTGATCGGCCGATAGTTTGGTTGGTTTCTTAATCAGTATGAAGATGTATGAGAGTGCGCACATTATAACGATTCGGTATTGGCTGACAATAAAGTTTGATGGGCTACACGATTGCCTTCAAACTGAACAACGTAGTACAGCGCTCTTCTAGGCGCGCACACCACCGATTGTTTAGTCGGCCAGACTCATCAATAGCCGATTTAAAACTAATAGCGAATCGTCCCTAAAACTGTCGGCCGATAGTTGTCTAGTGTGCGCACTCATCACAGACCCAACTGTTTAGTCGGGCCAGTTTGCGCACTTAACAGCCGAACTCAACCAAACTATCGGCCGATCGAAAGTCTGCAGTTTGCGGGGTCTCTAAGGGTGAGAACTATAGAGCGAACTCTAGACTTTACTCAGATATTACTTACGTAAATCTTGCTATGACTTGCCCACGACTTTTGCATTGGACTGTCTTAGCTTATGAATAATGTTAAATGTTATTATTACTAGATTGTTATTATTTTATAGCGATAGAAATGACTGTATAATATTGTATATTTTTATTGAAAGGAGCTCAAAAAAAGAATGCTTGGAGAGTTTCTTGCGCCGCTTCTTCTCTCTCCGAGCGCCATTTGTTTCCGAAGCGGTAGTAGTATCTAGTAGTTATTAGAAATGACATCAAAAAGAATTCTAAAGGAATCAATTTTGAGAAAATAAATGCCTTTTATGCCTTTTTATGGTCAGTATTAGTTTAGCTGTAAAAATCACCTTAAAAACGAAATCATAGATTATGCTAAACTTACACTCAGCTAAGTTTTACGTAAGTAAAGTCTGAGCAATGTCTAAGTACGGTCTATAGATCTTAGTCTTAACCTACATCAAGAAATTTTTGTCTATAAATCTAACGGGGATTTTTCTTGTAATCTTAAATATAAAATGTAAATGTAAAATTATTTTAATATCCTTCTTTTATTGTAATTTCGTTTGAGCTGATGGTCTTGTTATCAATGCTCTAAATAATTATTAAAACAATGAGGATGTAAATACTAGGTAATAAGTGGCGGGAATGGCTAAGTAAAAATTGAAATTTAGTTTAGTATGAAAAGTGCAGTGTTTCGACATATGTTTGAAATAGTATTAATTACAGTATGATGATTGGCGTCAATGTATAAAAAACTTAAAATTTTACTTACCTTGTTTGTTTATTTTGGTTACCGTTTTGGTAATCTTCATAATGCCTTTGACTGTATCTAATATATAAAATTCTCATGTCGCGGTGTTTGTAGTTAAACTCCTTCGAAACGGCTTGACCGATTCTCATGAAATTTTGAGTGCATATTGGGTAGATCTAAAAATCGGACAACATCTATTTTTCATCCCCCTAAATGTTAAGGGTTCACGCTAAATTTTTTTTTAATTTTTTTGACATTTTATTTTTAATTTGTTTGATTATGAGTCAGCATTAAAAAATACATACAACTTCAAATTTTCACCCATCTACGATCAACAGTTACTTTTGTATCGCGATTTTAATATCGGCAATACACGTTTGCTGGGTCAGCTAATATATTGTTTTATTTGTGGTTATTTGGTAACATCCTGATAAAGAAATGTATGAAAACTTTACCTGTTTTAATAACCTAAACGTATTTTTGCAGTTAGCGTTGATGCGGAAGTTGAGATGTGGTGAGGCGTCGTGTGGCGTGGAAGCGATGGAGCTATTACATAATTACCGGCCAACACTTCCACTTGGCAATCGAGAGATGAGAGATTACGGGGGAAACTAAATTACTTACTCAACACAACTGAGTCAGGGCTAAGTAACTACTAATAAACGGCCATGAGAGACTTCTCGGAAGACCAAAAAACCTTCGAGTATAATGTATATTACACATTTACCTCAACTATGAATATGTTTATCATAATCACTTAGATAATTTATACGTCTTAATGTGCTGTTACCGATGTGAAAACGTCAAAAAGAATAGTGGCGAACTGTTAGCCTCTATTTTCACCACACTAAAACAAAGTGACTGACGAATGACGAGTGTAAGACGTAGCAGTCGTGCACATTAAACCTGTTGTTATGCGTTGCCTAAAAACAAGAGCCTCTACCTAGACGAATAGAATATCTAAGCATAATAATAAAATAATAATATCTACAAGGAAAAGGAGTGTTTAGACTTATGATACGCTCGAATATAAATAAGTTTATCCTTACGTCATAAGATACGTCACCTTAGAATAATAACGCATAGAAACCTCGTATGAGTGTGAAAAGTGAGACAATTAAAACTCAGCCGTAGTGGTTAACTTCTCTCGGCGAGCCGTCAGTACTCCGTCGAACATAGCTCGCGAGTTAATATTTAAAAAAAAGAGACTTGGCTACGGCCTTTAAAAAAAATATATGATCGGACTTGACATAATACTGCGAAGAAAAATGACATGGCTGTATGGGCTTGAACCCTTTGCCTGTCCTTATATTGGACTAAGAAACTAAAAAAAATGAAGGGATGTCATAGAACTTCAGGAAAAAATGAGAACTTATACATTGTTTTACGTTTAAAGCAATATTTTTGTTAATCTGAGGAACGGAGACATATTCGGCTTACGCAAAAAAAGAGATTTAAGTGGACACACGATATTACTCGTCTTTAGTTCTAAACGCGGCTTCTATGCGTTATTATTCTTAGTACGTCACTATAGCAACACCAATGATAAATGTACGAATAGACAATACGTAGAGGGAAACGGAAGAAGCAAAAACGTCTTAAATTATATATAGTTAGTGTTAATAATTATATTTAAGTTAAAGCTTTACATATAAAGATGCAGCTGTAGCCTATAGTCAAGGTCGTCACACAAAGGCCTTATAATGTTATAACAAAGATGTGCCTTAATGTTGTTATAGTCTAAACACATGGTCGGATTTGGTACGGCAAGACCATCCTACGGTCCGGTGGGGTGGGTGGTACCTTGCACCAATAGGTATCCACCATCGTACTCGATCTGATACGATGCGGACGGCAAGAATAATAATTTCGTGCGATGGACAATGCGTCATACCATCGAGGTTCGCTACCAGACCGCGTTCGATGGTTCTGCCATACCAAATTCGATGATGCGTTTAGGCTATTAGATAGTAACATAACAAGTTTTGATTTGGTAATTGCTTAGGCAGAAGAGTCACATAGGTACCCACAATGTATTTTGTAATCAAATATACGCTCGATTTTACAAAGAGAACTTATAGGTATACAAAAGTTCTGGGTAACTAGGTATTTAAAACACTTATTGTAATTTATAAATACAATATCTTTCAACTTGAGCTTTAGGAAAAAATTATTACATACTTTTTTTCATTAATTCCTTTAAGTTTACTACAATTATTATCGGTTTAGCATAAGTATGTAGAATTTTAATAGTTGGTAGGTATATGTATATTAATATTAAAACATACTCCAATTAGCTACATTATAATATATATATACATCCTGTGGGTACCTTAAGCTATATGATTTATTTATACTACTTATATGTCAACTGTACCTATTAATGAAAATTTACTAGAAAATATTAAATCCTTAGGTAAGTATATAAGGTACCTATATTATATTGTTGACTTTAAAGTGACTCGAATATATGTAAATTTAATTTACATTATATTATTTATTGTTGAATTAATAAATACGTAATTATTATTATAAAAACATAGTTTTACTGATGTTTCTTGCGTCATTACAGAGGTACATAATAATATAAAATATAAAGGCTGGTCTTATTTAAGATCTCTATATCCGATATTGTGGAAAAAGAAAAATATTTGTGTTTATGTTATCTCCAGTAAACAAACAAGGGCCTGGGTGATTTTTCAAAGATTTTGAAAAATATTATTTAGGTATATTGCTGAAATAGACTCAAGTATAAAAGTGAATAACGAGTTGGACTTGTACACGAATTCGTAATTAGTTAGCCACGCCTGGCATACGATGCTTAGTATTTTGAATATTAAACCTATATTCATACCCATACCGTGCCTACATCAGCGCCATTGTTGAAGGTTTTTGAACTGTTATCCATGTGTGAGGGCTTAACAAAATTGTGTGATAAAATAAAACAAATGTATTTTATTTATCTCGTTTTAATTACCTAACTCTCACTTTTTGAAGTGCTTTCATTGCGCGCACGAGGATAAAAGTTTAACGGATGAAATGCAATAAGTAATAATAATATAAGTAACACGAAATTGTGGGACGTTCTTGTCCAAGAAGGGGGAGAGATTGACACCGATTGTGGGAGAGTAATAAAGGGTGAACGTAGAAAGAAGCAGATATCCATGGAGAGAGATTAGGGTGAGAGTGAGTGAGAGAGAGCGAGAGAGAAAGGAAGATCGAGAAAAAATACACGCTATTGGCTGATGTGTTCGTAGTTAAATATTAAGCCGTAGATGCCAAATCTGTCGATAACGTTACTACAGAAAACGCAGATGTTTTTTATAACGAATACAGTATGTAAACACTGCGTTAAATTTATAAATAAACATTTTGTGATCAATTTGTAAATCATTCTATCTTAAGCAGTTGTTCAGTGTAAGTACCTACCTTATATTTTTGTTATCTTATTGTTAATTTTCCAATTTTTTATGTCAATGCGTTAGAAGGATAGGGAATTTTAATATTTACAAATAAAATGTGGTATTTTAATTTGCCACTCGTCATTTAAGAATTGAATATACAATTTTTCATAAAATAATAATATTCCATAAATTCTCTTTTGTAAATTTTAATTAAAAAAAATATTAAATAATTTCTAAGATTGACAAAAAATATAAGATTTACAGATTAGTATTGATAAATATAAACGAGATTTAGGTATTTTTAATACAATTATTGCATTTTTTTCTACTGTATTACATGTGTCACCAGAGAGGGATTGGGCACATTTATAACACCTTGAGTTGGACCTGCATGTAGTTTTAATATGGCCAAATCTGCAGCAATTCTGACATTGAATGGTGGGGAAAAGGTAAGTTTCTACAGGAAGAGAGTTGTGAAATAGGAATATTTTGGTAGGGAGTGATTATCCTTGGAAAGTAAAAACTATAGTTTGGGTTGGGATCCATGAAACTTTATTATCCTCAATGACTTTTCTATTGAGTCTGCGAGCTTTTAAAATCTTTCCACAACCTGTGGGAAGATCAACTGACTCAACAAACTCATTCATGGATAAGTCCACCGGAACCTGGCGGACTATACCCATCTTTGTTATATTATAATTGAGTATAATTGCTTCTTATTTGTTTGCAGCTAAAAGTGGGTTATCTTAAAATTTGTTCACATCTGAAGCTGATTTGAAGATTACTGATACCTTATTTCTTTACCAACTTAAAATTTTATACCAACTTTAAATACCATCCGGACATATGTTAGCAATTTTATGTCGGTGTAAAAGTTGACCGAATTTTATAGGTCTTATTGTTAAGCCTAAAGAGTATCTTCAGTGCGGGAAACATGAATTATAAATGGACCTTTATCTAATAAGAGGTATTCTTTAATCCCGACAAATAAAGTTGGGTGAATATATATATTTTGTATAGATGCAGAAGCCATATCAATATTAATAATTGTCTTTATAGAAACTGCATTTGTATTACCTATGTGTTGCACTGTCCTGTTAACGACGTTTCGAGCCAGGTAATGGAATATCCGGTGGATACTGAGGTTCTGGGGGGGCTATATCCATAATGGATAAGTTAGTAGTAAGGTTAAGTTAGTAAGCAAGCAACTATTTCAAACTTACGTCAAATCACTGCACGTTTCATACTAAACTAAATTTCAATTTTTACTTGTTCAGTCCCGCCTCTTATTACGTAGTATTTACATCCTCTTTGCTTTATATGATCACTATATTTTTATTCAAAATAGGATGTGACATCACTTATTGAAAGTCAAAAAACTACCACCCATTCCAAAATGAATGCCTCAGGCCTGAGAAGAATGGGCGAAACAAACTCAGCTAGCTTTTTTTTTCATCAAAAATATGTTTTACTGGGATCCTGTTGTTAATGCATATACATCGCCCCACAAAAGACTTGCTAACTCGACTTAGCCAAGTAGTAGGCATTATAAGCTTATGTCTGTTCCTGGTGTTAACATTATGGTTATGACAGTTTCTCGCAAATTCTCTTATGTTTATTCTCTTATCATTATCAAGAATATATTGGAAGCAACAGTGAAGATGTTAATTTCTTTGAATTTTGCTCTCAATAATTCCTTAGGGCCTAGGTTATAAATAGCACGAATAGCCCTCTTCTGCAGCACAAATATTGTATTAACATCGGCAGCGTTTCCCCACAGCAATATACCATAGGACATAATACTATGGAAATAACTAAAGTATACAAGTCGCACCATATCTATGTTAGTTAATTGTCTAATCTTTTTAACCGCGTATGCTGCATAGCTAAGTCTGTTCGCCAATCCTTTAATATGGGGGCCCCATTGTAATTTGGAATTCCACCGATTTTATCACCTCTCCGTTTAACAAAACATTTGCATCAACATTTTTGACATTTTGTACGGTAAATTTTATATATTTCATTTTCTTGCCATTTAACAATAGGTTAGTAGCGCTAAACCAGTACACGATGTCATTACTACAACAATCCTATTTCCGAAATTTTACAATGTTCTCATTATCTTGAAGCTAAAATTTTTGAAGTTTTTACTTCCAAACGTGTTTTTTCATGATTAATCAATTCTTTTTCTCTTATTTTTGAACTTACACGAGTAATTAAAAACGTTTGAGTATTTTCGGCGCATATGTACATTGTATAGAATATGCTGTACAATGCTTGCCTCTTTTTCTCATTCAAATTCATCTTTTCCGATGTGGTGGTATAATCTGTGATATTCATTAATGTCACTTTATCCTAATTTAACAAATGATTTTTCTATATTTCTTTCTTTACTACCTACTTACAAGCTATTCCTAATTATGTGCGAAAGTGCCTCAATATTTCCTTATTTAGTTTAATTATTGAACTTTATTATTTATTTTGACTCAAAATAAGATTGCATTTATAATTTTTGTAAAAATATATTTATTGGACTCAGTAGAAGTCATATGCAATAAGTAATGCATAACATAACATTACTGATGGCACACTAATGTAGGTAGTAAATATTAATGTTTATATGTTTTATTTTGGTAACATTTTAATGTGATTTCATTACGTGTGACAGATAGTAGGTCTACTTACCTACTTGCTCTGTGGGTAATAATTACAATATATTGTTATTACATCTGACTCTGGTCTCTTTGACCCCTTTGCCTGTACAAATGGACGAACAGAACCAAAAAAAATGACTCTGGTCTCTGACAGCATACAGCTGACAAGTGACATCAGCGTTCAGAATTAAACTAAACAAAAGGCTGTTACATTATGAACTGTTATATTTAAAATTTAAATTTCGAAGCTCAAACTAATGAGTAAGCAACAAGTAGTTTGAATAGATTACTATTTAATCAGAATTTATGCCTTTAAATATTTCTAAAACAAATAATATTTTAAATAAAAAGTGTTATTAAAATGCACAGTTGTGTAGCAAAACTTCCCCGAAAGTTTGCGGCGGACAAAGTAACAGCATATCTTTCCTATCCGAAAATTGCAATATTCGAAGACAAAAATGTTATTTTTGCCGATTGTGCGAAATTGCAGGAGCCTCCATCGTACAAAGAGTATCCATTCGATCATGATATTCTTAATCATATACTTTTCAAACAAAATCTATGGATTGTTTTAAAATCTTTTGAAATCATAGTCATAAACATTGAAAGGGAGGCAATGTTAACAATAATACCGAACAACTACGCCAATTATAAAATTCGTGATTTTGAATGTGATGGCAACAATATCTTTCTAATAAGTGAGAGTGGTGAAAAGCTTAAGAACCCATTTACACAAGAGCAATTAAATAATGAATTTGAAAAAGGTACAAACACAGTAACAGTACAACTTGAAAAAACTACTACAAGCACAAAACAAACTCTCAGGGAACCCCATTTTAAAAGTGGTTTTGATATTTTGGCCCAGAATTCAAATATTTGTATTACATGTCCAGTAACTGGCCTGAATAAAATATTGGCAACAAATTCAGAACTTAAATATGTAAAACCCTGGGATGATAAAGCTGTTTTTGGTAATGATTTAAAAATGTGGGCAGTCAATTTGAAAAACATGCAAAAAGCTTTTGACTTTGAAAATATAGAATCAAACTGTTTGCCCCTTGGTTATTATTCTGACAGTTTTTATTTTATTTTATGGGGAAATGAGGTAAGTTTGTTTATATTACTATCAAGTGACAGTCTGCTTATTACAATTGCTAATAAAATAATTCATTTGGTTATGAAAATAGATTAGATTTTTTTGTAAGTCTTCATTTAAGCATTGGATAATAGGTACATTCAGTCAATTGGAATGAATATTGAGATAGGTGTGTTTGTTGGTGCACAGTTTAAAAGGTGTAACCATACTAATCAAATAGCATTCTTTGGTGTCTGGATAGAACACCTTTTTGGATCATATATCACACTTTAACTAGTAACTGAAATTATGTACACATTTACAGCCGTTTTCAATAACATATATGTAGTTACGGATATAATGCTATCACCATTTAATGACAAGATCGTATCTATTCATAGTTATGTCCAATATAGTAATATTATTAGTTATAGACCAATGGCATCTGTCGATAGGTTATTGAAATATAAGTAAGCTTAAAAGGATAGATTTGTCTACCTCTAGTAAGTTAAACTAAGGATAGATAGATTATTGAAGTGCTCTGTGAACGGCTGGATCCAAAGAGTATAATAATATATAGGGAAAAGAGAGCCCTCTCTACGCATTATGAGCTGTCTATTTGAAAGCTGGCACCATCTGCAGATTGGCCCCGAAAATAACTATATATAAGCTAGAAATTATAAACATCATTTTTAATGTTCTGACGCAATTAAATAACTAACTCTACTTTTTAATGTAGGTATTGCAATTTTTTACCATGTTGAAATTGCATGTAGAGTTAGTTATCTAATTTTGTCACAACATAGAACATAAAGGATAGATTTAGTAGTGTAAATATGCAAAATGGAACATGAGAGCTACATACATGTCCAAACGCTAGGCGTAGCCGCCATTTTATGACCAGTGGGCAGTAGCCAGTAACACAAATAAAGGAAAGTTGAAAGGTTTCAAAGTGAGTGAGCTGCCAAAGCTTTCATTTTTGGGCCAACTAACAGATGGCACTACGGTCTTCTGAAAACGTCACTTTAAGGCAGCTGGATCACCTACTGTTGCGTAGAGTCATCATTTCTTCCTGATTCCTGCCGCCGAATTCCACCTTCACACGACACACCACAAGTTAGGATATCGTCCCAACCATCTGGATGTGTGGTTGTCCTCCACAGTATGGTTTTCAAGGAGCTTTCTTCCAAGTACTAGAGCTTGCTTCGAGCAAGCTGTGGAATGACCTTCCTTGTGCAGTGTTTCCGGGACGATAAGACATGGGTACCTTCAAAAAAAGCGCGAACACCTTCCTTAAAGGCCGGCAACACTCCTGTGATTACTCTGGTGTGTGATTACTCTGGTGATGCAAGACAAAGTTGGTGGCAGTGATCACTTAACACCAGGTACGCTTGTTTGTCCTCCTTTTCCATAAAAAAAAACAGATATTTTCAAATATAGCTAGATCCACATTGACCCCAGCCTGGTGTCACTCCCACTTCCCTCAAGGCCCCATTTTAGCAGTCAAACTGACTAAATACAGCAAACTATTTTACATACCCTAATTTTTTTCTATAATTAAAAACTAGTGGTATTCGTTCTTAGCAGCGTGGTAAAAATGTAACCCAATCACCAGTGGGAAGCTCCTTTGCACAGGATAACGGCTGGATTATGGGTACCACAATGGCCCTTATTTCTGCTGTCAAGCAGTAATGTGTAAGCATTATTGTGTTTCGGTCTGAAGGGCGCTGTAGCTAGTGAAATTACTGGGCAAATCCGAATTAACATCTTGTCTCAAGGTGACGAGCGCAATAGTAGTGCCACTCAGAATTTTTGGGTTTTTCAAGAATCCTGAGCGCCACTGCTTTGTAATGGGCAGGGAGTATCAATTACCAACAGCTCAACCTCCTGCTCGTCTTGTTCCTTAGTGTCATAAAAATAAAAGAACCCACTTGTCTACCAACATCCAAGGAGAACAAAGTGTGCTGGACAGTTTTGTTACTGACCTGTATGTCATCTATACAGCCAATGATTCCGCCAGATGTTATTTTGCTTGATTTGATTTGATCCATGCTTGCAAAGAGTTGAGGACAGAAGTCCCAGATTACTTCTCTCTTTGTGTAGTGGTCAGGGTATCAATGGATGAACCAGTTTTGTTTTGCAGATATTATACTTACTTCTTTCCACATACATATGTAATCCAAACATTAATCTTTTCAGACAATTAATGTTCACAAAACATTAAAAAGAAAGGACAAAGAAACAAATCAGTGCATCGAAAAGGGTACCGGATCATCTCAAGAATCATTAAAATTACAACTGAAAGCTGTCCAACAAGAGGTATTAACACAAATTAATCAACCGGAACAATTTTTGCCACAGCTTCAGATGTTATTTAAGGACATTGATGATTCCAGTTTTCTGTTAAATGTAGCGACGAAATTGTGTCAACATGATATTATCTACAAGTCATTGTTATTTTCTATTCAAAAGAAAGTATTCAATACTGAAGATAAAAAACTTATATCTTCTTATTTGGATTTAAACATCAAAATAGACTTGTTGGAATATATATATTTCCGAAGTGTTAATCAGGTCTTAAATAAAAACTATGATGATGTAAATATTTTTGATAAGAACTGTTTTGAACTTTGTCAATTGTTTGTATCAAAATCGGATTTAGATTTAGCATCTATTTGTTGGCTTAAGTACTCAAAAATTGATATTAAAATTGACCCAGAGAATATAGTAAAAATTCTAAATGCTACTCCTCCAAATATAAAGTTAGGTACACTTACTATTTGGCTACGGAATTTTATACCTGCTTTTACGGACAATAATCCGTTTCATATAGATTTAATATCTAAATGGGCGATTGAGAGGATATTTCTATTTGAACAATCACCATTTTGGCCAAAAATTGGTGTTAAATACATCGAAGCTATAATAGATGTTTTAGAATCATCATTAAAAACTATCATCATAAGACCAATATCTATTGATGAGCTAGATAAATTACGAAATCATGTTAAATACATCATGGAACTTAAGGAAAAGTATAAAATAAATATGTTAATAAGTGAAATTTCATCACAAAGCCCAATAGAAGTAGCACTAATAATGCTAAGACGTTGTTATACAGAAGACTTAAAAAAATTCATTGATGAAAACCTATCGGCGTACGCTAATCAGCACCAATTTGATTTGGATGAAACAGTGTGCTCCTTTATAGAAATACAGACAGCAAGTGGTGGTGGTGATGTGGATGGTGAAAGATTACAAATTTTACTAGATGCTATTCACTCTCCTACATCCAAATTAAACTGCCTTTTACGTGTTCTAAAACTACTGGATGTGCCATGGGATTCAACAGTCTTAAGCTTAGCAAAAAAAGCAGCGGCTTTATCTTTTACAGATTTCACACTTACTAATACAGATAGAGCTATTTCAGAAGAAATACACAAGGAAATCAGTTATGCTAAAATCAGGGTAGTTTTGAAAAAGTATAACTTCCCTATAAATTTTTCCAATTTTATTTTAGTTATTCATAAAGTGATCAACTCTACAGTTATTGATTTGTCTGATTTAAAAACCATTACTGATGCAATTCCAGCGTACCGACATTATGCCAATGTAACATATATAGACAAATGCTTAAGAGAATGTGAAACTAAGGCAGCTTTAGAATATTATCGAAGTCTATCAAATAAAGACCAAAAGATGGTGATAAAAAGTGTAGAAAACAAATATGAACATATTATTACTGGGGTTAGCAATAATACGTTAGAGCGAAATTATTTAGATTTTTTGAAAGGAACACATCACCTACCTACTGCTAAAGAAAATGTTGTTGAGAAAATGTATTACCTCAAGAATTCATTTGGTGTTAAATCATGCTTGAATGAAATATTCAAAGAGGATTCCAATAAATTAATAAACATGAAATGTGAGACAAGTTCCGCAGATATTGATTATTCTAAAAATATAAATACAGAATATGTTTCTCAACCGCAATATTCAAACTTGGAAATACTTCTACATCAATCTTCGACTGTAAATCAAATTCGTACTGTAATTAAACAATTGATTATGCTGCACAGTAATAATGAAAGTAATTGCGAGCTATTGGTAAACCAATTGAAAAATATAGATAGTGCGCAGTTAATATTAGATTCACACTGTGCTCTTTCAAATATAATATGGAACTGTCAGGAAGAATATCTGCATTTACTAGTAGACATTATATCAATTTTAAATGCTATTATTAACACTAACATAATTTTCAAAAACTTAGCATTAACATGGAAATTTAATTACATATTCTTACCCATGTCTTCAGTCAGCACAGTAAATAACCTAATTGATATCTATTTAGATAATAAAGCCAAAACTACCATTGACGTACCTAATATTTTTAATAGCAGTGACTTCATGCCACTAAGAATAATAGCTTATGCAACAATTCAAGAAAAGATTTTGGGCACTAGATGTGACGATATAATAATACATCGAGATAAGATTGCGAGAAAACTAATAACAAAAGTAATTGCGTCACAAGACCTTGATCAAGTTTTACTCACAAGTTTACTGCTGCTAAGTAATGATTTGATGGAAGACAAATTTGGTATTGTTGAATTACTTCGTGGGCAAACTGACAATTTAGCACCATCGGCAGTCTATTATTTATCTTGTCAACCTATACAGCAATGTTTTGGACTAGAAGGTGTTGTCCCTGGAAGTTCATTGAGTTATCCTCCCCAATATATTTTAAAATCTAAATTTAATATAAACCTTGCTGAAATAGCTCTTCCCGACTGCACAGAAGAAACTTGGGATGTAAAAGTTTTGTTGTTCTACATTTTAAGACAGTATCCAAACACCAATTTCGATCGACTTGTGGAATTATGCAATGCTTTAAATGTTTGCGTAAATGATGGTTTATCCTTACTTTTGATATCACTGCTAACTAACTGGGAGCTGGAATATAAAGTACACGAGGATGATTTGGGGTGCCGGAAAATTATCTTAAATAACAGTGAACATGATCTTATATCAAAATGTTTAATAATTTGGCAAAATATTATGAAAAAAGAGTTCCTCATAGATGTTCTTAATGATTTTTGGAAAAATGGTGAAGTTGTAATACATGGCTGCTTGATATCAATAAATCCTTACTTTTATGAGGTTTTGCTTTGCATTTATCATATTTTAAAATATACGACTTCAGAGATCAAACATACTAAGGAATATCTGATTCTTAACTTTTTAAAAGAATATCAGAGAAAAAGCAGCCCTAAACAGTATGAGTTCGAACTATTTTCTGTTAAAGGTCTATTTCCTGAAATTGGGCATTATAGACTACCTTTTCATCTGTTCCTACGTGAAGATATGTGGTCAAATTTAAAGTCTGAAATAACGTTGGAAACATATGAACGTTGGCTTCCAATTGTCGCGCTTCTTTCTCTGGATGCGAATATACAAACTGCTAAAGATATGATATGTAGCAATGCAGTTAAACAAACGATGACATCAAGGAAGCCCAGTTCTGAAGTGGAGAATAAAGATAATGAATCTTGGAAGTTAACATCCAATGAAGAACCATTGCTTCGTACTGCACATAAGTGTGTAAAGCATATTTCGAATATGGAATGGGCAGGAGCGTGTTTGTTTTATGTACTTCAAGGATGCGCCCAAGGAGCGGACCAAGTAGCCGCTGCTCAACTTTGCTATCAATTTTCACAACGCTGGGCTGCAATCCAACCCGGCAATCGAGCTGTTCGACAAATGGAACGCCTGCATTCAAACTTGTCGACCAGACATGTGTTGCATAAAATGAATTGGGCTTGTGAAGAATTTATTCGCCTGACATCAGAACCCACGCAACTCATCCATGCCTTGTATTTACACCCAATTTTTGTGGAAAAGATTGGTCGAAATAATATCAATAAAGCGACCAACGAAATAGCCGATATAAATTGTATTAATATAAACACTATTAGAATTCAAATTTTGGAAAATCTGCTGGACAAGAATAAGAAAGATAACGAGGCTACTCTGAACATCAATGAACTGATTACTGCAAAATATATATTAAAAGCGACTTGTTCCAAAATGGGAGCTATATACCTATCTCGAATCGCATTTGACGACGAAAATGAACAGAACAAATTGAAGAAGCTGCGAGCTCTTCAATGCTTTATGAGTGTCGTACAAGAGGATATATCAGTTAAAGTTACTAATAAAGAACGTAGTAAACTCTGGTTAAATGCATTGGATTTACTCCATACAGTTTTACTTGAAAGAATTGATATGCCGTGGGTTATTTCTAATTTTAGAGTAAATAAAAATGCTGCTCTGATACAGCTAGTGCAGGCGTATGGAGGTAGGGTCGACGTTTTAAAAGTAGCTGCTGAATTAGCAAATAAGTTTGGAGACTTCAAAATTATTCGCGAACTAATACCACTCTTATTGAGGTTCTCCTTACATGAAGAAATGATTCCATTGCTGTTAAAATTGTCTTTACCACCAGACAGTGTTATCTGCTCCGCTTGGCGTGCTATTATTCTGTCTCCATTTCAAAAGGCGGACTATCCTATCACAGAAAAACAAAAAACTAATTGTATAAATGCCTTAAATTTGCTGCCATTGTGTCCGATAGTAAAAGATGAAGATTTAATTGACATGTGGAAAAATTGTGTTCGATGCAAATGTATTGGTTTGGGTTGTTTGATTTTGCCGTACATGACAGTTGAAACTAGACAGAGATTAGTCGAGTTAAATAGAATTGATAAGCGAAATTTAATTATAGGTTTAAAAAATTTACACGCTGATACATATCTGGCATCTAGCGCAATGTGTGTTATAGAAACTATGTCGCGAAAGGTTGGTAAGAAATAATTGTTGAGCCAGTCGGGGCACTTGATTAGAATCCATCAATTTAAAATAAAAACTTAGTAATATTATTTGTATAAATTTATATCTCTTAAGGCAAACTGCATGCTATAGAATATATAATTAAGTACTTCGTTTTTGTGATCATGTTCTTTTATACGAATTATTTATCTAGAGTGTAAGGCTAAGTAATTGTAAACTTTGCATGTGCTTTGTGATAATAATATGATATTGTGTATATACGGCTTAAAAGTTAAAAATGATAAAATATGTAACTACCCACTTCCCATGTTTTATTTAATGCAATGCCCAGCACTTTTACAGATTAGCAGAGAATAATATAGGCCTTTCCTATTTGGGAGGTTTGCGTATAAAGTCTTTGTGATTAGTTTTTTGTGGATTAGATGGATTTGGGTCACTCCATGGTTATCTATATATTCATTGTTGCCCAGGGACTGCAATCCAGCACCGTAATTCGAAATCAGCTGTCCCCAGCCTCACGAAACTGCGGGATCAGCCAAGAGTAGAGAATAAATAAATTAAACTTGGTGTGAGTTAAAATTATTAGGAGTCCTATCCTGAATCCATTAATAAAACTTTTCAATGACATCATGTACATCATATCCTGCAAATCCCGAAAAATATGCACATTAACCCATTTTGTAAGACTATGGGATTGCAGGCTCAACAGTTGCTCATGCTATCTTGAAATACTACCAGAAGAATCATTGTTTAATTCATCCGCCTATAGAAAGGTAGACTACCTTTTATTAAACATTAAATCGTGATCATATGTTGGATCATATTACAAGCATAAAACGGTCGGTCATAAATGAACATTTCTTTAAAAAAAATAGCTTTTTTCTAAGTTACGGTAGTGGTAAGCAGTAAAAGTACAAACATATGGTTTAACTGAACTCAATTTTTCGGATCCCACTATGAGACTGTAATGAAGTTTCGATTTTAAGACAAAAAGTTGTTCCGGTTCACGTCAACTCTTATCTGAGAGGTGTTGGCACGCCAGTACCTATACCTACCCTGTGCTATTGTCAGCATAACTATGAACACCGCTGATTTGCTGCATATTGATATGCAGAAGAATGTATTTCTATACTTGTGTAGAGCATTTTATTATTTCAGCTATACCTGAAAAACTGTCAGTAGATACAAAAAGCGTGGTTACAATCAACCCACAGATTTTTTTTTTAATTTAAATAATGTCTATCTATGCGCAATCCGAGATAAAACTAAATGGACAGTGTAGTATATTAGAGGGAACCCACATTTTGAAACATAGTTCGACAAATATACCAAAGTAGTCGCTCCTTTCCGTTGATTTATGAGCAGCAAACTTTTTACTTTATAGGCCTCAATGTTAATATACCTACACCACTGACATATATTGCCTAAAATAAAAACTTTATGTTGAAAAATCAAATATGTAACTATCAGACAAGAAAAGTTTTGTTCCTATTATAACTCTGGAATAGGACATACGCGCATATAGGTCATTGGATAGTAAGGAATCACTGTCGAACATACTTTTGAAAAAGCAAGGAAAAATGGGAGTACTGCCTGCCTCTTAAGTTGGGGTGCACATTATTGATACATAAGAAAAATAAAAGATTTCAAATAACAATAACATAAGTACGATCAAAAAGTAAGAGTAAGACACCATGATTTGGTTATTAGTGATATTTTATTACATTGGCTCAAATTTTTTCGCCCATCTATCGTATTACAATTGTAGTAGGGGTAAAGTTGTATCATTAATTTCAACTACTGCTTTCAAGACTGTTTGGCCGCGCGGTCTAAGGCGCACGATTTAAGCTCTGACTGCCGAGAAGTAGAGTAGGTGCAAACCCCACATCCCTGACCAGTTTATCACATTATATTTAAATTTTTATAGAGAAGTAAAGCATTCGTTTTTTTCTTTCAGTTATTTTGCTGTTATTAATATATTATTTTGTGAAACAAATTCTCACTTGCATCATGGTTTCATAAATCCACAAAATAACGCTTTTCTTACTTGGTTTAGGGTTTCCAAAAATGCATAAGAAACATGATTCAATAATTTCAAATTTATTTAATACAGAAAATATATTTACATGAACCATAAGATATAAACTTAATGTCATAATAATATTATATTCTAGTATAAGGATTACATGTAAAGGCTAATGAACGAATATGAGATGCAGATGGTAAAACCATTTCATACAGAGGAGCATATATTCCATGGCCTTTTGCTAATTTTTCTGGTGTTTCATGTGAATTATTTTCTCTTTGGGAGATCTCAACCATATCTTCTCTTAGTAGTAAAACTAACAATGTTGATTTGCAATGGCTTATTGCAGATGCTAGATGTAGGGGAGTTTGTCCTGCAAGAAAATAGAAAAAAAATTAATCAGAAATAAAACTTATACAAACATTCTCATAACATAAATAACCCTTCTACCCTAACAGCCTTACAAATAAAATTGGCATAAAGTTATAACTAAGCATAACCCAAGAATATGTAAAATGTTTACAAATAGACATTTTGCTTACAAATGGTTTGTTCGGACATATTGTTTCCTGTGTTTATTCGCAAGGCAGCTTGTCATTAAGAAAACTTCAGAATTATCATTGTATTGACAGTGTTGTCAACGATATTGTAAACATTTTGCATATTCTTTGTTTATCATCAGATATAACTTTATACCAAGTTTATTTGTAAGTCCGTAAAATTAAATGTGTAGTGCTGTTTATATATAGTTTTGCTTTTATCTGTTTTCATGATCAGTAAGGCAGTCCTGGCCTAATATTTGAAAGCATCCAACTAAGTTATGTTTATATAAAAAAAAATAACAATGAATTCCACAAATTGAATTTTTCAAATTGTGGAAGCAGGCAACAGAGACATGTCCACAAATTATCCTGCCTCTGAGACTGATTGAGTTGCTGATTTACTTTACATTTTATTTAGTTAGCTGATAATAATGTACTTTTTGACATCCTTTAAGTGCTATTTTTTAGAGAGGCTGTAAGAAAGCCCTATTTGTGACACTTAAACATACAACAGTAAAAAGGGATATCATAATCTATATAAATCTGTTCAGTGTTACCTCCATCAGATAAAGCAGCCGGATCAGCTCCTGCTGCCAGCAACCTTGCTGCTGAAGGATAATTATTCCAATTACAAGCAGAGTGTAGTGGAGTCCATCCTAATTCAGTTTTAGTTGACACATTTGCCCCTACACTAAGCAAGTAACATATTACATGAACATGGTTACTATATGCAGCACGGTGTAATGGTGTGTAGCCGTCTGAATCTCTGGCGTGGACTAAGCCTGGCTGCTTTGATAAAAGTTCCTGTACAGTATCTATTTCTCCATTTTCAGCTGCCCACAATATGTGATCAATTGGATTTGCTGAAAAGTTACATAATTTTTTTATCACTATAACATAAAAAGGAGGGTATTTTATTCAGCTATCTATATTACTAAAAGGTATAGTCGGCTAAGGGACACACTTTACACAAGTAATTAGAAATAGGTGTTAGTCTTGCCATAATAATATATGATATAACTTATTGAAGCTATCGTACCTTTTGGGTTTTTTACAAGATCAACATCTTGGTCTGCATCATCCCAACCTGATACGAACATTCCAGACGTTTCGGGGTTCCTTTTACATCTTTCTATTTCGTCTGCAATTTCTTTGAAATCCTGCCTGACAGCTTCATCTTCTTCTGAATCAGACGACATTCCTAATTCTTTGAAGCTTTAACAACAATAAGTTATAAGACCAGATTGTTCAGTATTTAAGCTAAAAAAAAATTAATAAACTAATTATTTACCTACCTATGTACCTATTGTATGAATAATTAATCACAGTAATTAATTTAAAGAAGATGTTAATACCTATAATATATAATAAATACTATTTAATATAAAAAATACTACTGCTACGTATTATATTATTTTGAAATTGAACTTCGAAAATCGGAAATAATAATGTTATTGTTTGCCAAATTTCAATTCCCTTCGTGGCCAGGCATGAGTTATAGGCCATACAGCCTCAACAAGTGTTATTTATATTTCCATAGATGGTTTCAGCATAAAGTAAAAGGCGTAGCGAATGGGTCATTTACGAGAAAAATTGTGTTTCTTTTTTTCATATCATAAAAAATGGCTGAGATATGTACAAAGTTCGTATTTCCGATCGCAGGGTTTTTAAAGTCACACCCCTGAGCAGTCAACAGTTGCGCTCTAGTGCGCACGCCGCTAAGTATAAATCAAATTTTTAAAGTTCTTTGTGATAAAAATGGAAAATAAATACTGTAATTTTGTTTAGTGCTAGAGATTATTAGAACGACTCAACTGATTTTGATAAAACATGTCTGTGAACAACGATTACAAAAACAAAATTACAAATAAAAAAACGTATCGAAATCGGTTCACCCGTTTATGAGCTACACTACAGATACGACACAATAACACATTACTTACTCTATTTGTAACCAATAAAATCAAGTAAAATTAGCAGCCCGCAAGTTGATCAACACTAATTTCTTAACTTTTATTTATTTTTATAAAAAAAAATAACTGTTGCTATATAGCGGACATTGTATAAAATTAATCAAAAATATCTGGTTTAGAATAAAAATATAATAATAGATAGGTATTTGGTAGTTAGAAAACTAATAACTACGTAAATACTAGGACTAACCAACATCTAAATGCTTACTTAGAACATACATACATTTTCATCTTTATTGCACAATTATCGGCAGCCGTAAAATCCTTACTTCATGAAATATTATGCCACCATCAAACAAAAAAGAATGGATCTCTTGGCAGATTGTCCGACTGACGTATTAGAAATCCTTCTTCCATTCTGCACACTACAGTTTCAGTTTAGTGTAATCGGATAAAAAACACAATTTTAATTATTTCTTGGTAACAATTTCTTGTTTTTTCAAAATGAAAAGAGACTGAACGTAGTAGTGTATAAATTCTCTTTGAGAGACGCGCGTAACAACCTGACCGAGAGCCGAGCCGTGTCGCAGTCGCGATCTGAATGGGGGTGTGACGTCATAGTATGAGCGCGCGTAATCTCAAAAATTCAAAAACGGGCTTAAACTTCTCGTCTTTATTTCTTCTACCAGCCCCCTCCTAGAATGAAACCTCTTCAACGCTGCGAGAATGCTCGGAGTACTGAAGTTTGTGGCTAGCTCAACGTACAGTATGGAACTAGCATATATGAAAGAAACTGTAGGTACCTACATACTTGTTAGCATATTTGCTGACGATGTACCAAAAATTAACAAAATCCATGCATTGGTTTTGTCATTAAATAGACTTTTCATTTTGAGCAAATTTAAACGTAATTTATAGCCCAAGCACATGGTCGGATTTGTTCCGGCTGAACCATCCGATGCGGTCTGGTACCGGACCATTTTCGATGGTATGCCGCATTGTCCATCACACAAATTTATTATTATTACCGTCCGGACCGTACTGAGTACGACGGCTGTCCATTTGGTGCGATGTGTCCACGCCCACCGGACCGTCCTATGTTCGGGCCGTACCAAATACGACGTGCTTGCACATATCCCCTCCGCTGAAATGGTAGTCTTGGGTGATGTCAACGAGCACAACGCCGAATGGCTTGGATCACGTAACACAGACTACGCAGGGCGATCTGTGCATAATTTTGCATTGGCGTATGGTCTGTCCCAATTGGTTGAGATACCAACGCGGCTCCCGGATGTGGATAGCCACATGCCCTCCTTATTAGATCTTCTGCTGACTACACATCCCGATGGTTACCAGGTCTTTGTCTACGACTCCTCGGAACGTCCGACCATTGCCTGGTCAGGAGTGTAGTGCCTATCTGACGTCAACGTCGCAGACCACCAGCGACCCGTCGCGTTTGGCACTACAAGTCAGCAGATTGGGATAGGATGCGTTCCTTTTTTGAATCCTACCCTTGGGGCAAGGATTGTTTCCCTTCGGATAATCCTAGTGCCTGCGCCGTTGCAGTAGCCGATGTGATACGACAGGCCATGGATATTTTTAAACCAAGCTCTGTAGTACCGATCGGTAGCAGATCACAGCCCTGGTTCGACGCGTCAGTTAAAGCAGCATCTGACTGCAAAAAACAGGCGTATCGAACTTGGGTTGCGGCGCTGGGCACAAAGGATCCGAACTGCAAAGTTCTTAAGAGGAAATATAACCGTGCCTCCAGATTTTTTAAGCAGCAATCGCCCGTGCGATATCGATGCACGTCGTCAAAGTTGGCGAGCAGCTTTCCAGTTACCCGACCGGAACACGCAAGTTCTGGTCGTTGTCGAAAGCTGCTCTTGGTAACTTCAACCAGCCGTCCCTGCCACCGTTGCACATGAGGAATGACACCCAGGCCCATACGGCAAAAGGGAAAGCCGATCTCCTGTGCGCTCTTTTCGCCTCCAACTCGACTCTTGACGACAACGGAAAAACACCACCGACCATCCCACGGTGTCAGAGCTCTATGCCTGAAGTACAGTACAGACAGAAAACTGTAAGGCGAGCTCTGTTTTTGTTGGACGTCAGGAAGTCGAGCGGGCTGGATGGCATTTCTCCAATCGTGCTTAGAACGTGTGCCCCTGAGTTGACGCCGGTGCTAACGCGTGTATTCCGGCACTCTTATTCAAAAGGCGTAGTCCCTGACTCATGGAAGTCAGCCTTGTCCATCCGATCCAAAAATAGGTGACTGTTCGGATCCGGCAAACTACAGGCCTGTTGCTATTACCTCCCTGCTCTCCAAAATCATGGAGAGCATAATCAACCGCCAGCTCTTGGTATACCTAGAGGGTCACCAGTTGATCAATGACCGACAGTACGGCTTTCGCCATGGTCGGTCGGCAGGTGATCTTCTGGTGTACCTAACACATAGATTAAGGCCTGGCAGTTAGCCTGGATATAGCGAAGGCCTTTTGATCGTGTATGGCACAAGGCGCTCCTCTCAAAACTTTCATCATTTGGGCTTCCCGAGAGCTTGTGCAAGTGGACCTCCAGCTTCCTCACTGGGCGCAGCATACAGGTCGTTGTGGACGGATATTGCTCGAACCCGAAGCCCGTGAATGCTGGAGTGCCTCAGGGCTGTGTGCCATCTCCCACGCTGTTTCTTCAGCATATCAATGATATGTTGGACACCTCATCATACATAGCTATGCAGACTACAGCACTGGTGATGCCGTTTACACGGGCCATGCAGGTCTCTCTCGGGAAATCGTCGACCAGTGCCGGGAGAAACTTGTGTCTTTTATCGAGTCCTCTCTTGAGAAGGTCGCAGAATGGGGTAAATTGAACCTTGTCCAATTTAACCCTCAGAAGACTCAAGTTTGCGCGTTTATCACTAAAAAACCCCATTAATCGTATCACCGCTCTTCGACAACACTTCCCTTAAAGCCTCGCCTAGTATCGGAATACTGGGTCTCGAAATCTCGAGTGATTGCCAATTTCGTGGCCATCTGCAGGGCAAAGCCAAATTGGCTTCGAAGAAACTGGGCGTCATTAATAGAGCACGGCAATACTTCAAGCCGGCCCACATTCTAGCGCTCTACAAAGCGCAGGTCCGGCCACCCCAGTATCAGCTCGATCCATTTAACCGCGTGCAACGTAGAGCAGCTCGAATTGTCGGGGACCCAGTGCTCTGTAAACGGCTGGATTACTTGGCGTTGCGTAGAGATGTCGCTGCATTGTGTGTTTTCTACCGCATTTATCACGGGGAGTGTTCTGAAGAGCTGTTTAACCTGATACCTGCCGCCGAATTCCACCTTGGCACGACACACCACAAGTTAGGATATCATCCCCACCATCTGGATGTGTGGCGGTCCTCCACAGTGCGGTTTTCAAGGAGCTTTCTTCCACGTACCACAAAGCTGTGGAAGGATCTTCCTTGTGCGGTGTTTCCGGGACGATACGAGTTGGGTACCTTAAAAAAAAGAGCGTACACCTTCCTTAAAGGCCGGCAACGCTCCTGTGATTCCTCTGGTGTTGCAAGAGATTGTGGGCGGCAGTGATCACTTAAGAACAGGTGACCCGTACGCCCGCTTGTCCTCCTTTTCCATAAAAAAAAAGATATAGAACTTTTAGAGTACAAATATGATTAGTTTTTTGCTAATATATGACAAGAATTTAAAAGGAGTTTAAGAAGTCCTATTCTTCGACTACGAAACATTTGGAGTTAACGTATTCTGCAATTTTACGGACACCTGCGTAATATTCTGCAGCCAGTTAATACTGAGTCACGTACACGGGGATTCAGTTTGGGCTCCTGGTTTCTCTTAGCAACGAGATGGAACAGCTGCTGAACTAACGTTTTCATTTTTATACTTGGTTCCAGTCCGGGAGTGCTGTTCAAAATTTTAAATCATTTTAATTTAAAATTTATTAATAAGTTTAATTTACAGGACGCATTAGTAGTAGTAGAAGTTTGATTCGAAGTAAAAAATATTTATATTTGTTTACATATATTTAAGTACAAGAATACTATAGGTATTGGGCAATATAGCAAATAAAATATTTTTTTAAATACTCAATGAAGTGTGAATAATATACATGTACGTTTATACCTACACATACAATGAATGAATGAAAGCCTTTATTGCAAGCAAACTAAAAAGGTACATTTTGAACTAATGCTACAACTTAATAAACTAAATTATTATAATTATATTTCACCCAATATATGTTATATCTTATGTTAATCATTGCTCGCTTGTCCGCCGACATAGGTCTCCTCCAGATATTTCCACATTTTCCTGTCGTACCTAAGTTGTTCTTCTCCATATTGGTCCAGCAAGCTTTTGAAATCATCTTCCCATCGTATCGTTTGTCTCTCTCTATTTCTTTTATGTCCATTTATCTTGTTAGCTTCTTATCACATGTCCTGTCCAACGTCATATTAGCTGCTTAACTGTTTTTTCCACACTTTCCATTTTAGTTTTCTTTCTTATGTTTGTTATTATTATTTTATCTTGCTTTCTTATTTTCAACATGCTGCGCTCGATCCCATGTTGGAATTTTTATTTGTGAGAGACCAAGTTTGGCCGTATTAAAAACTTTTGTCTTAATGGATTGGTATATGTGTCCGCTTTTCATTATTTGTTTGAGTGACCAGTACCTTCGCCAAGTACTTGCTATTCTTTGTACAATTTCCATATTCATATGATCTTTAGTAGAAATTATCTGTCCCAGATACACATATTCATCATCTACATATTCAATGGCTTTGCTGTCTACTTCTATACTTTCATGTGTATTGTTACTCATAATTTTAGTTTTTTGGGTGTTCATATGCAATACTACTTTTTTGTTCTCTACAAGTAACTCTTGTAACATCTTCTGCAATGCTTCTGAAGTTTCTGCCAGGATAATAAGATCATCTGCAAATCTCAAATGATGTATGCGGCGGCCGTTGATGTTAATCTCGTATAGTTCCCAATCTAGTCTTCAACAGATGCCTTCTAGAACTGCAGAAAACACATACAATACTAATGTTTTATGCCACAGGCTTATGCGACAATGATGTTCTACCCGTCGAGCTGGTACGTGCGATATCCAACTATTTATTCTACTTTGGCGTGATAAAACAAAAATCCTTAAAAATTTGACTTCTCTTGCTTCGTTTGTAGAAAAACAATTTTGTAATAAAGAAGGTATTAAATACAACCAATGAAAATATTATTATACCGCATAATTTTGTTAAAAACGTGTAATTAAATATTATTATATTATATTTATACAATTACAGAGAAAATATATTTTTTTATTATAAAACTTGTATATAAATTAAAATTAATTTAATTCTCGTCCATTGGTTGTGGTTAGGTAGATACAAATGGTCTAGTTGAGCAGCTAACGTCACGGTGTCGAATTTGCGTGACCTTATCGTAAAAATTCACTCACACAATTTTAAACATAATAAACCTAACGCGCTTAAAATAGACATTCAAAAAAACAATGTTTTATAGTAATTAAATTATTTATTTTAACTTTTAGTACAAAATACAACTAGTACACAGGGATACATCTCAAACCTAACATTTTCAATTGATGAATAGTCCGAGCCTTACGACATATAAGTCTTCTCATTTGTACTATTTTAGACACTAAAGTCACTCTGATTAGCTCATTTTCCCAAAATAAAAAATAATTTAAAGTTCAAAACTGAATAATGTAATCACTCTTCGAGAAGTGAAGCTTTCTATGCCAATATAAGATACACTACATAACTTACGCTTAAGTTAAGCCTAACATGATTATACAATTTTGAGGTTTGGAGCGGCTTGGGTGAGTATCAGGCACGATCAGTCCAGTGCACGCCGAGACGAGCGGCACCCGCGCGACCAGCCACCGCACGGTGCGGCCGCTGGTGCTCGGGTGCAGCCCGCATCTTATCTGTAAACTCTTTCTTTTGCAACATCACTTATAATCACCTTAACCAATTTTATTTAGAACAATACAACACCAATTCATAAGATATACACCTTTATTTTATTGAAAATCACTGATATGAAAAATTTATTGCGTAAAATAATTCATTGTCTCCCATGATCACAGTCCAGTAGTCAAAGTTAAATATGCTGACAATGCTTCGATCCAACCGTTTAAAAATATATTTGATACCACAAACTTACAATATACTAACGCATAGACAAAAATGCATGCAAGAGAAAAGAACATCTCTAACGGAGATACAACAAAATAGAAAAGGAAAGCAAATCTATACTCTTTAATATAATATATTCTATATACTACTAGCTGATCCAGCAAACGTTGTATTGCCGATATTAAAATTAAAATTGATCGCAGATGGGTGAAAATTTGAAGTTGTTTAATGCTGACTCATAATCAAACAAATTAAAAAAAAATGTCAAAAAAATTAAAAAAAAAATCGTGTGGGCTACCCTTAACATTTAGGGGGATGTAAAATAGATGTTGTCCGATTCTCAGACCTACCCAATATGCACTCAAAATTTCATGGGAATCGGTCAAGCCGTTTCGGTGGAGTTCAATGTTTAACACCATGACACGAGAATTTTATATATTAGATATACAATATATACTCCAACCGATTTTCATTGACAAGTCGTAAACAGTGAATATAATTATTTGTCACGCATTTTCAGGCTGTCAAGTCGCCTATACGCTAGTATATTCTTAGTCTATGGATGATACTGAGGCTGAGATCTTAGAACTAAGCTGACTGCAAGCTTCGCATAATCTTAGAATTCGTTTTAATAGTCATTTGACAGCTGAAACTATGCTAAACTTAAGCCCAATAATGCTTAAGTTAAGTTCGCGTTTTCGCACTCAGCTAAGTTTTACGTAAGTAAAGTCTCAGTACGCTCTTAAGATGTCAACATTTCAAGTTTAAAGAATATTTATTACAACCAATTGCAGACTAATCTATAGTCGACCAACAATTTTGGATCAGAGCTTGAGACTGGAGATAAAAGTGATAAAATAATAACAAAAGGGCCAAAACAACAAGGGCTACAATCGACAGCAAACCTTGCTATAATACAACACTAAACCAATCTTAGTATTAAAGCCACCCACAATTTCATTCATGATAATGAATTGATCATAAAAATCTGTCATATAAAAAAATAACACTCCATGATTTTATTCGTAAGATTACAATCACAAGAAAAATTTATCTAACAAACCAATTAATACCTTATAGAATATATAAAAGCCTAACGCTAAAAGGCGGATATTGTTCGTGAGCGATTTTTACATTACGTACCAATTGGCTTATGTAGTGTGTGTATACCATAAACCTAGTATACTATCGTAATAGACGAACCCTATGTGAAACTGAGATAACTATGCTTACATAAAAACCTAGGTGTGAGAAAGAGACGGAATACATGAAGACCATAAAACCGTTTCGAAACAATTTAATGTCCATTAGTCTCCTGACAAATAGGACCGCGTTTTAATTTTAGTGTTTTATCGTTATTGTTCTGTGTTTTAATAACAAATATAATTGTGTCGTGTTCTATATTAAAATAAGTGTTGTTACACATAGCAACAGTCAAACTAAAGAAACATTTCACAGGTAAATACTTATTCTTCAATACTACTTTCGTGATGTAATTTCGTAGAACATATGCATTAAAATACTAAATATTACATTTTACATATTATCTTATGCAATTATAATTATTTATTTATTTTATTTATGCAGTATTTTATTTGATAAAATTAATTTAAAAAAAAGCAAACGGGAAGTGAGAAAAAATTTTACTTGCAAGATTTGATTACAGACAGACAACGGGACAGGTCAAAATAAAAATTAAAAAAAAGTGATAAAAAAATAAAGAAATTAAAAAAAATCAACACATACCCCAGGTTCGAACCTGGGACTTCTGCACAAAAAGCGTACGTGTAACTGCTGTTCCACAGCAACTGTAATGATCGTGGCGAAATATCTATATAGATCTAGTAAGTAAGTGTTAGGTTATTTTCGTTACGGAATTTCTGGATTCGGTCTCCACGCTCAATTCCCGCGATAGAAGCTATATATAATAGCTTAAAAATATGTGTTAAAAAATAAAATATTGTGTATATGTAAATATGATGCAGTTTATCAATATTTGTAATAGGGATTGACCAAAAGCAAAATACTACACACTTCACTAATACATTTGTAAAACTAGCACACATGAACGTGTTAAATTTAAGCTCAAAAAAGTTAGCGCCCCAGATTTTTTAATTTTTTAATTTTTTTTTTATTACATCGTTAGTTCGCCATTTGTTCTTGATTGTTCTCTATAAACATTTGTTTGTTCTCGATTTATTTTTTTTAAATCTTTGCAATTCATTAAAATTGGTTAGGTTAAGTTATGTTAGAACAGTTAAAACAACGTCAGAACCAAATAGTAGGCGTTTCCCCCCATTTTTAATTAATTGTTTTTAAATAAACAACAAAAGAACAAACAATTATTTATAGCGAACAATTAAGAACAAACTACGAACTAACGATATGCGATATTGAAAATTCAAAAATAGAAAAAAATTTTTTTTTGCGGGGCTAAGTTTGATGAGCCTTAAATTTACTCGTAATTCGGAGATGTGGTAGCCGTCATGAGGAGGGTGTTTGTCTCTTACACTAGTATACTAAGTTTATGGTTAGTTGCGGAGATATAAGAACATTATACACGAGTAAATGGGTGAATCATTATTTCCAACTAGTTGACCCTGTTCTAGCGAAACTACGATTTAACTTACTAAGGCTGCATTTCACCAAAAAAATTTATAGTGACAATGCAGAGAAAATATGTACATATTATTGTAGTTGTGTAAAAATTTCTATGACCCCTCTTGTTTGGTGTGAAGGAACTATTCATTAAGGCTTTGTATAAACAACATGCAAATGAGCGACGCAATTAGTTAACATTAATTTTGTTTTAGTTTGAACCTAAGATAATTTATATGTCTAGATAGAGCCTCTTGCTGCTCTAGAGCATGCAACTATGGTCTAGACCATAGTTTCTCAACCTTATTTTGCTCACCGCCCACTTTGAGAATATGTTTTTTTTCTAGAGTATTTTCGTCTATTTTTTTTGCCTTTTTAGACTATATTTTTTAATCTACCCACGCCCCATCTCAATGCCCCCTAATTTTTTCTGGGTCTTCTACTTCCCCCCCGAAAGTCTCAAACGCCCACAAGTGGGCGTTATCACCCACATTGAGAACCTATGCTCTAGACAACCGATGAAAATAGGCCACTTTACTATGTATGACAAGCTACGTCTGACACTCTCGATTTTTAAGAGACTTTACGTAGTGTGCATGTATTGTTTAAAATCTCTATTTTAAACAATACATGCACACTTTAAACAATACTTCCTCTGAAGAGAGGAGAGAAACTGTCTTACACAATTTTTTCGACCTTTTCACAGCTGTCACAGTCTATACGTATAAATTATCTAAGGTTCGATTATGATATTTGAAATTCTCGTGTATTGACTTGCATATAAAACTAATTTTTAATTTTGGCACGAGAACGACTAATATGCGCCTGTGTGTCTTGTGTTTGTGTATCGGATTCAGAACAGTGAACCAGTTAATTATTTTAAATGGTCACATTTTAGACAATATACACTTCCTTAAGCATGTAAAAAATGCTTTTTATATACAAATATATTACAGCCATTTCAATGCCTTAAACAATGGCATCAGAAATGGCATTTAAATAAATATTTATTGAAAATTTCAAGTTAAAGTAAAATATAATACACCTCTTTAACGGGTTTAGAAAATATTATTTTCTTAATTGCTTTACTCAAAATATCACATTTCATGAAAATTGAATATGAATACATAATTTTTCATAAAAAGTTGTCGGATGGGATGCGTATAGCGTAATTGGATACTCGTGTGCGTGTTTTGAGGCAGTGGTCATCAAAATGTACTGTTCAGAGATATTCTTAGGCGTCAATCAGATTTATTCATCAATTTCTAACCACCTATCAATCCTATTATACATACAAGTGTTATATACAAATTAATATTATCGATAGAACCGTATCATCACACCCGGAACACGCTCAAAGAAATGATTCACATTATTCAGAGCTCGCTCGCTATAACATAAAAACGAAACACATAAAACAACAAACATCCATCGAAACCGGAGTCACGAAAACCACACCGCACATTGTATTTCCAATTCTAAGAGCTAAATGAACACAATATGAAATACATCTGGCCGCGCGCTCCGGCCGACCCCCGCCGCCGACGTTAAACAACCGCATCCACTAAACGTAAAATAAACTCAATAATATTATACATAATTACATTATATATTCGAAAAGAAATAACAAAGTGGTGAGTGTGGACGCGGGCAGGGTCGGCTTAGACGCTGTGACGTCACACGGGCGGGCGTTCCCAGTCGAGCGGCGGCGTGGGCGGCGGCGTGCCGGCGGGCGGGCCCCAGCGCTCGCGCCGGAAGAAGCGCTTCTTGAAGTGGGCGGGCGGCGACTGCGCGTGCGCGAGCTCGGCCTCGTCCGCGTCGTCGGCGTCCGCCTCGGGCTTGACGCGCACGGCGGGCACGGCGGGCGCGGCGGGCGCGGCGGGCGCGGCGGGCGCGGTGCCCGGGCGGCCGTCGCCGTGCCCGATGCCCGAGTCGGGCGACGTGTTGTAGTCGTCGTCGGAGCGCCGCCGCTTGTCGTCCATGGCCGTCGACGCGAACGATATTATCTGATCGAACCGAAACGCGATCCTGTCCTGCCACTTGCTCTCGTCCACTTCCTCGGTGGCCTCGCCTTCTGCTAAACAAACGAGACAAGTTCCATATGCAAACATGACATAGATAAAAAGGCGAATTACTTAATGGTAAGTATTCACAGCACTGCTGGGCAACCATGGTAAATTACACTTTTATTGTTCAAAATAAAAATATGGCGCGGAAACAACGCGCGTTATCATATTTGCGTGAAATATTTAGAGACTGATTGTTCATCCATTAGAGCGCTATTTATTCGAAGACGTCCAAGAATGCAACAAAAAATAGATGTAATTACTGAGACCGGAGCTCTCAACCCATTGGCGTTCAGCAGTACATGCGCAGTCAAATCTACTCAAACTCTTTTCTCTTCCTATAAATTTAAACTCTTGCAAGGATTGTCAACTTTATATTTTCTAACTATAAGAACGTACTCATTTCCAATGAAGCCATCTTTCACTTGAATGGATTTTCGATGGGTTGACAATTTGTCAATATTAGAATAATATGAAAATCCACTTCACTGTCACTAAAAGCTATATCAACTAAAAGTTTAATCGGACCTTATTGTTTTGAAAATAATCGCGGTCAAGCGGTCAGTGTTAATTCAGAACACTATGTTCAATTGCTGAAAGAATTTTTCAGTCCAAACTCCCGAGAGTTTGATAAACACAATTCTATGACATGGAAAATTATATACGGGAGATTTGCAAGCAGGTTTTCGAAATTCTTAGATTTCGTTAAAAAAAAAATTTTTTTCTCTTAACTTTGGGGACATTTAAATATATTACTTTTAAAAAAAGGAACACGAACACGACACAAAAGTTTTGTAAACTATAAGGCAAAGAAATCTAGAGCAGTTTTTAGGTCGTCTATCAATGATACTCACCTAAAGATAGTAGGGTAGTCACAAATGTTGATTACATGAATGATGCTTTAGTGTTAGACTTTATTTTAAAACCGGGAGTTTATTGTATAATAAAAGTTGTATTTTTTGATGGCTGTACGAGAATTGATGATGGATAAATCGCAAATCTTGAGTATTTAATAGTATTCAGCCGGGTCCGCTGCGCCAATTTTCAACAAACGATATTAGCAAAACAGTCCGTCCGTTACACCTGTTTTTGATTTTGTTTTATTTCAAAAATGAGTAACATGGCCTTTAGACATAATCATTTTGAATTTACTTACTCTTTTTCTATTCGTAAAATGTTTGCCAAATCCGACAGTGCATGCACCTTTTGAATTTAGTTTTATGATCTACCAATGTTACATCCTAAAGAACCGGTCATTGTTTTCAGATGTATAAAAACAAGTTTTTTTTTTCCACAAACAAACGAAATAGAATTATCGCTTACTACCATAGACTAAGAAAAGAAATTCTACGCTAACTACGAATGATACGTCTTTATTCAGTGAACGCTAAACTAATATGCATTAATTTCCCTCCTCGCAGGCGAAGGCAGATGTTACCGAAACCGGTAACATCTTCGGTATCGATGTAGATGTTTTATTTAACAAAACTGTTAAGCCACACCCCTAAACGGTTTATTAGACATGTTATTGTGTTAACAAACACAATGGATGGTTCGGATCGTATGGTAGTCGATTACAGAGCGCTGAATCAAATAACTGTAAAGGACAGACATCCTTTAGCTCTAATTAACGACAAAATTGATAGGCTAGGGACTGCTAGGTGTTTTAGTGCATTAGATATGATTTCCGGGTTTCACCAAATCCGCGTTAGTGAAGAATCTATTCATAAGACGGCATTCATAACAACCGAAGGACATTTTGAGTATTGTAAAATGCCTTAAGGATTGGCTAATGCTCCTGTAGCATATCAAAAAATAATAATAAGACTTAATATCGAAGAAGGCAAGGTTTACATTGACGGAGTTTTGTTACTATCCAATACTATGGAAGAAAATCTTGTCCTGTTAAATTCGGTTTTAAAAACATGAAGCCGGTTTTTCTAAAAATTTAAAGAAATGTAATTTTCTCACTAGCGAGGTAGAATATTTAGATCTCATTATTTGTCAGCGTCAGTTACGGCCAAGCGAATATAAAATTAACGCCCTGGTTAGGTCCCCGAGACCGACTACTGTTAAGCAGGTTCGTCGGTTTTTAAGATTAGCTGGATATTTGCGTAGGTACTACTCAATTAAAGTTTCTTGTATAGCCGTATTAATGAGAAAAGGTGTTAGCTTCCATTGGGGAGACGATTAAGAAAAGACGCCCAAGAAATAATCGCTTTGTTATCTGACGAACCCGTGCTAGCAATATTCGATTCCGAGTTGCGTAGAGTTTCACATGGATGGTAGCTCTATAGGTCACGGTGGTATCCTTGAGCAGTTACATAAAGACGGTCGCAGACATGTTGTGGCTTATTTTAGTAAATTAAATAGGTGCTGAATCTAGATACCACAGCTATCAGTTGGAGACCCTTGCCGTTGTAAAATTGTTACAGCAATTTCGTCAATATATGATCCGCAAACATTTCGTAATAATAACGGATTGTAATGCTTTGAAAATGATGCAGCGGAAAAAGGTGTTGTTTCAGTACAAAGTTAAAATGCTTTTATACTTCTAGCTAAAAGTGAGCAATTTAATTAATGGTCACGTAATTTTAGGTTCTGATGCCATAAATAGTGACAATGATTCTAGTGGTGCTGGTCCATGTACGGAGAAGGATGAGGGCCGCGGGGACGCTGCCCAGTCAGGAGAGGCCGTCTTAGAAACATATGTTTTCAAGACGTGACGTCACTTCTCACTTGCAGCCGACAGACCGCTATATAAGCGGCAAGAACAGTTGGTGACCATTTCTTCGTTTATCGTTGGACTGTGAACATCTCACCGAAACTGCCCGTTTTCGTATTGATTGTTTATAGCGAGTTATTCAAATTGATTATTTTAAACATTATTTTATAGTTTTTGAATTATAAAAGTTTTCTATTTTTGTTATAAGAATAAATATTATTTTTTACACTTCTGGTCTTTAACTTCTCATAATATCATATTGACACACTTTTACACAAATCATGTTGTCCCAAACTAATACAATATACCTTATTAAGAATACATAAATACATACAAACACCCATATGACTGGGAAACAAACATCCATATTCATCATATAAATGTTTGCACTTGGCGGGATTCGAACCCGGGACCTCTAGCTCAGTGGGCAGGGTCGCTATCCAGTGGCTACAGGCCTGTGTGTACCTGGCGCGGGCCGCTCCCGGTCGGACAGCTCGTCCACCAGCGGCGTGGACGTGTTGGAGTGCGGCTCGCCCTCCGCCTCGTCCCCCGCGCCCGCCCCCGCCCCGCCCCGCGCGCGCCAGTACTCGGACGCCAGCACGCGCGCCTGGAGACACGCCGCCAGACCTGCGGAACACGACATACTTCAAATATTATTGTTACAGGCATCGGTCGACACATTTAGGATTATATTCTATTATCGGCATTCGAAGCAGAAGCTCCAGTACCGACTGAACTAACTTAGACATGAGTACAAGACAAATTCGGCAAAGATCATATATGTTTCGTGTGGTTCCGCAAAAAGTGTTAGAAGAGGTGATAATTACCATTAAGCGACACGTGTACTGAATATAAAAAATAATAGTTGCATAAATCGTCACACCCTCGGTCGCAGGTAAAAGCGTTACTGTTGACGTAATAACGTACCTCGGGCTGCTCACATAAGTTGCTTGAACTTCTATAAGCCCGCCAACATTCCAATGAATTTTCATAAACATAAATATACCCAAAACTTAACAAAATTTCAGTTCACTTGTCGTATTCCTCGCGGCCGGTAGTGTACAGTACGTCGGTACTTTTCAATTTACCTAATCGCGTTAACATCTCGTGCTTCGAAGAATATTGAACCCAAAGTTTATGACCTTAAGGCTCATATTTTGTGTGCAGTAGCTTAAAATAAATTATAAACATGAAATGTATCGATTGTAATGAGGCGGTAACAGATGCCGTTGTGTTTAGTGCCTGTCATGGTTCCCTACACTTTGGATGCTCTGGAGTCACAGAGGGTACCTATCGGCGCATGGGCACTGAAAAGAAAGCAGTGTGGCGGTGTGCCCGATGTCGTAATGCCTCACGCTCCGGAACTACTTCCGATGAGACTACTAGCCAACAGGGCATCGCAAAGATGCTACAAGAAATAAAATCCCTTCGAATCGATTTTGGTGCAGTGCAATCCGACCTAAGCAGCTTAAAAAATGAGGTACAAGTATGCTCAACGGGTATTTCAAATCTCAATACCCGTTGGGATGAATTAGAAACGAGATTCTCGGCTTTAGAGGACAGGTTAGTTCAAGTCGAAAATAAATCAAAGACAATAACCAAAGTGCAATCTGACCTCGAGGTGGCGAAGCTCTCTATTTCAACTTTAAAAAACATAATTGAAGCAAGTGACCAATACAGCAGAATGAACAATCTAGAGATATCCGGCATACCTTTTAAGAAAGGAGAAAACTTAACCAACATCGTCTGTGATATTCACAATGCTGTGGGTTTGAACTTTGAACCGACAATAATAGACAGCATACATCGCGTACGTCGGTACATTGAAAGCGACTCGAACACCGGTGGCATTGATTAAAACATTGAAGCTACTTTAAGCCCACGACCTCCCGCTATCATAGTTAAGTTTACCCGCCGAATATATAAAGATGAACTCTTATCAGCAGTGCGAGTGCGTAGGGGTCTTACAACAGCTAACATAGGTCTCACAGGTCCAGCCCTAAACCTGTTCTTGACCGATCACCTTACCCCGGTAAATAAGCTGCTATTGAAGCGGGCACGACAACTCAAGGCCGACAGAAAGATTGCTCATCTCTGGGTGCGAGACTGCAAAATACTAGCACGAAAAACTGACTCGTCGAAAGTGATGATTATTAATAACAATTTCGACTTTAGTAGAATCAATTGACTTTCATGTTTTATATTGCCCTTTTCAATTTTGTCAATTAAAATCAAGTTATTCACTTTTATCGATGTTCTAATCCTTCAAATCTCATTTCTAAATTATAAATCCATTAACTATATTAAAATATTAAGAACTCAATGTCACCGTAACAAAGAAACACGTGCATGTATTTTTATATTCTATAGTCGTTTCTTACTTTCGTTCTACATTACAGACAATAATAAATTGATACCTAAAAAATTTCCAGCTTATTGCAAAGAATTCGCCTTTAGAAAAAACAAGTCATTAACTAACGAGTTATTGGGCGCCTATTGTTCTCGGCAGGTAATCAGGTCGAGCAATGCACCGCTAAGTCGAATAAAATTCCGTAAGTATGTGCATGTAAGATTGAATTTTGTCTATTTTTATTATGTTAGCAAATATATTATTGCACATTCAACCATATGTGTCTTACCTTATGAATTAAAATTAACTTACCAAACCATGCCGGTTGCTTTTGAATTTATAAAATGTATATGTAGGTATATATGCATAAGTCATGACGGACACAACATTTAGCTGTTATTATCAGAATGTACGCGGTCTCCGCACAAAGTCGCATAGTTTCCATTCCCAAGTATCACAGTCAGACTATGACATTATTTGTTTATCAGAGAGCTGGTTGACCTCAAGTTACTATGATAGTGAATTTTTCAATGATGATTATATTGTTTTTCGCTGCGATAGATCGGTAGAAGAGAGTGGCTTTGAACGGGGAGGCGGAGTTATTGTAGCTGTGCGCCGTAAATACTTGCCTATGCAGCGAGTCTGGCCTTGCTCCTCTCGAGCCTCGTCAGAATGTGTTTGGGTTTCTGTGCCGTTATCAAGAGATAGAGAGAACATTAAAAAATATTTAAATATATGTTGCATTTATATTCCGCATGGTCCCTTACATAAGGACACTTTAACGAACTTTTTTGATATTTGTGGACAGTTAGCTGTAAACAATCCGAATGATAAATTTTTATTACTGGAGATTTTAATATTTCAGAAGCGCAGTGGCCTGTATCTGACTGTCATAGTATGTTCCTACCAACTAATGCTAACAACAGCTTCAACTTCTTTAGTTCAAATATTGCGCGAATTTATGTCTTTCTCCGGTATGTATCAGTGTAACAATATTTTTAATGCTAATAAATGTATACTAGATTTAATCCTGTGCAGTGAACGTTGCATAGTATCATCCAGTGATTTTCCCTTAACAAGTGAAGACCCTCACCACAAAGCTCTTCAATTCGAGTTACGGCTGACATACATGCACACACTGAAACCAGCCCCTTGTAAGGTATACTGTTTTTATAATGCAAACTACCAGGAAATAAATAATGAGCTTTGTGCTATAGATTGGTGTAATATTTTTAGTCCTCTGAGTTTAGAAAAGTGTATTCTTGAATTTTATAAAATTTTAAATAATTTAATAAATAAATTTGTTCCACAACGTCCACTACGTTCATCGCACCATAAGCCTCCGTGGTATACTAAACCTCTCAGACGATTGCTAAATACTAAGCAAAAGTATCATAAACTGTGAAAAACGTATAAAAATCCATTAGATTTTGAATGCTTTAAGTCACTGCGTAAAAGAGCAATACAACTAGAAAAAAAGTGTTATGATTCTTACATTAATAATATTGAAGAAAAAATTCACAAACAACCTAAGTGCTTTTGGTCCTATATTAAATCAACAATATCAAAAACTGCTTACCCCACCTTATGTACTATAAAGGCAGATCGAGTTCAAATGGTGAGCAAATATGCGACTTCTTTAACGAACATTTTTATTCGGTCTTCGAAAACTCAACCATAAATTCATTTAACTTGTCTGAAATTCCTTTGGCTAACAATACAATTTTTAATATAAATTCTATTCATATATCCAAAGAAATTGTTTACAAATATCTTAAATCTGTAAATGTAGCCAAGGGTGCTGGCCCGGATGGTATTCATCCAGTATTGATAAGAAACTGTGCTACAAACTTAGCGTTACCAATTACCATTTTATTTATGAAATCATTTAGGGAAGGCCGTGTCCCTGCCATTTGGAAAATGGCACTGGTCACTCCGATACTAAAAGGAGATATTAGCCAATTTATTGACAAGTATCGGCCTATATCAAAATTATGCCAATTTGGAAAAATACTAGAAAAAATTGTTACAGACCAACTATCATGGGCTGTAAGGCGTCATATAACTCCACATCAACATGGTTTCTATAAAGGTCGAAGTGTTGACACAAATTTAATTAGTTTTAGTGAACTCATTCTCGATGCTTTGGATGATAACGCACAGGTAGACGCTGTGTACACTGATTTTGCTAAAGCTTTTGACAAAATATGCCATAAGACCTTATTACATAAGCTTAATCGACTTGGTATACACGGCGATCTTTTTCGTTGGATACAATCCTACATAGAGAATCGTTATCAAGCTGTTGTCTTAGGTGGTTATACGTCGCGTTACAAATCTATTCCTTCTGGAGTTCCACAAGGGTCCCATTTGGGACCATTACTATTTATATTATATATTAACGAAATTAGTGACTATATAAAAAATTCTAACTTACTTTTATATGCTGACGACACAAAAATCTTTAGAGTTATCAGAAATTTAGAAGACTGTAATTCTCTTCAAGTAGATTTGAGTAGCTTTGAATCTTTTTGTTATAGCAACCATCTTTTTTTGAACTCCGATAAGTGTTTTGTCATCACTTTTAGTAGAAAGCGATTACCAGTTATATTCAATTACAAATTGTGTAATAAAAAATTGACTAGAGTTACTCAAATTCGTGATTTAGGAGTTATCATGGATTCAAAGCTAAGTTTTTTGCCTCACATAGATAAAATGTTAAGCAAAGCATATAAACAGTTAGGTTTTATTTTACGAGTTGGAAAGCCATTTAAAAGGCCTTCCACGTATAAAATCTTATATAATAGTTTCGTTCGGAGTCACGTCGAGTATGCCTGTAGTGTTTGGAATCCTTTCCATACTATCCATACCAACCGAATCGAAAGACTCCAAAAAAAATTTGTAAAGTCACTCGATTATAATAGTAATTCTAGGTACTCCAGCTACGCTGAATCATGTTATATTCACAATGTTGTCAAATTAAGTGATCGCCGAAACTCTTTTGATGCAATGCTACTTTATAAAATCGTAAATAACCACATTGATGCTCCTTTATTACTACAGGCCTTTAGTTTTCAAGTCCCCAAAAGAAATATACGTACTTGTCGAAGTAAACCCTTGTTCGTAGTTAAAAAAAGTAGGACATGCTATGCTGGAAATAGTTATATAAGGCGGACCTGTCGACTTCTTAATGGAAAACTTGTTGACTTAGATATTTTTAAAGAAACCTTGTCCAGTTTTAAAAAGAATATACTAACTGTGCTAAGAAAAAGTGAGATTTGAACGATTATAACTGTTTAACCTCAACATTTTTTTTTTTATAATTTAGTAAATAAGTAAGTAAGTAATTTAGTAAATCTTAGTTTATTATTAACATTTTTTTTTTACTAGTGCCTCTTTTTATTTTTATTTTGTACAACTTATTTTTCTCTGCTGTACTTTAGTCTTAATTGTCATAAAATATTAATTTTAAGAAAACTGTAGGTCTAATTCAGTACTAACATTTCTTTGTAAACCTGAATATGTATGTGACTGTTTGTTTCTAAATATATAAATAAATAAATAAATAAAAAATTCAACGGCTTCAATGCACAAAATATCACACAACTTATACCACTTTCAAATTTTAATTAAAATAATCACTAGGATATTATTACTTATTTAATTCAGAGATATCTCCATATATATATATATTAGAAAATGTATAGTAACAATATTTATAAGCCTAGAACTAACTATATCCAGTGTTTCTGGAAGGATTATCAATTGATAAAAAATAGTTGCGTTGTGATGCTGATTTTTATTTATATATTTATTAATGACTCACCGACAAGCTATTCTTAGACTATACAAAAATTAGAAACAATATAAAGGAACATTATGAACAGAATAGCTTTCTTACAGGTACAACAGCTCTGTTGTATTATTAAAAATAATGTTAGTATAAAAAACGTTAAATATGTTATAAGCTAAATTAATATTAAATACAAAAACTAATTCTGAATTATCTTAAATATGAGTAGATCAAATATTTTTTTATAATTATTAAACAATAACCCTATTGAAAAGTTTTAAATTGTAGGACCGACATCCCAAACACATCCATTAAATCAAAATTACTATTAAGCACCTCATTTAATAATCTCATAGAGCGCTACAGTGGGGAGTGAGGATCAATATTAGTTTGTATGCCAGAAATCGTGTGAAAGACCTTTGAATTCTTTCCAACCCATCAATATGAATTTTGTCAAATCACACAAACACATCCCAAATCTGATGGAACGAATGGGTTGTAAAAGCAAACGATAAAGTTAATCTGTTTAAAATCTTTTGAAGAATATTTAATAAGCCCAACGATTATCGTCGTATTTCTAACGACATCTATGTGGTTGAATGAAAGTCTAGAGTCAATTAACCCGACGTGTTCCGGACACTCTAGGCCTTGATTAATATTCCTAGATCTTCAACAGTATTTGCTTCATTGATAGCAAGACTATTAACAAAATATTATGTTTTGGATATAATTTTTTTTCCGTGTCATTTTAAAATCAACACATTTATGACAGTTGAGGATCATATTGTTACTTTTGGCCCGTTTTTCTTATAAAACGCTCCATCGTTATGCGATTCAATTAATTTATTTTATTATTTATCAGCAAAGTACCGCTTTGCTATGCTTCACAACCGAAACTACGTCTTTAATGAAAACTACAAACAGCAAAGGCCCTAGGAGAGATCCTTGGAGTAGGCCAGAAGGTGTAGCGTAACTCGTGGAGGTATGGTTATACCTCCTCCATTTGTGATGACTCTTTGAGACCTACCAATTAGGTATGACTTAAACCAAGATAATTGGAGATTCAAGAAGCTGTAGTTGGAAAGCTTAGTAACTTATTAAATTTTGGTCGACTTTATCAAATGCACTACTGAGATCCGTGTAAATGACATCGGCGCAGTAAATTATAATAGCACGAATAATAAAGAGTAGTGTGCACCTTCTAGCGGCTGGTGGTGTTGCTGGTGCTGCGGGTGGTCGTGGCTGCGCGCGCTCATGTGGACGGCCGCGTTGATGATGCTCTGGTTCGAGATCTCCAGCGTGCGCTCGATCTCGCCGTTGACCAGCTCGCCGATGGTGCGCGCGCCGCCCACGCGGTCCTGCGACAAATGGCGACGTAGCGCTAGCTTCGCTGGTGACACCTTCACAGATAGATCCAATATCGTAGAATAATAAGGAGCGGTTCACACTATGTTTCAAAATGTGTCTGAACAAAATAATAAAAAGTGTGTGTGTGTACTTATATAAGTTATACTTCTTTGGCCTAACGAAGCAAAAATCATTAAAATGATTTATTCCTCGTGCTATTCTACGTTTTCAGAACGAAAAATTTTGTAAAAATCTTGCAAAGATGACTTTGAAAATTAATTATTAAATAATAAATACGGCTGTATGGGCTTGAACCCTTTGCCTGTCCTAATAATGGACGAAGAAACCAAAAAAAAAAAAAACGAATGACGCAAAAGTCAGAAAATTTTAGGAACCAACTTATAGTGATGCGCGCGATTCCTAAAATTTCACTCTCATCGTTTTTTCATAACGCGCCTAAAGAAGTATAACTTAAAAATATAACAGAAAAAGTGTGTGTACTTATGTACCTACGCACGCAAGAAGTTATAGGGTAGGGCGGGGCTAGTTGAGCATAGGGGCAAGTTGGGCAATCGAAATATCTCGGAAACTATACACCGCACGCAGAAACATCAAATAGCGAAAATAAAGCGTCGATAGAGAAGAACTTATTGCACGACCGCAAGTGGCGACACGTCGATCGAGTAAAGTACATGACCGCATTATTTATTTTGACAACAAAGCGTAAAATAGTTGTAAACAGTAGTATTTCGTCTATAATAGTCAAATATTATTCGTTTTCAATCGGGTAAGTGTTACCCTATCATAAATTTATTCTACTTTTGATACATATAAAGGTTCTCCGTATAACTCTAACAGTTCATTCACATTCTCACCTTTGTCTTAAACTTTCGGGGTGGGGCTAATTGAGCTATAGTTGCTCAACAAACATGGATTCAGTGTATCCGATATTTGTAATGTGGATTAGACAGGAGTGTCCACTGTGCTGAAGCCAAATAAGATTGTAGCTGGTAAGTTTAAAGTTTACCAGGAGAGAAACATGCATACAATGTCAAGTTTGGAGAAAATGGGCTCATACAAAATGTATGCCTGGTGCTGGTCTTACTTTCGTTTGTGTCAATTGCAACAGTGACATGAAAGTTCATTATTCAAAGAATTTAGGTTTGTCGTTTTTTCTATAAAAATTATAAATAAAAGATGATTGTCACAAACAAATTTGATTTCGTGTCTAGTTAACATTGAATCCATCTGAGTACTCAATTTGTCCCATATCCTTGCTCAACTTACCTCACCCATGGGGTATGTTGAGCAAACATGACTTTCTGTATTTAAACAGCTGTAGCTCTTAAACTCAACTAGCTAGATACAATTACTATGGCCACTTTTGCTAAGGGATTTATTAGTAATTAATCAGTATGCAGAACAATACATTAAGAGTTATCGTTCAGGAGCTATAGCCGCGCAAGTGAAAAATTGCTCAACTAGCCACGCCCTACCCTACTTCATTGGTGTTACAAAACAAAAATCCTATTAAAATACTTTCCTCGTGCTATTTTACGGTATTAACAGCATTGTAAAATGTAATGAAAAAGATATTGAATATAACTAATGAAAACATTGTTATACCGCATAATTTAACTAATTAACGTTTATTTAAATATCATTAAATTATTTCCGTAAAATTAGAACTTACATATGTTTAAATTTATTCAATTCCCGTCCATTGGTTATGGTTCAGTAGACATATGAGTTAGAAAAGGCTTATAGTAGCTGAAGTATGATAAAAATGGTTTAGTTGGCCAATTTCGTCGGCGGCGTATTAATTACTTTATTGTAATGACAATGCAGCACCACTCAGGATTCTAGAAAAAACCCAAAAATTCTGAGCCGTTCTACAATTGCGCTTGTCACCTTGAGACATAAGATGTTCAGTCTCATTTTTACAGTAATTTCACTAGCTATGGCGTTCTTCAAACCGAAAGAAAATAATGCTTACATGTTACTGCTTCACGGCAGAAAAAGGCGCCGTTGTCGTAGCCATAATCTAGCCGGTATCCTATGCAAAAGAGCCTCCTAATGGGTAAATACTGGTGGATCTTTTATATTAGCACTGTTCAGATAATAATAAGTTATTCAACTACCTGCGTGTAGTCGGGCGGGCGCGGCTCGTGGTGCGCGTGTGTCGGCCGCGGCTCCCGTCGCTCGTACCCGTGTCGTTCCCGCCTCACGTCACGCACGTCCCGCATCTCTCTCAAGTCACGCACATCCCGGGGATCATGCATTTCTCTTGGATCTCGCATGTCCCGCGTCTCCCGTATGTCTCTGGGGTCGCGCATCTCTCTCGGGTCGCGTACGTCTCGGGACTCCCGCAAGTCCCGCGGGTCGTGCATCTCCCTCGGGTCCCTGTTGTCCCGCATTGGTCTCGCGTACCCCTGCACCGGAGGGTTGGAACCGTTATGCTGTCGCGATACGTACCCGGGATGCGGTCCGTTCGGCCGCACGTATCCGTTGCTATAGGATTGATTTGCTGGTCTCGGCTGTAGACATTTTACACATTTAAAACTTATCATACTAAGTAAGTATTACAATTGAAAATAGCACTTTAAACATTTTTAGATTCATATTGAATAATTTAATTATGCTAGGAAATGTCGACTTTTGTTAAAAAGATCAGGAATGATCAGTGCTTACAGCATCGTTGGCGACACGAAGTTTTGCCCACGATATTTGTTTTTTTTTTTTACTAATGGTCAACTTACTTCCAGCCGAGACACTTTTCGTTGTTCTTTGTCTTCATTGAGTACTGATGTGATAATGCTCTTGAGCCTATCCTCAAAGTTAATCACCTTTGGTGACTCCTGAACTTTAGAGACCACATTTAAGGTTTTCTGCATCTTGACTGGAGATTCCCTGGCTACTGGAGTGGTTTGACCACTGCGCGGCGCAGGGATTTGGGACCGATGAACTGGATGCATTTTCTGTTGCCTGATACAAAAAAAAATATTATTATGTATGATAAAATTGCATTACAAAGGGATCTCAACGGCTGTACTGCGGGAGTAATTATAATATCAATACTTAAGTTTGAAATGATTTAAATAAGCTCCTTAATTATATGATCACCAATCAACTTTACAAAAGGTAATAAGGATTTACTGCTCTTCACATGCTCATCCATGTAGATACCTAAGTAAGATATTATTAATATGGACACAAATTTTAATTCAGACACACCTATTTCAATCTAATTAATATAATAACATGGAATTATCTGATAATGAACTCCCATCCCACCCCCGAATTACGATAAAATCATTTAAAAAAAAACAGAAGAGAAGTGTCCACCCCAGGAGTCTGTTCTGAACTTCTGGAAGAAGCTGCGATAGTTGGAATGACTTGCCAACACTGCATGCAAAATGGATCCAACTGAGTGGTCTAATTGCGAAAACAGAAGCTCCTCTACCAATACCAATATGTATACTAAGTATTCAATTAATATTTATTTTTAATATTATATATTTTCCCCATAATTTAACATCATCAAAAAGAATCAAATACATAACTATCGTAAGTTCTCACGAGTCCATACTGCATAGCATGTATAATAATGTAACAATCTCACCTATGATCCATATATCTATCATGGTCTTTCATATACCCGTTGACAATGACATTAGGTTTCGTTATCTTGCCCGCCTCAATCTGTCTGCCGGTCTCCAATATTTTCTGAGCGAGAAGCTCTGGATTCTGTTCCTCTATTTTCCCCATATCTGGTACATCGGGCCAGTCTTGCGACCTGGAGCGATGTTCCCGCGACTTCCTGGGTTTAGAGTTGACGGTGTGCGGTTTGACCGTGGCCACGGGCACCGTAGGCGCCGGCGGTTTCTGGTTTTCGATCTGGACTATTTCATTTTGCAAGTGTCCAACTTGTGCATGCAATCGTTTCCTATGAGCTAATGTTGCCGATATCTCTTTTAGTATGCAATCGTGGGCTATATTCTGCGTGATTTCCATGTCTGGCGGGATTTGACCCAGCTGTCTATATTTCTCTGTTATTTCGAATGTTCTCTGCTTCACTAGCATCGCCTGTTCAGCTTCAATGTTATTCACCTGTAAAAAATTTAAAACGAAAGAAAACTCTTATTGATTTGATTTATTTATAATGGTTGATAGTAATGCAAATATGTAAGTCCAAATACTTTATCCCAAACCGATACGACTTAGGGATGTTCAAGAAAAGAGCATACTCCCACCTTAAAGGCCGGCAACGCATCTCTTGACAATTGGTGTTGCGTATGTCCATGGGCGGTTGCCTCACCACGACCCATCACGTGACCTTGCCCATTTGCCCCCTCTTAAATATTAAAAAGTAACAAACTACAAATTTTTCCATTGCTTAATTTTACATTTATATCAATTTTATAAGAACATTAATAGGGGAGATTTAAAGGAAATTATAAGACATATCTTCACGCATTGCCGCTAGAGCAGGTGTCAATAATAATTATAAATGCTGATAGTTATATCGTTACAATAGCTGAAAAGTCAAAGACAGAAGTCAGAGGGCGCCACTGTTAGCAGCTCTTCACCAGTGGGAGGCTCCATTGCACAGGATGCCGGCTAGATTATAGGTACAACAAGGGAGCCTTTTACCGCCGTGAAATAGTAAGGCGTAAGCATAATTGCGTTTCGGTCCTAAGCTAATGAAATTACTGGGCAAATGAGCTTTATCATCTTATGTCTCAAGGTGACAAGCACAAGTGTAGTGCTGCTCAGAATTTTTGGGTTTTTCCAGAATAGCGCCTATATTGTAATGGGCAGGGCATATCAATTACCATCAGCTGAATGTCCTGCGTCGTCCCTTCTTGTCATAAAAAAGGCCTCGACAGCGTTACATACCTGCGCTTGCAGTTTGCTTGCTTTACTCTGCAGCTCTTTATGTCGGCCGACGATCTCCTTGGCCTTCGCTAACAAGTCGACAGTGTTGTTGGCGTGAATCCCCAACTCGCTCATGCGCGCCTTGAGCAAAGCCACGCTGTCGCTTATTAGCACGCTTATCTGCTTGTCTAGTTGAGATGCACGCGATTTTAATTTTTGGTTTCTTTCCTGTAAAATATTAGTTCTCATTTTATTACTGGCTGACACGACATACATTGTTCTGTGCATAAAAAAATATAATGGAATTCCGTGCAATTTATGGAGGATATATCTCTCGCTTTATTTTATTAATATCTATGTTTGCTTAGTTTTGTTACAAACACATTAATTATATTCTACACTTTGTTTCTATTATCTTTATTATTTATTTGTATTCTTGTGTATTTGTATTATGTTGCCCTCCCTGTATTATTCCAACCAATAAGAGAAGAGAATGAACGGACTCAAGAACAAGTGACGGTAACGTTAGAACGATGAAGTGCGTACTCTGGTTTTGAGCACGAGAGGAAAAAACTGTTCTCCTTAAATATTTTATTTCAGTTCTAATAAGTGTGCCGGCTGGCTTTGTGAACTATTTATTTTGGTAATCTAACGAAGACGATCAATAGACTAAATAATTATGTGGTGTTGTGAACTGAAGAATCCCTTGTATGTACTGTATTGTGTAAGTTTATCATAAAGTTCACGTACGCACTCTCAATATTAACTGGACAGGAGTTTATTAATCCAGCGACCTAAAACTAATTACAAAATAATTACTATAATAAAACATTTAACTTTTTGTCCTTCGAGCCGGACGGGCATGGGAGTTTTGATGTTTTGGTACCTGTTCAGTGACCAGTCTTGTTTGAATTTGCTCGTCATACGGAAATTTACTTTGTTTAATTGGATAAAGCTCACATAATCCACACCGCATATATTATTCAGATATATGTTTATTATATTGAATTTAGTCTATTGGAATTTTGAACCCACATAGTTTTTTATTGCATTTGAACGGATAGATGTAACAATAATTTTAAACATGAGTATCGGTATTCCCAGGTGGTATTAGAGTCTAATGAAAATACTAGTTTTCTTAAAACTAGGTGCTCTGATTTGGACGCATATTGCTTCAGGATTTTTAAGAATTACATGTGCAATTGGCCTCAGATTTTGGGTCAGATTTTAATCAGTAGGAGTATATAATTGATTTTTAAACAATTTAATAATTATTATGATGTGTCTAAAGCCAAGTATGCAGAATTTTACTTAACTTCTAAATTTCCAGTTTCCGAATCCGATCCATTTTCGCGTGGTTGATACGATCTTGGAGAAGTTGTGCGCGAGACGGTTTCGTTAAAGATAGTTGGAATTAATGTTTCTAAATTTTGTTAAAGAATATTGTTATACTCATTTGAATTCTATTGCAACTTTTGTACTTCATCCTGACTTGCACTAAATAACTTATAAAGTTTTACAGTGAAAAAAGATTTTTTGAATTTGAATCTGCCGAGTGTCACCTTCTCCTTATCGATCTGCTGCCGGATCTCCCTGGCGTAGTCCGGCGTGTTGAGGCGCGCGATGAACGCGAGGTACTGGTCGCGGAACATGTCCAGCAGCAGCTGCAGGCTGTAGGGCGCGTGCGGCGACCGCGGGATGTCCAGCTCCGAGTGCAGGCGCGACGCGGGCTGCAGCACCACGCCCAGCGCCGACAGACGCTGCTCCACGCAGCCGGGGGGCGGCGCCGTCACCTGCGGCAGGGGTCACGGAGTTACACCGCGCGTCACGTGGAAAGAGCAATCAGTGCACTTGCGCTTGAGAACAGTCAAGCAGAAAAATCATTGTAGTTATAAATATTAAATATTATTTATACTATTTAGATTAGTTAACAGAAATTAAGTTTGTATGCTAGTCACAAGGAACAAATTTGTTTGATTTGTTTATTGGTGAATGTGCGAGCGCGCGCGCGTTATTGAAGTGTACGTCCGTGGATCAAAAGATAAGTCGTTAGTCAGTCGACGAATGACATAAAAACATTAATTTATTTTATTATCATTAATGCAATAGTCAACGTGTAAATAATTTAGTACATAACCTTATATCTGTGCCTCCGCACCCCATTTTACACCAATTTATTTAACAACTCTCCTCTACTTAGCGGGTAGTTCACTATTGCTTTTTTACGAGACGCAAACAATAATATCTATTAATATTTACCAGCCATTATCAAAACTAGGTCGGGGATATTAGTTTTTTTCGTATTTTGGAGGCTAAAAGTTGTTTTAAAATCTCTTTGGTTACACTGTTTCATCATCAGACCTAAAGGTTATAAATAACTAATGCAACTACCCAACCGAGTGATCGATGAGTATAGCCACGATATAGGTAACGAGTAAAGGAGAGGGGTGCTCTTAAACATCGATTATTGGCTGTTCATATTAGCGACTTTGGCTAAAGGCTTTTTTATTATAGTTCAATAAAATTGAGTCTCATTACAAATTCGTAAATGTAGCTATTACTTTAAATGTTAAAATAAATAAAGATATTTTTCCATCTAACAATTCGAACGAACAAGTTCGGCCACCCATTGCTAAATCACATTGCACTATCAGAACCCCCCCCCCCCTCTCTCTCTCTCTTTCTGTCACTTCATAATAATTTAGGTATCGATCCCTCTCAAATGTTATGAGACTACGCCACTACCTAAAACAAATTATCGAACACAAAGACACAAAATATTCATGAAATACGAAAAAAAAATCCCCCACCTGTGATAATAAACAAAAAATACACGTATACATCTCAATTAATGCATCATTCTTTATCTCAAATTTAAATATTGATTAATAATAATGAGTGGTACTTATTAATAGTTTAATTAATCACACTTGCTATAAAATGTATATCATAGGCAAACAACAAGGGTATTGTGTCATATCGAAACACGGGTTCATAAGACAATTTATAAATTATTCTTTGTTACCAGTCTACCTATCTTCATCTCCATGTGTCTCTCCACTACTGGAGGTTGGCCGTCAGCTCTCGGCAGAGGAACAAGGTCCGTTACTGCATCAGATAACGTAAAACACACCACACCTACAATATACTGCCCCGCGGGCATCGATGGATTGACATTAGTGTAGTTGATAAGATGCTGGTTTCAAATTGAGTCCTTTATTCAAACTATCTCCAACCCCCACTCTCATCATTTAGTATCTTCCATCCAGATTACGTTCATAATTGTTTTATCCTTCATCCTTTCTGGATAATTATACTCACCTTATATCCAAATAGCTTTGATAAATCATAATGCCCTAATTTTCTATACAAATAAAATGTGCAAATTTTGAGAAAAAATGTATAGAGAAGTAAATTGACTTGGAAGGTAGAAATTTAAATATGAGTGGTGTGAAAAGTAAAAATGAGTGAAGAAAAGAAATAAAGTAAAACATAGTTTGAAAAAAAAATATTCAAAAAAACAATTGAAAGATCAAAATTACTGTAAGTTTATTAAAGTAGCTAATTTTAAAACGGTTTCTGAAAGCCCATTTAAGTAAACAGATGTCACAATTTAAATTTACTTCTGTATAATATTATGTTTCCCATTAATTTCAATTGTTACGGAAAAATAATATGTTGCCCGTTTACTCTACTAACCTATAAGACACCCATGTTATATTAGTTAGAAAAACAGACTTATTACTGAGACATTACTGCATAGCATAGGTCCTCGCAGAAATAAAATTTGAGGTTAATGTTATATTAAGGAAATCAACAACATACGGGTGAAAGCCAATCCCACTTCTGATCGTCGGATACAAAACACTTTATTCAATTTCTTTATACCCATCGCATATTAACTTATACATTTATTATTTCAGATTTCCAATAACGTCAAGGAAATGATTTGCACCTTTATGCATACTTCAGTTTCTTATTTTTACTCGGCATTTTCTTTAGATATGAGAACGGCAGTTGATCGAGGCACAGTATATTCTCTCTTGCATTACTAACAAAGTAGTCGCTCTGATGGACTAATGACTGTGGAGAACTGAGAACTGCTTGAATCCTACAAAAATGCATCGGGTCCTCTCAATAATATTTTTCATGTGTTATAAATAAATAAACTTTAATCTAAATTGAGTTAAACAGCTTATCTTTGCCCTTTTCTTCTACTACCATCTCTTGGATACCAGTCGGTTATTATTTTAGTAAATTTTTCTTGTTTTTCTCTTAACATAATATGGCCTATCCATCGCCATTTCAGTATTCTGCATATTGATTTTACGTCTTTGAATTTACTCATACTTTTTATATCTTTTAATTTTACTATATCTCTTCTTTTAGCTCCAATCACGCTTCTTTCTATGCTGTTTTGACAGGCATTTATTTTATTTGAAAATTGTTTGGTTAGGGCCCATGTCTGACATCCATAGGTCAGGCAAGGTAAGGATATACATATTATAAACCTAACTTTTCTCTTTTATTGGCATTATCTTATCTTTCATAACTTCACTGAGGGACCAATATCTCTTACAAGTATTTGCTATCCTACTATCAATTTCCTTACGCATAGTATTAGTTCCTGAAATTAACTGTCCTAGATAAATGTAATCTTCACCGTACTCTATTTGTTCCGTTTTTAATGTGATTTTATATGTTTTTGAAGAATTCGTCATGATTGTTTTTAAGGTGTTCATGGATAGTCCTGCTTTTGCACTTCGATCTGCTAGTTGTCGCAAAATTTGCTCTAACTTTCGTGGGCACTCAGATAATAGAACCAGATCATCCGCAAAGCGTACGTGGCTTAATTTCTCGCCGTTTACATTAAGTCCACTCTCACTCCAATCAAAATCCATACAATTTCATGTGTTAGGATAGCCTTCAATAATAGGTAGCCCAACACTTAAGTCACCCACAACCTGCGATCGGCCAGTGGAGGAGGAGTGGTACACTCATTTATACCATAATCGGTAAGTAACCATCCTCTGAAACTGATTAGACGCGTTCTTATCAATATAATATATACAGTAAGCGCGCGAGTTGAATGCAGTCAGGGCCTGCGCCATCTCCCCCCGCTTTTAAAAAAATGAAAATAAGGGACAAGACGAGCTGGACGTTCAGCTGATGGTAATTGATACGCCCTGCCCATTACAATGCAGTGCCGCTCAGTATACTTGAAAAGCCCAAAAATTCTGAGCAGCACTACATCACCTTGAGACATAAGATGTTAAGTCTCATGTATTCTCCCAGTAATTTCACTAGCTACGGCGCCCTTCAGACCGCAACACGATAATGTTGACACGTTACTGCTTCACGGTAGAAATAGGCGCCGTTGTGATACCCATAATCTAGCATCCTGTGCAAAGGAGCCTCCCGCTGTCCGCACGCCTCGCCTCGCGCGCCTGAAGTGTAGTGCTGTGCCGTAGTCGACGCTTAACATGATGTCGCGTTAATACTGTTGCGATCCCGTGATAATTTTTTGATTTTAATAATGAGTTCCAAAAATAAAAGAGTTTTTATTCATTGCCAAGCACGAGAACCGGCGAATAATTTTTTAGACCTTTGTGTCGTAGTAGTAGAAAAGCAGAACAAAAATTAGAGATTTAATTTTTACGTTAAAATGGTAAACTTGAAGCATTGTTTAAATTTATCGGCACACTCATGAGTATGGTCATCAATTATAATTAGGTCACAACACTATTGCATTGCTCAACTCTGCATTCAACTCGCGCGATACATGTAGGCTCCCCCGATCATCATGCCAGAACACGAGTTCGTTGCTCACCAATGGGTGGTGAAGCCCACCAACAGAGAATGCAGCTCGTTTAGCACCATCCAGGGGTCACGTGTAGGGTCTCAAGGGTATAGGCCTACGGACGCGAGCTGCTTCAACCCCCGACGTTTACGCAATTTATTTGTACAGAAGGAAACAATATGAATCATCGACTCCTCAAAGCATCATACTATCACATACATTCAAAGTAATATATTTTGTTTTAGTTATTGTTGTATTTGAATAAAGATATTCGTAAATGAAATTAATACTTTGTAACTCATAAATTATAAATATCCGGACAACCGTGCCTTGCTCGAATTTTTAAGAATGTACAAAATTTGAACAAAAAAAAAACTAATAGGACATCTGGATTCGAACCGGGTTCTTCTACTTTCCGGATCACCCAATATCCCATTTGAGCTATTACAGTCTTGTTATAGTGACGAAATTAACCTTTGTATTCTAATGTTATTGTAGCTGTTTCTCATTAAAACACGGATAAAACTACATTTTTTAAATTGGAATGTAGCTAGATCGATTTATCGCCCCCGAAATCCCCTGTATACTATATTTTATGAAAATCATTGGTGCCGTTTCCGAGATCCGGATTATAGTATATATATACAAGAATTGCTCGTTTAAAGATATAAGATTAATTAAACTCTACTCGCAGGGCCTAATCATTAATTTGAAAATTGAATTTGGAATTAAAGTTAACCGTACAATACTCTATACTAAACATTACTCTCCAACAGAGAAATTTAAATACACATGCTGTTAGGATGTATACTTTGAACTAAGCTATATCGAACACTTATTTTGAGAAGCGATGAAACTTTTCCTTTTTTTTTTGCTTAGGCTTCCAGAAACCGGCAGGTTAATTATTTAAACAATAATAACGGACATTCGGACAAACAATAACATCATAAAATCGACTCCTCGTTCAGCTGTCCATGGAATCTGACACAAAATTCAAAAACACATCAGTATCACTTAATATTATAAGATGAAGATCAATTATTTTGATGCATATAGTCGGGCAATGTGATTGAATGACTAATTACTCAAGAGCAGAGAAGAGGCTTAGTAACTGCGAATTATTATTTCTACCAAAGGTGCATTTTATATATTACACGGCCACATTATCTGTAGACCTCGCAGGAACGCAATGCCCTCCTCCCGTTTTCCTTTTCACCCCCTCCCCATCATATTGCGTCAGTACGGTTTGCAGTTCCATTACCGTTTAGGTAGATAATTTCGAGCTATCACGTTGGTTTTTCAAGTTATATCAGTACTGTCAGAAAAATAAATACTCTTTGTAATTCACCTAGATGCTTTCATTGACCTTAACATCAATCAATAATTCAGAAAAATCATAGTTAATTTATTAATGTACACAGTGACAAAGCGACGATGTGACGTCATCCATGTCAGGTCCAAAGATAATGTAACCGGGTAGCAGTACATTGTCAGTATAAACATGTTATTCTATGTAGGCCATGCTCGTCGCTAATATGGAACCTTTACATAATTTAATCTCAGATTTTCTTTACAATTAAGAATCATAGGCCTGTACAACGAATGGAGCATGAGATAAGTGGTCACCACATACACATATTGGAGGTAACCCGGCCTTTTAGGTCGTCAACGTCATATCGATCTGGAGACATCATTGAAGAAAGTACATTCTACACTCCTTCTCCATGGGTGAACGCCACATATCCGGATGGTGAGGATGGTATTCGAATGTGTGACGTGTAGGTGATGCTGTATTTCAGATGTCAATTAACTTTTCGGAACACTAACCTAGTAGTAGTAATTACGATAGAAGACGTGCAATAAAGTGATCTCTTACGCAACACCCAGATATCGAGCCGAGTACTGGACCCCAAGGGCAGCTCAGCGGTGGACGCTGTTAAATAGCTCGAGCTGATACTGTGGTACACCAGACCTGCGCCTTATAAAGCGCTAAATTGCGAGCTGGCATAACATACTGTCTCATTCTCTTGATTACACCCAGCATACTATTCGATTTAATTTTCCTTTGGTATCAGACCAAGCGGGGGAATGAACCACAGGCGGTCAACTAGGATTAGCGAGTGCTGATTGGAGCACTCCACACAAGTGTAAGGTTATTGTGCAAGAGTTGTAACAGCGTGTCGGTGAGATCGGTCGCTGTATTTTTTTTATAATGAAAATAAGGGACGAGATGAGTAGCCTTGCCCATTACAATACAGTGCCGCTCGGGATAATTGAAAAACCCAAAAAATTCTGAGCGGCACTACAATTGCGTTCGTCACTTTGAGACGTATGATGTTAAGTCTCATTTGTCCAGTATTTTCATTATCAACGGCGCCCTACAGAACTAAAATTACCGCTTAACGGCAGAAATAGGCGCCGTTTTGGTACCCATAATGTAGGCGGCATCCTGTGCCTCCCGCTGGTATATATACGTACGGCTCCGTTGTGTATGGTGGACGCGAGTGTCGTGGAGTGCAGCAGGTCCAGCCCGGCGATGGCTGGTCGCGCATTTCTCCGCCTCTTGGCGCGAGCCGCCCGCCGCCGTGCGCCCGCGCCGCTCGCTCCGCCGGCGCTCGCACTCCGCTTCGTACTGCGGCCGCGACGATCTAAACAAACAATACCATATTATGATACAAGTCAACTAGGTTATACATCATTATACAGCAGAAATCAGCCGAGTGTCTATAGGCCGACCGTTTATCTGAGTCCTCGCCTGCGCGGTACACGGGACGGTGCGGGCTAGAGGTGGTCGTTAAATCAATAAACATTTTTATTAACAGTTTTATATTCGTTAACGAATTAACTGATTTTCTTCAACGAAAAAACCTGTTGAACATAATAAATTCAATCAACGTCTTCGCCCGTAACTCACAATAAATGAAGAAATTGAATGCCTCACTAAAACAGCTTAATTCAAAACAGTTGACAAATTTGCGAACAAAAACGTTGACTTGATATTGTATTGACGTAATAAAAACCTAAATTATTAATATATGCATTAACCGATTTTTCAAAACCCGTTGACGAATTAACAGTTTTTTCAACCTGTTGACCATTGACAAAAAACAGTTCAATTAAATTAATTTAAAAACCTTCAATGACACACCTCTAGTGCGGGCGGCGGGGGCGCTTAGTGAGATATACACGAGATGTGCCGCCCGCACCTGTCTCAGTCCCCTTTGTCGTCATACCCCCGCGCCCCTGAACCCCGCAGGCGAAGACTCAGATAAACGGTCGGCCTATAGTGAGCAAATTGCTCACGAGTATCATACGCATTTTTTCAACACACTTGCGAACAAAAAAAATAAACATATTGTATTCCATACATTTTTAAACTATTTTAAGCAACTGAGTACTTTTCTCTTGATTTTATTATGCAGGTATTAAATTTTCATTTGCTTTTTGTGCTGCATTTAGTATTCCTGGCTTGGTTAGATCTTTCAGTTGTTCATCTTCTGTACTTAAACTTGACGTTTTTACAATTGCTTACTACATATATATAATAAACGCGATACAAACAAAATATCAAAATTATGAGAAATGTCACGCAATTTTTTTTTGCACGAGTCAAATGTTTTACTAATAGCTTACTTCAAATTATTATAATTTAGCGACAAAATGCATATATTTCACAACAAATTATAGTGAATTATAATTAATATGATAATAATAAATATTTTTCTTCATAATTAAGAACACATTTATTTATTCTAAAAATGTAAATGGATTTTCAGCGGCTTAAAACCTCTTCGTTGTTACAAAAAGAAACACCATTACCTGGTTAAATTGAAAATGTTATATTTACTCTCATGTAATTTGCAGTAAGGGTCTTATATAACTTTGTAGGGATAATTCTATTATGTGTATAACATTACTATGCACGCGAGTGTTATAGTTCGGTTTATGGCCCTAAAAGCGATGTAATAAGGGTCACTTTACGAGCAAGTGTGTTGAAAACTATATTATAAAAGAATATAGTAACTACAAAACACTGGCCCAAGTATAATACTAGAAAGTTGACAAAAAGCTTGGATTGCACGTGTAAATATCAAAGTTGAATTGTTAGTTAGAACAAACATGCAATGCAAAGCAACTAAATAGTAAATGTGCATTTATTATAAGTTATTTTTAAATTTTATTATTTATTTTTAAAATATTTGACAGGTTTTTTCAGGTAGATATCGAACTACAACTACTGTATTAACAAAATAAACTAAAGTCTATGCTACTTCCCTCTGATAAATTAGCAGCCACAAAAAATTTGCGAACATAAAAAATTTCTTCGTCAATAAACTTTGTAATTGAAAACCAATATATTTACCAATTATTCACTTGACTATTTAAAACCTTTATGATGGCAAAATCATATTACAGATTATAATTTTTCTAATTTTTTTTTTGGAGAATACGAAAACATAAGCTCATTAGAAAACTTAAACGAGCGGACATCTTATCAAAAGGATAGCCAATACAAATGTCGACAGACAAGTGCTAGCTAAGATTGACTTTACCTGTTTAAAACAAAATAAAACTATAAAATTTATTGTATCTGCAAGTGAAGACAAAACAAGCAAGTTGACGAGCAATGTATTAGTATTTGAATAAATAAAATTAATTGGCATTGATAGAACACTAAAAGCCTTACAAATAAACTTGGTATAAAGTTATACGTGAGAATAAACAGAGAATATACAAAATGTTAACTATATCACTGACACCACTGTCAATACAATGATAATACTAAAGTTTTCCGAATGTCGAGCAGCCTTGCAAATAAACGCGGGAAAACATAATACGTCCGAATAAACCAAATCATAAGCAAAATGTCTATTTGTAAACATTTTGCATACCATTCTTGGTTTATTCTCTCGTATAACTTTACACTAAGTTTATTAGTAAGGGTGAAAGGAATTCGTACTTAAAGCAAAATAATAATTTAAAGATAACAAATGAAAGTCAACTAGTTATTACAAATAGTAACAAACCTGGCGAGTTACATCCTAATCAATTATATGAAACTTCAGCTAGTCTTACTTTCATTATGATTTTACTCAGACAACATCAGTAATGCTCATTCAAACTCAAAGATGAAACTCCAAAAGAGCATCTTCAAAATTTTAAGGTGACCAACGATTAATTATTATAATTATAAGGACCCAAGTGTCTTCGAAAAATTATTCAACAACCTTTGACATCACCACAATCACACCATCAGCCTCTTTTACCAAATGCACGATCCCTGTGACACAATTAAAAAGATATTTTAATTGAAATGTAGCACTCAACAATGTTTCACAACAAAAAGGTAACTTTAACAACTAGAATAGGGATAATGAATAAAAATATACTACTGTTCATAATAATATTTTAAGTGAGCATATTTAGGTAACAATTATTAGGCATAAAAGGCATTTATTTTCTCAAAATTGATTCCTTTAGAATTCTTTTTGATGTCATTTCTAACATACTAGATACTACTACCGCTTCGGAAACAAATGGCGCTCTGAGAGAGAAGAAGCGGCGTAAGAAACTCTCCCAGCATACAATATTGTACAGTCATTTCTATCGCTATAAAATAATTACAATCTAGTCCCAGGCTGTCCGATCATTTAGATATTCAGCAGTGGAGTAATAGGGTTTACGACAGAGCCATTTTTTTAATAAAACATTTAAATTTATTTATAGATAATGCCTGAACAGTGGCTGGGACTTTATTATAGAAGTGTATACATTTACCCTTAAAGCTATTATGCATGAAGATTAAAATGGATTCCAAATTACAATTGGACCCCTATATTGAAGAATAGGCGCACAAACTTAGTTAGGCAGCATACGCGGTTAAAAAGACTAGACAATTAACTGACATAGATACGACGCGGCTAGTTTACTTTAGTTATTTTCATAGTATTATGTCCTATGGTATATTGCTATAGGGCAATTCTGCCTACATCAATACCATCTTTGTGCTGCAGAACAGGGCTATTCGCTCTATTTATAGCCTAGGTCCTAAAGAATCATTGAGAGCAAAATTTAATGAAATAAACACCTTGACTGTTGCCTCTCTTATGTATGTACATAGGCACATAAGTGGATTTGCTAGAAACTGTCATAACCGTAATGTTAACACCAGGAACAAACATTAACTTATAATGGTATAGTCTTAAAACTGGTTTTGAAATAACAATTGACTTAGTCCACAGTTTAAAACAGTTTTAAATCCAGTACTATATTTAGTCTACGTACGAATTTATTGCTAAATTCAAAAGAATTGTTCAAAACGTCAGTGTGCTAGAAACTGTCATAACCGTAATGTTAACACCAGGACCAAACAATACTAAGTTAATGAACTTATAATGGTATAGTCTTAAAACTGGTTTTGAAATAACAATTGACTTAGTCCACAGTTTAAAACAGTTTTAAATCCAGTACTATATTTAGTCTACGTACGAATTTATTGCTAAATTCAAAAGAATTGTTCAAAACGTCAGTGTTGTAAAGGTTACTATAACATAAATGACTTTCTTAATGATACCACAGATTGGGAGTAGAGCGACTACCCTCAGGCTATAAAATTATAATTTTATTGTACGATTTTACATTGTATCGATATTTTTATAATAAATAAAAGCCCAATGAGTTTGTTGCGCCCGTTCTTCTCAAGTCTGAGGCATAACTTTTGGAATATACTATTTTGAATAAAAATATTTGATTTAATAATGGTTAGAATTAAAATTATTAAGCTCTCCAACAAATTTTGATATGATTAATAATAGTGCAAATCTTTTTAAAATTTGTATTTTTCGTATCGAAATTTAACGTCAGTATTTTGCAATTTCACTAGTGTGTTTATGTATTCAAAAACATTTAAAACTTATGAGCCATAAAAAACAGAAACTAGAGTTGTTTTTCTATTTCAATATACTTATTTATTTTATATTAACTAGTTGGAATAAACACCAAAGATATAAAAACACAAGTAGGGAAGAAAAATTAGTATGTATAATCAAATTAACTTTTTATTGTGAACATGATATTATTGTAGGTACCTATATATTTATAAAATTCAGGAAGCCTATATTTCATCTTTTATACTTGAATACTTTCAAACATACATTCAAACAATACAAAATAAAATGCACTCAGTGCATTATTAATAAATAATGATTTAGAAAATATGACGAGAGGAAAATAAAATGTAATAAAAATATGATAAATTATAGTGGTATATGTAAATTATTGTGCTTCCAAATGTGGTTATTTTTAATAATAAGAATGTGACGAGATCATAAAGTGATAATAAATGATACAACCCTTATACCACAATGCGGTTTGCAATTTCTGCAAGAGCGGTACCGCATATGCGCTCGTCACCTCGATATAATATAATATGTTATTATGTCAGTAGGCCAGTACTTTCGAGGCCTAAAATGCATTGACGTACAATAAACAAACAAACTAACAGTTGCCTATTAAAAGGTCATCAAAAATGTCCGAGTGGCGTTCTATATATACGTATTAATTTTAAACATGAACAGATATACAGATAACATTAAAATATTCATTCAAATTAACACCTTATTTTGTCGCGATAATATATAAAGTCTATTGTATACGCCCATAAGAAGCTTATTGATGGTGTTGCGAAAGAGACGTCATATTTTTAGCAATTGAAATCTAACTGAATTATGAAGAACGTCAAGCTAGATACATAATTTTGTTAATTTAAAGGTGCACTTACCTATAATACGACACTCCATCCTCTTTAAAATTGGATATGCTGTCGTTTGGAAAGTTTTTCAGTAAACACTTTGTCATTGCGTGGCGTTGTATTTAAAGTGTGGTCAAAACACAACTGAACGAAAAGTCTGCCCAATAGACTTAGTTTTGCTACAGACAATTTTTGAGCGTGATTGTGAGTCTGGAAATTTATTGTACGTCAATGCCTACATGTATCCATCTCGCGGGCATCTGTACAAAGTTAGTTTTTGAATACAAACTCGAGAATGATATTAATACTGTATCATGATATAACCCTGTTAGATGGGTGTATAGTAAGGCGAACAAGACAAAATAAAGAATGTAAACAATGTTTAAGGATTTCAAAACATTTTTATCGATATCTTTGACTATAGTAAAGATTTTATATATTTAAAAGGTTGTCCAGAGTTGCCAGGCTGTGATATCATAAATAAAAATTAAAATCAACAAACACTCGCAATTACAGCAAAAATCGACAAAAAATACGTATCACTTCGAACAATCCAAACAGGAATGAACTTGATCACAAAATGGCGGACCAAATGTTGACAACTGCGGTACTGACTGCTTTCCTGTACCACGAAACACCCAACGACACTACTGCGTACTAGTGATAGATAGGGACGGAAACAATAATCGCTCGCTATGGGAATGTACACTAATGATCCGTTTGTTTACATAGTTTATCTCGTCTCGCCGGCCTCAGTTAGTGTGTGTGATGTGTACTCACTCGTGTCGGCGGAGGCCCAGGGCGCGCCCCACTCGCGCGGCGCAGGCTCGGGCGCCGGCGGCGGGTCGTCCGTGCCGCTGGACTCCTCGTCGCTGTCGTCGCTGGAGCGCCGGGCCACGCGCCTCTTAGCGACGCCGGCACTGCCAGCCGCGCGCGCGCGAGTCGTGCCGTTCTCTCCGCTGTCGGACACATTGTGCACTCGTTAGTTAACATCTCAACGATGCAGACATAATAATGATCCAAATATTGTTCGCCTCGTTCTTGCCTGGCTTGCAGTCCGCAAGATGTCAAAGACAATTCAGTTTAAGAGGACGTGCTACTGGGGATATGCTTAACACACACAGTTTGGCAGTGACCCGGCCCCGCCCATTTACGTGTCAGTCAGCCGCCGAGTCACAATGATTATATTTTCCGTGTTACCGTTATAATGCCGTATTGTTGAGTGAAAGTGTAGGCACAACGTCCAGTCTCACGAAAGATGACATTACATTTTACAGATAAATCATTATTCCGTCATTAACTTTTTTCACACTAGATTTTTCAGATACACAAAAATCGAAAGTGCCGAACGGCACACTACGCTCTGACCAAGTTCTGACCCTTATTTTGTTAATAAGTTGGTTTGTTTTGCATGGTCTTCTAGCTATTTCAATAGCTGATACATTCACTCAAATCATCCTAATTATAAGCAATCTATTAATACATGTAAAATAATACAATTGACAGACCTCTCCGCGCGCACCAAAATCAAACCGATCTAAGGCATACCGCGGTGCGGGGCACTTGCCAATTTTGGAATTCATTCAAATAATTTACTATCCAAAAATAAAATACGATCCAATGGAAAGTAGCCGTCCTCCCCCGCACTCCGCCACGTTTTGGCGATTTTCTATTCATACTAAAAGTCATGAAAGCGAGGTCTTTTTTCGGTTGAATTGTCTGAGGTAGCGAGATAGGCGACCAATGTCAACGAATCTTTCCGAGTGTTAAATATTAGTTAAGAGACCTTTGTAAAATATATCTAAAAAGATATTCACATAACTATTCATCACAGTATTTTCTTTGATTAACGCGAGTGCTACACATTTAAACAAAATACATTTTTTAGGTTTAAAACGAGTGTTATTGTTACTGGGTTTTTACATTAGTTAAAGCGTTAGTTATATTCTTATCATTATTTTAGGCAATCTATATATAAATATATAAAATTTCCACGTTTATAGTCACTCATCACGATATCTCTGGAACCATAAGCCGTAGAGACTTGAAATTTGGTAGGAATATTCCTTTCGCCGGATTTTACGAAATTCCACCCGTATTTTTTTTTATTATGAACAGAACATCGTCTGTCGGGTCAGCTAGTAATAAATAAAATATCTTGACAATGTTAATCAATCTGTTGTGTCCTGCTGTCACATGTGAGTTTGTTTACATTGAGTTCCTTGAATATTTCTAAGCGAACATGGGTAAAACAATAAAAATTGGCGTGCGGCGAGTGTTATTTAATATGTTGAGTAAATTTAAGCAAGAACAAGAAGAGAAAGAAGTGATGATGTGGCAAAAAAAATAAATGTTTAGATGTAGTATTTTCTTTGATAACGCAATGTTACACATTTCAAGCCGACGTTTCAAGACCTTTCTAAATCTCGTCCAGTCCCACTGAAAACGAAATCTGGAAAGGTCTTGACACGTCGGGTTAACTAAAATAAAAAATGTTACTTTTACGCAAAAAATCTAATGTAGAACCGTTACAATTACACGCGTTTTAATCTTTTAAAAGTGTTTTATTTAAAAGTTTAGATGTCTTGACTGAATTCGTAGGTTAGTAAGGTGTAATGAATTTGATACTTGATTTAAAATAGTAATTCAAATCCAAAATCAAATCAAATCAAAATCAGTTTATTCACGTAGGTCACGGAAATGACACTTATGAATTTCCAAAACAATTTTTTTTTTCTTATTGAATCTACCGCTACTTCGTAAAGGGTTGAGCTAATGAGAAGAAGTAGCAAGAAACTCATTGCCACTCTTTTGTATCAAAATTTACATTTACATCGATTTACAAATCATTTCAATTACAATATAATAATATGTAAAATGATGGAACACAAACACACTCAAACGTCAAAATTCCAAATTATATATTTCTTGTGCTTCACATAGTTCACATACTATTTGCACAGTATTGTTTCTGTGTTATGCTCATTTGCGTTCATTAATTTAGTTCACTAGAAAGTATTGAATATTATATTTTACTTAAGATAATCTTGACGAAAGTTGCGATCAAGAAATCAAATAATATACCAAGACGAAACAAGCAACTCAAATGAGAACAGTTATAAGAGATGCTTTTGAAAGTATAACACCAGAACATTGAAAGACAATGACAGAGCATATTCTTCATGTTGAAGTTCATAACCAAACGAGGGATGGAATAACGGAAGAGCTAGAACCATTGTTAACCAAGTCAACAGTATTTGTAGTCAATCCAAATGTTTTTAAGAATACCCTCAATTTTATTACTGATCGCTCAAGTACTAACCAGTAATATGTATGATAGACAAATGTTATTTATTTTCTCGTAGAACTGTTAAAAAATGTTTTTCATAAGTTAAATTCCTGTATACGCTTTTATGTACTGAAGTAAATGTAAAAGCAATGTATCTGGAAGTAACTAGTATTAAAATACAGGCCCGGCCTAGTTTAATGCTAGTGACAACTAAAATAATATAATATATTTTAACTAACTATTAGAAACACTACTTATGTAAAACTATAAATTTAAAAAAAAATAAAAAATTGTACACAAGTGTGCAGAATGATAGTTCCAGTAGTAGTTCAGACGAACCTATGGATATAGAAATTTTTGGATTAACTTTTGTTTATAATGAATAAAGTCCGTTTATCTTCCATTATGGCTTTTATTTTTATGCTCACCTCAGCTGTATAGTGGTTTTTGTATATTGTTCTTGCACTGTGGGTATTTAATACCCCTTCAATACTTCCTTCAACCCTTCTAGGTTCGGATAATATGATCCCTTTGTACGTTGAAGTAACAGTTTTAAATAATACATTTTACTGCAAAGAACTCTGTGATGTGTCAATACTGTGTGTACAACAATTATGTAAAAAATGTCTGTATAAAATTGAAAAGCCGAAACCATTACCTACATAATAACCGGTAAGGAATTAGCAAAAAAAAATTAGAAAAGTATAAAAATGATTTATTCCTACTTTAGTTGGTAATATGATTTTTTTTAAATAGCCGCCTTTTGCTTTCGTTAGCCGGACTATAACTAAGCAACAACTAACGACAAAAGTACCTAAATATGTTGTTTATGATAAATTATTCAATGATAACATAATATTATGATTCACGCATTCTAAAAAATAAATAAAAATGATCTGCAAAGACCTAGAAAAAGCCCACCCCTACCTACATCTAGCACTAGGTTAGTTACTTACTGAGTTGAGTCTCGTGCCAGATTTTGGCGAGACAACACGTCCTGAGGATGTCTCATGTAGAGGCAAAACATGTGTCGAATTGTTTAAAAACAAATATTGGCGGAATTAACACTAAAGAAAACTTAAATCATTTGTATAATTATGGATTTCCGCAAAGTAACGCCTACTTCAATAATTTTTTTTTAGTTACTAACTATTTACATATTTTATTATTATTATATGCAAGTGTTATAATAATAGATATCTTGCTAATTAATAAGAACACTTTTATTGAGCAGCAATCTATTTGGTTAGCAAACAGAGAAATAGTGCGCAAAATTAGTTCGAATGTGATAAAAATACTAATTCTGTATACTGTTATTTTTACTCTGTGGGATATAATTACCGTATCGGTCTCGGCCGGGCAACCTTCCTCCTCCTTTCGGGCAACGAACCGGTGCTGTGGTTGCTATTTCCATTGAGAAGGTCCGGGGTAGATTGTCTTGTGGGCGGCGCGCTCATATTCCTCTTTCCATTATCCTCCTCAGCACCGTTCTGAATCCCCTGCATACAACTTCACGTTGCAAATACAATCAAAACTAAAAAGAGTTACAAGTCGACGATTTTATCACAGCTTTCGCGCCCTGATGAAGCGGCGTAAGAAATTCCCGCGTCAGGATTTCTTAAGAGTATCGTCGTCAGTCAACCCATAACCGTTAAATGCGCCTTTATAAAAGCACACAACAATATTAAGCAGTTATAACACACACTACGAACCACCAACTAGCTATGTTAGAACGCAAAATGTTTATATAGTATTATCATACATTTGTACTGATAAATACACACAATACGTCATCAGATAAATTCAAATAATACCAGATATATAGCATGATGCACCTTAACAAGCTAATCGAATAGATAAAAATATTTATATTTTTTTTCAATAGAAATTTATGATACCTTAAAGATATTATATATATATAACAATACAGATATATCTAATATATATAATTCTCATGTCGCGGTGTTTGTAGTTAAACTCCATCGAAACAGCTTAACCGATTCTCATGAAATTTTGAGTGCATATTGGGTAGGTCTGAGAATCGGACAACATCTATTTTTCATCCCCCTAAAGGTGATCCACACCTAATTTTTTTTTCAATTTTGTTGATTTTTTTTTAAATTTGTTAGATTATGAGTCAGCATTAAAAAATACATACAACTTCAATTTTTCACCCATCTACGATCAACAGTTACTTTTGTATCGCGATTTTAATATCGGCAATACAACGTTTGCTGGGTCAGCTAGTATATAATAATATAATATCTCGACGACTGAGCCTTGCTCGGATTTTTAAGAATGCACAAAACTTCAACAAAAAAGACTAATAGGAAATCTGTATTTGAACCGGGGTCTTCTGCTTTCCGGATCACCCAATGTCCCATCTGAGCTATTACAGTACATACAAGATATAGTGACGAAATTAACCTTTGTATTCTAATGTTGTTGTAGCTGTTTCTCATTAAAACACGGATAAAACTACATTTTTTAAATTGGAATGTAGCTAGATCGATTTATCGCCCCCGAAATACATACATATACAGGGGTATACGAAATTTAAAAAAAATCGTTGGGGCCGTTCCCGAGATTCAGATTATACATATATATACAATAATTGCTAGTTTAAAGATATAACATTAATATAATATAAATGCATACATAGATGATATTATAATGTAAATTATTACACAAATATACCATTGAGCTATAATAATAATACGATGCGATTGGAAACAGACCCTTTTGCTGACCTTGAGTTTCGGGTTTTTCAGTCTTTGAAAGTATCTCTCCAATTTAGTCCTATCTATAATATGTAAGTAGTACGACACTGGCTTGCCCGTCCACGAGACCGAACCTTTCAGTGGCGACATTTCACTGACGTGCATTATTGTCCCAATATCGCTCAAGTTTCTATCTGTTATCCTAAAATTTAATGGGCAAAAGCTCTTCGAGGACACGATCTTCGCGCCGTCTTTTAGATCGGCGAATCTTTCTTTCAACTGATGATCGACGTGCGGCCCGAAGGCAAAGTTGTTGACAAAAACAATTGTTGCCGAATTAATCTTCTCTCTGTGTTCGTCCAATAAAAAATCGCCCTTTATCAGCTTGTACTCGCCGTACTTCTTTCCATACCACCTCATCCACATTCTAAAGTTTGAATCCATACACTGAAAAAAAATATATTTTAAAATAATAAAAAAATACTTTTTATATTCACCAAATAAATACGATTTCATGTTTTTTTAATGACGGGAAGAGCAAGACGTTCGTTAAGAATACTTGTTAAACCCAAAAATTCTGAGCGGCACTACAATTGCGCTCGTCACCTCAAACATAAAATGTTAAACCTCATTTGCCTAGTAATTTCACTAGCTACGGCGCCCTTCGGATCGACACACAATAATGCTTACACATTACTGCTTCACGGCAGAAATAGGCGGCGTTGTGGTACCCATAATCTAGCCGGCATCCTGTGCAAAGGACCCTCCCACTGGTGAAGAGCTGCTAACAGTGGCGGCTACCACGCCCTCTGGCTTTTGCCTCTGACTTTTCAGCTATTGTAACGATATCAACGATATAACTGCATTTATAATTATTAATTAATTACATGTGTAAATTATGTGTGCTAACCTCTGCGTATTTACTAGGCACTTCAGCTTTCTCAACCCCGAAGCAAATGCGGCAGGGTGTCGCGGCCGCCATTTGCAACACGACTTGCCCGACGCCCGAACCCAGATCCACAAATACATCTTCAGGAGTTATGTTGATCTGGTCTATCATCTGCGATATCAGTTCGTACGACGTCTCGCCGTAAACCTGTGAATTGCATTTTAAAACGAATTAGCCAACAACATTAAAAATACTAGGTACGTTAAGGTTACTATTCCATAATATAGGTAAGTTGTCAGGAAATACACATGTTTATGTAAACAATTATCTCCTTGACACATTCATTTAAATTTACAATTCCTCGCACACGGGAAGAATTTGACTTGGTTATTTCTAGGTCATTTTGTAAATGAGTTTTGAATATCATTATATTGCTTTTTTAGTTATAAGAGGCAAACTACATCCCAAGATTTTTTACTCAAAAAAACCACAAAAAACTATTTTGCTGTTCACTTGATTTTGTATATAGCAGCATACCTAGTAGGTATAAGAGATAGTTTATGTATTTTTTTCATTTTCCTCTCTGGATGTTGCTTATGTTAGAAAAACCTTGAATTTTGTGCAGGTAACAAAACAATACGGTGTCATAAACTGTCTTTGTACGGGTTTCCTTAAATTTAATCGGCCTTACAAATAAACTTGGTATAATACCTGAGAATAGATTAAGAATATGCAAAATGTTGACTATATCGCTGACAACACTGTCAATATAATGATAATTCTTAAGTTATCCGAATATCAAGCAGACTTGCAAATAAACGCGGGAAACGTTTTACGTCCGAATAAAACAATAGTAAGGAAAATGTCTATTTGTAAACATTTTGCATATACTTGGTTTATTCTCAGGTATAGCTTATGCCGATTTTATTTGTAAGACCGAATGAATTTAAGACTCGATTATCCCACGCGTTGTCTCTCTTTCTACCTTGAGAACTTAGGCTGCATTTAGTGCTCTACCCTCGGTCAGCGCTGACTTCGGTCAAGCGTAGCTATAACAATGAAAAGCCAGTGTCCAGCGCTGATGAATCGCTACGCGTGTACAACTACGTCGCGCTGACGAGAATTCGGTTACGGTTACGTCGACGCGCTATAATATACTGCAATTCTACACACGCAATCAAGTTTGCTGTCAGCTGAACACTAAACACAATTTGTACAGCGCGAACGGATACGCGCTACGGTCGACCGACTTTAGCGCTGACCGTAGGTCGAGCACTATGTATAGCCGGTTCGCACCCGGCGACCGATAGCCGGGCACTACGTATAAAAGACAACGTAACATTCATACATTTGAACTTACTTTTTTTGAAACCAGCGAGTGGTAATTGCAGACGCGTGTGCGTTCGGATCACCGAAAAACATAATGTATATTGGTAGACAGATGTATAGGAGCGATGCAAAATAGCAGTAAACTATGACCCAAAAGTCTTGAAACTTTGAAGTCATTTTGGAATGTACAGTGTGAGTGACATACGCAATTAATATGTCAAAAGGACTACGGGTAATATGCCAATTTTTCATCAAATAAATCAAATAGTAAATTATTATACAGAAAGCGGCTCCATATTTTCATTTGCCGCTCAATACAAACTAAATTAAATGAAGCTGAAAAACAAAACATCATATCAGTCGATGCGAAGGTCTCGTATCGACAACGTTGACGCAGAAACTGAATACTTGAATGATAATGTAAGGATAAGGAAACAATATTCAAAGTCACAAAATCAGGTCAAGGCCTACAGACCCGCGCCACGGAAGTGTATTACTGGATTCCATTAACTTTATTCGGCCTCAATTTATGTGAGAACTATGTTTTTTACAATTCGTCTTGAATTCGTACAGGGATGGATGAACGTAGATTGGCTGAATTAACAGAGTAAATGTGGACGAATGTATGGGTTGAGCAATCAATTTGGTGGCGCGACCAGCTCGAATGCCTCATGGCTCTGGTGTCTATTGTTGGTTGTTTACGGACACCACGGTGGGATAGGCCTAAGTGTTAGATACCTTCCACGATAGATTAGTGATGTATTTAAAATGGATAGTCCATTTTCAAGTCAATAGCCCGTACCTATTTGATCCAATCTCGACCTATGTATCGTCAGTAGACGTCCACCCAGTGCTTTCAGGGGTCTTATTTTATGAAAATAAGGGACGAGACGAGCAGGACATTCAGCTGATGGTAATTGATACGCCCTACGAATTACAATGCAGTGCCGCTCAGGATTCTTGAAAAACCCAAAAATTCTGTGCGGCACTACAATAATTGCGCTCGTCACCTTGAGACATAAGATGTTAAGTCTCATTTGCCCAGTAATTTCACTAGCTACGGCGCCCTTCAGACCGAAACACAGTGATGTTTACACATTACTGCTTTATTTATGGTTTACGTTGTGGTACCCATAATATAGCCGGCTTCCTGTGCAAAGGAGCCTCCCACTGCTGGGCCCTACACTGTTTGCTCTAGGTCTCTATTCAAAGCGTGAAACATGGGGTCAAATAAAAAACATAATGAATAAACCATCCATGTGTCCTGTCCATTTTAATTTTGTTTTCTTATTTTTCCGGGTTACTGAACTTTTGTCTTGAATCTGATACTGCTCTTTCTTACTTTATAGATTATAAATCTAATATTTAAAATTCTCGTGTCATGGTGTTAAACATTGAACTCCTCCGAAACGGCTTGACCGATTCTCATGAAATTTTGAGTGTATATTGGGTAGGTCTGAGAATCGGACAACATCTATTTTTCATCCCCCTAAATGTTAAGGGTGGTCCACACGATTTTTTTTTTAATTTTGTATGATTATGACTCAGCATTAAAAAATACATACAACTTCAAATTTTCACCCTACGATCTACGATCAACAGTTACTTTTGTATCGCGATTTTAATATCGGCAATACAACGTTTGCTGGGTCAGCTAGTTATATATAAGTTTTTCATTGTTATCAAGACATAATATAACGTTAAACCAAAGTTTTAATTAGTCGGTTCAGATATGTTATTTAAATCAATCTTTTCTTTCAACCAACTACTGCAATAATTAAGCATTAAATGCAATGTCGTTTATAAGTTTATTATTGCTAATAACATATTCAAATGTATGTTACAAGTGCCGCCCATGCAATATTGCCACATCTTTGTGGGCGGTTTTACCGTAGGCACTCGTGTCGGATCGAACCGGCCTCAGTTACAAATAAAGCCTACTTTTGGTGGCAATCAAAGACCTCACACTAAGGCTGAGATATATAGAGCGCACTTAGACTTTGCTCAGACTGTACTTATTAACCTACTTCAAAATAGGCCTAGGTCCTCAATGCGTCGGTTTTTAATGTTTGTTACCTCAAAACTTTCAACTGCGTGAACCGATTTTGAAAATTCTTTTTTTAGTTGAAAGCTGACAATGGAATCCATGAAAAAACCATAAAAGTCTTAAATTTGCTGTATTAAGTCTATGCGCGATAAATTTACGAATAACTCAATATCGCACCAATCGATTTCGATGATTATTTTTTTATTGGAAAGACTACAAAGGCACTTTGATGGTAGTAACTAGAATTAGATTAATTAATTAGATTGGTTCAAAATACGCAATTATTTTTATACTTTGTTAGTGCATGTTATATCTATTGTTTTGGAAGTGTTGATTTGAAGTCGGTATGTTTTTTTGTTGATTTTTTTTTACTTATACTTTTTACATATACTTGTTTTAAGCTTAAAGCTAAGAATAATTTAATTAAGCTATCAAATGACTATAAAAGATTTATGAAAGGCTTATACTCAGCTAAGTTTTTCGTAAGTAAAGTCGCCTAAGCATCCAATTCGTAAACAATAACCTTACCTCGGGTGAAAAGGGCTCGTATTGGTTCAACTTGTCGGGATCTGCCACTGCTTGGTTGTAGGTCTGCTGGAGTATATGTTTCAGCAAACCTCTGGACGGGTACTTGTTTAGGCGCTGAGCCGGCAGTGAAGTTCCTTTTTCCTGTAAATTTTTAAATTTAATTTTAATAAATGTTTACAGACCTCCAATATAGGAATAACATAATTTAGGCAGGGCACATAGTTAGAAATGCACGTACCGGAAGAAGCAGTGTTTATAGGCCCCCCAAGAGATGGACCGATGATCTGGTCAAGATAGCCGGAATACGCTGGATGAGGGTGAAGATCTTTGGGGGATCTTCCTGCTATTATGATGATGAAAGGAAAGATATCCTATATAAACTAAATGCTGGTTGGTAACTAGCCCAGCTAAATTAATTCAATAGTTCGTTATTAAAATAACATAGATATTGATAATATGCTTACTAAATACACAGGGGCGTGCATTGGTTTTCTAGAAAGGTAGGCACTGTAGATCTAACTAGTCGTAGATGCGCTTTACTCTGACATAAGTTATATGAAACACTACATGCTTGGTATACAGGGCGTCCCAAAGTTATGGGACATGAAATGAAAGTACCTTAAATGTCGTATATAGGGTATTTTACGGAAAGAAGACATTATGTTATTTTTAAAAGTTAGTAATTCTGCATTCAAAGATTTTCTAAAAACTACTTGCCTCGTCTGGGAATCAAACCGGCTTAAATGTAAAAAAAACATCCCTACTTTTATGATGCCAAAACTAATAACTCTTCTATTTTAAAAGAAAGGAACAACGTAAAATGTTGGAGTCAAATTTCAAGAAAGTAGCGATATTATCATTCCATAGATAGCATTGAGGCAAGTTATTTTTAGAAAATCATTGAATGCAGAATTACTAACTTTTAAAAATAACAGAAAGTCTTCGTTTAGTAAAATTCTCTATATACGATATTTAAGGTACTTTCCCTTCATGTCCCATAACTTTGGGACGCCCTATATGCACTGCCTACCCGTAGGTAGTAAATTAACTTTAACACTAGTGCTATATTTATTTTGGTACATAACGAGGTAGGCACTGCCTAATTGCCTATATAATATTCACGCCCCTGTAAATACATAAGTATAATAAGAACACGAATTGTTTTGAGTTGATTGGCATCTGAGCCCACCGCAGTGTATTGAACGACCGGTATGACCATGACCTTTACTATTATTTAATATTGTATCAAAGAAACTGATATAAACATCATAATTGGAAAGATATTGCTGATGCGCATCCTAGCTCTCCATAGCAATGTAACTATTAAACGACCGAAATGACCATGAACTGTACTATTATCTAATTATGTACCAAAGAAATTGATATCTTAAATCTTTAAACGAGTAATTCTTGTATATATCTAATCTGAATCTCAAAAACGGCGCCAACGATTTTCATAAAACTTTGTATACAGGGGATTTCGGGGGCGATTAATCGATCTAGCTAGGTTTCAATCTAAAAAAACTGTTATTTTATCCGTGTTGTAATGAGAAACAGCTTAAATAACATTAGAACACAAAGGTTAAATTTCGCCACTATATGCAAGACTATAATAGCACAGATGGGACATTGGGTGATCAGTAAAGCAGAAGACCCCGGTTCGAATCCAGATGTCCTATTAGTTTGTTTTTGTTAAAGTTTTGTACATTCTTAAAAATCCGAGCAAGGCTCGGTCGTCCGGATATTAAACAATAAAACATGATAATTGGAAAGATATTGCTCATGCGTAGAGCTTTTGACATTTACAAAAAGGCTCTACAAATGAAAAAGTACATATCGACATAATATAATAACTTAAAGTACGAAATCAATCGTAGATCTTTGATAAAAAATCTCAAGCGCTAGCGCAGCCAAAAAAAGGTCATTAACACTATGGAGACATTCGCGTTCGCTCAATATTGCGGTCAATGAACTATCGAGCGATCCGCGCCGAAATTATAATCGATTGACGTATTATTTTTATTATTATATCTTAATATATATAAATTACGTGACACGTTGTTTGTCCGCGATGGACTCCTAAACTAATGAACGGATTTAAATGGGGATTTTTTCATGGAGACCAGTTTGATCCAACTTGGGAGATAGGATACTTTTAATTCCGATTTGGCACCTATAATTATTTTAATTTCCAATATTTGTTTTGTATGGACATACGAGGGGAGGTCAAAAAGTTCGCGGAATGACTGGGAAAAAAGATGAAATGATACATTATGTTATTTTTCCTTTTCAATATATTCCCCCTTAACACGAATACATTTTTGGGATCTGGCATATAACTTATTAATACCGTCGAAAAAATAGGTTTTGTCTTGGGCGTCAAAATACGCCGAAATCGCCGACTTGACTTCATCATCGTCTCTAAATTTTTTTCCACGCAGCTCTTTCTTCATCTTTGGGAATAAATAAAAATCGCTAGGGGCCAGGTCTGGACTGTAGGGTGGATGGCGTAGTTGTTCAAAACCGCATCGATGAATGGCAGCCGTCGCAACATGACTCGTGTGAACGGGCGCGTTGTCGTGCAAAAGGAGTACACCTTTTGTCAGTTTTCCTCTTCTTTTTTCTTTAATAGCTTCTTTTAATCGGTCCAATAGGGAAGCGTAGTACTCTCCCGTTATAGAAACACCACGTTCTTTATAATCGATCAAAAGAATACCTTCAGTATCCCAAAAAATAGTCGCCATGATCTTTCCGGCCGATTGCGACACTTTAAATTTTTTTGGGGGTGGTGTGCCTTTTTTGTGCCACTGCATCGACTCCTGCTTTGACTCAGGCTCATAGTGGTGAACCCAAGTTTCATCACCGGTTACAATTCGGGCCATAATTTCTTCCCTAACTTCTCCACAGCGGTCCAAATACTCGCGGGAACAGTTGACGCGCTCACGTTTTTGCAGCGGCGTGAGCATTCTCGGGACCCACCTTGAACACACTTTACTCATGCCAAGATGTTGATGAAGAATATTTAAAATTGTGGTTTCTGATACTCCAACTGATGCTGCAAGTTGTTTCTTCTTCAACCTTCCGTCTTCCAATACAAGTTTTTCAACTTTTTCAATGATTTCCGGCGTAGTGGCCTCAATGGGCCGTCCAGGTCGAGGATCATCTTCAATTGACTCCCTTCCTTGCTTGAAAAGGCCGTGCCATTTGTAAATCATGGTTTTACCAGGAGCAGAGTCTCCGTAAACAGCTAACATCTCTTGCAAAATAGTTTGAGGCGTTTTTCCTTGTTTGGTGAGGAACTTTACGACGGCGCGATGTTCAATTTTCTCCATAGTGGCTAGTTTGTTCCCGATTTACTTGTTCACTCGTTTGTAACTCGAAAGCTAATGACCCAATTAGGCTAGAAATTGGCATATATAGTAATTATGAGTTACTCAAGTAGCGGCTACCTGGAGGAGCGACCTCACCCCCGCCAACCCCGCCATTCCGCGAACTTTTTGACCGCCCCTCGTATTTTCTATGAGAGAATTTATTGACGCATGTTTGACAGTTCTGCTGTAAAACAATTTCATTATAACAACAGGGAGCATATTTAACGAAATAATTCTTGATGTTATGTAATATTATTGAAAAATTCATTAAAAACAGTATTTTATTTACTATGTACAGAACGTCTGTCGGGTCAGCTAGTATACATATATATATTTGTTTCTATCAACTTTAACTTAACATGAATCTTTTGGGCGTGTAATGTCGTCGCGCGATTCACCTTCGCACGACACGGTTACGAAATCATCCCCACCATCTGGATGTGTGGCGGTTCTCCACAGTGCGGTTTTCAAGGAGCTTTCTTCCTCGTACTACGAAGCTGTGGAATGAGCTTCCTTGTGCGGTGTTTCTGGGACGATACGACATGGGTACCTTCAAGAAAAGCGCGTACACCTTCCTTAAAGGTCGGCATCGCTCTTGTGATTCCTCTGGTGTTGCAAGAGAGTGTGGGCGGCGGTGATCACTTAACACCAGGTGACGCACCCGTACGCTCGTTTGTCCTCCTATTCCATAAAAAAAAGATTTGATTCCAGACTGCGATAGCGGGTCCCATGGTTCCTCTTGGGGCGAGAGAAGTTTACAACATTTGGGACTAGGGGCATAATTTGAGCGCATAATAACAATTACGACGATAACGACCCGTTAACTGTTCACAAAACATGTAACAGACGCCGAAAAGTGAAATTCTTGTCATGGCTTCAACTTTTACATCTAACCATTTAATTGAATTACAAGTACTAATTTGCATACAATTTGTTATTTTAAAGTGATATCCCACGCTTCTGGGATTAATAAAATTTGTAACCAAAATTTGTGAACGATGCGTGACTCGAACCCGTGCCTCGAGTTCCGTTCGAGCGCTCTTACTAACTGAGGCTACCGTTGGAGTGACGCATGTATCGTAAATCTTGTTATGTCTTGTTCAACTCTCAGGTTGTGGCTTCATCTACTTTACAGTTGATAGCCTGCTCAACCCCAATGATTGATTTGTATTTGTATGCTTCGGGCGGGGATAACGATCATCTCCTTTCCAAAACATATGCTTAAAAAAGTCTTATTATGTGTGGTTAAGGCGACACTAAATACCAGCGACCTTGAGCGATATGAGTTCACGGCTGCCGGCCCGCCATCTATGTAACAAAGTCAATATTTTCAAAATTCTTGGATGGAAAACAGTTTATATACTCACAATCCTCGTTATTCACTACTAATCTGAATAACTGAACCTACATAAAAAAGAACAAGCTATAAGAATAACTTTTCTGAAAAACTTGTTTGACTTCAAAGAAACGTGGTAGTTCAAAAAGGCTCGGCAGTGTTAGCTATAACCAACAGCAAGCATTAGCAACCTACAAATAAGACTTAAGGATATGTGTAACAGGATTAAGTAGTGTTCATAGCTCAAAATGCTATACTTTCACCCCAAAACTTGTCTAAAAACACCATGTTTCCGTGTTTTCTGCTTACTCTTCGCGTTAATACAAAATCGTTTCAAAATAATATAACTGTATGATGGTAACAATTACAATCATAATATGAATATTTTAATAGCGAGTTTCTAAAACAATAAGTGAAGGCAATCAACTTTTGGTCGAACAGACGTCACACGCCGCGTTCTGTTTGCTCGGGTCACTCAACTTAAGATATCGACGATGATGACTGGGCCGCAATACGAATATTTATAGGATTAACTACTTTTTATCGCATTCCTTTCGCGTCCAATTATTGGCATTTATAAATAAGATTAGTGTTAGTGTAGGCTATATAGCGCGCTATATTTACTCCGTAAAGCCCACAATTACTGCAATCGTTCTTGTGAATTGATTGTGTAGCAATTTTTTTTAAGTAAATCTTCTGTTGGCACGACTTGGGGGTAGGTGTGACTCAGAATTTTTTACTGACGTTAGTAACGCTCAGTACTTCCGCAAGTAAAGTCAGTTAAACAATTTTTCAACCGTTTATATTTAACGGTTTAATAATTTTTTTCAGTTTGTAAATAAAAAATAAATTGCTCAGTTTTATAAAACTGATTTATTTTTAATTACTATTTTTGTAAATAATAATAAGCTTTTAGAAATATTCTGACGTTTGCGACGTTTTGTTATGCCTTTTTTGGTTTCTTAGTCCATTTTTAGGACAGGTAAAGGGTGCGAACCCATACAGCCATATAATATACCGTATGTTTTAACATAATATGCAAATATCTAATCTTCAATTTCATATTCTCAATTATTTTAATTTAAGTGTGAATTGTGAAAATTATAAAATTTGAATGTGGTAGATATGAATGAATTATTATATAATACATACAATGAAAATAATAATCAGATAAATGAAATGGCAGTGTCATAGAAACTTTTAATCAAGTTTTACTTAAATCTCGCATAAAGATTACACGCACACTCGTTTTTTTTTAAATATTACATTAAATAAAAAGGTATCATAAGTAGGCAATTGGGGAGCCATAATACATCCACTTTAACAACCAACACCTTAAGGAGGAGGGGATGGCTGAAAAACAGCGCTGCATGGAAACATGATTCATGATCAGACAGGTGAAGGTGAGCCTTCTTCTTTTGCCCATTGCTCCATCGCTTAATTATGCATTTCATTTCTGTATGGCTATAATTTATTTATTATATAGTATATATTATTTATTATATAGCTATAATATATTAGGAAAGTATGACTCTTCTTTCAATATCAACATGGTGAATGGAGCTTTGCACTCCTTTATGAACATGCAGAAGGTGTCTAATAAGGCTCGTTTGGCTGTGCATGAGGGGGTTTTGGTTCCAACACTCATGTACGGAAGTGAAAGTTGGCTATGGCAGAAGAAACATGAAAGCAGAATAAATGCAGTTGAGATGAGGGCGTTGACAAGTATGATAGGAGTTAAACTGAGTGACAGTATAAGAAATAGTGAGATAAGGAAACGATGTGGTCTGAAAGAAGATGTTGTGACAAAAATTGAAAAAGGTATGCTGAGATGGTTTGGCCATGTCGAGAGAATGAATGAAGAACGATTGACGAAGAAAGTGTATGAGGCCAGTGTGAATGAAAGTGTTGGAAGGGGTAGACCTAGGCAGACGTTTCGAGATCAAATCAGGGACGTCTTGAAAAAAGGCCAGGTCAACAGTACCCTAAACCGAAGAGCATGTATGAAAGGAACGATGAAAGTGGACGAAGTTAAACAAGTATATTGTAAGGATCGTAGCAAGGGGAAAGAAGTGGTCTCTGCCTACTCCAACGGGAATGAGGCGTGATTATATGTATAATTTATTTATTGTTATCAAGGAATTCTAACATACTCATATGTACCTATGGTTTGTTGTTTGTCATCATATACCTGTAATGCATACATACAATAATAACACCAACCAGTAACCACTACTACAATTTAAATATGACAAAAATACCTATATCATACTATGTATGTACCGATTATTATGTTAATATCGATTATATTGTAGAATATCCATCGAATTTTCGCGACCGTGAGTATGAATGAATGAGAATGTATAATTTAACTAGTGGACCCAACAGACGTTGTCCTGTACACATGTTTTAAATTTGAAAAATCGGTCCAGCCGTTAGGAGCAGTTCACTAACATACACATGCGTAGGAGAATTATATTATATGGGCGGAATTGAGAATCTAGACCAATCTCAAATTCACTTAAACAAACAAAAAAGTCATCAAAATCAGTCCAGCCGTTTAGGAGGTAGTTCAATTGTGAATCTAAACCATCCTCGAATCCCCTTGAACTCACACAAAAAATTTCATCCAAATCGGTCCAGCCGTCTAGGAGGAGTTCAGTGACATACACACGCACACAAGAATTATATATATAAAGATGTACACTTGACCGGATACCATTCACATTTTGAGGTCATTTTAAAAGTTTTAGTGAATTAACTAAATTCAGAAACATTAACGGTTACATTATTATTTAATTTTACAGTATGTATGGCCAGAATACGTTAATAATTTAAAGTACCTATCCAATAATAAAATTAACCGTTATTTTTTTTTTCGCGCTTTTTATAGTAAACCGAGCTAAAAAATATAAATTTTATTTTGAAATTAAAATTAACATGTATTTTCCTGCCTTATAGACGATAGATGTAAATTGAAAAGTGGAATAATTTTATTATTAATCTACGAAGTTTGAACGAAATCTGGCGGTTTAAAGTAGGTCAAAATCGCGCCCAAATGAGTCGGTTACAAACAAACATACACACATGTGAAACTGATAAAAAGCGTTTAAAAATGTGGAAGATTATTCAAAATATTGCATTGTCTTTAAAGTGCCAAGTTAATGTCCCTTACATACGTAAACAAATAAAACATACCAAGCTAATAAAGCGTGTAAAAAAACAACTTCAGCTAGGAATGTAACTGTAAATGGGGAACTGGTCACAGCAGATAATAAATTGATTCATATAGTGATAACTATGTGACCTTTTAGCGGCGAGTGTTATGTAACGATATGTTGTGATGCAACAGTGTTGGCTGTATCTAACAGGCATGTGATTTTGTCGACAGCTCGAGTATTTATCAGTGGGCGGTAGAGGTAGGTAGCACGCTTATGAATGTACAACCTTCTACGTCATTTTTACAACCTCGTGAATCGATCGATCGTTTCATTCACGTTCATATTTAGTAGTTTGCAATTATGTTACAACTTGAATCGGTTGTCCGATAAAGTGAATAACACCTATCTAGTGATTGTTTTAAATGAATAATGCTACAAGTATACTCGCAATTACAGTTTTAGTACCTATTTTTTAAACCAATGATTTTTTTTTATTTTTTTATTTAATTCAGAGACATCTCCATATATATTAGTAAATATATTAGTAACAATATTTATTATGAACTACGTTAGTATTATTAGTGAAAAATATTTATAAACCTAGAGCCAACTGTATCCAGTGTTTCTGGAAGGAACAGTCAGCTCTGGCAGCAATCATCTTTAGGATGCTGTTACTGCTTACACGTGGACGCTGCAACATGGAGACCGCTTTTTTGGGCATTATGCCATGGAAACCATCCACACATGCCTCAGCAAACATTCCAGAAGCGCTACAACGCCACGGCAGCCCTAACAGCCTCCTAAACGCATTATTATATGTGACACGTAGAATGCTATAAGCCTATATAGGTAAAGCTCGATAAAATGCCAAGAATCGTCTATAATAACAATAGCCGTTATTACTATTAGAATAAATGGAACCTAGTTTTAAAAAAAAAGCTTTTAGTAGAAAACCGAAATAAAAACTATTAATTATGAATTGAATATTAACTTATTATAGACATATCTTAAATTCCTGCCTCATAGACGATAGATGAAAATTATATAAATTAACAAAAAGCTAAAATTGCAAATTGAAAATTGGAATAAATTTATTTAATTCATTAATTTAGTGTCATCGATCCTCGATAAATCTACGATATTTGAACGAAATCTTTTTAAAGTGGGTCAAAATCGCACCCAAATCGAGTCGGCTACAAAGAAACATACATACAGGTGAAGCTAATAAAAAGCGTGTAATAAACTTTATCCTTGTTTTAAAAGAGACGAAATAATGTTACTCCAAATCTTAAACTTTATGTCCTTACCTTAACTTTGTCAGCACAAATTACATGACAGGGAGAAGTTAATGATACCACAGATTGGGAATGGAGTGACCGCCCTCAGGCTATTAAATAATAAGTTTAATTGTACAATATTACTTTGTAAACATTTATTCGATGAAAAAAAAAGCCCGCTGAGTTTGTTGCGCCCAATCTTCTCAAGTCTGAGGCATTCATTTTGGAATGGGTGGTAGTTTTTTGACTTTCAATAAGTGATGTCACATCCTATTTTGAATAAAAATATTTGAATTTGAATTTATTATAAACTTGGAGCAACCTTACAGTGCGTTTATTAATAATACAGGATAAGTAATACTTTTCAGAAACTATGTACCGCGACAGCTCAACGTTAAGGCGGTGGGAAAATGATATAAGAGTATTAAAGTGTTCGTAGTAATAATAGTATCGAGCAAACATCGTAAACTAACCTGTTGTGAAGGGCCTTCACCGAGTGCAATAAAATCTTAACTCCACGCGTTCCTATACACAGTACAATAATATTATTATGAGCACAGCACGGACTCGTGATAATTCAACTGTTATGTTATATTATGTATGTCATCTCAATGTCGCCCTTGCATACAAATAAATAAAATTACAAGTCAATTTATGCAATTGCTATGCGTTGTTGCAAACATCGTTTATTATTTATTGATAGTTATATATTTATTATTATTAGCCTTACAAATCTTATTGAATGGGCTATATCTTAATATATATATAAATTACGTGACACGTTGTTCGTCCGCGATGGACTCCTAAACTAATGAACGGATTTGAATGGGGATTACTTCATAGAGTGCTGTTTAGTCCAATTTGAGAGATAGGATACTTTTTATTTCGATTTGGGACCCATAATTATTTTTATTTCCAATATTTTTTGTATGGCCATATTTTCTATGAGAGAATTTACTGACGCACGGTTTGACAGTTCTGCTGTGAAACAATTTCATTATAATTAACAACAGGGAGCAATGACGTTCTATACATAATATAGAACGTCACTGACAGGGATTATTTTACAAAATAATTCTTGATGTTATGAAATATTACTGACAAATTCATAAAAAAACAGTATTTCATTTATTATGCACAGAACAACGTCTGTCGGGTCAGCTAGTATATTATATAAAACATCTTACAGTTCACTAAACCTTGAAAAATTTAACACTTTTGCCCTGTGCTTCTCCGAGGCATAAAAATAATAGGGAGGTCCTAGGTCCAAGAGTGTCGTAAGAGGCGACTTAGGGCATTTAGCAGTGGGAGGCCTCTTTGCACAGGATGCCGGCTAGAGGTGGTACCTCTGGTCTGCAGGGCGTCGTAGCTAGTGAAATTATTGGGCAAATGAAACTTAGCATCTTATGACTCAATGTGACGATTGCAATTGTAGTACCACTCAGAATTTTTGAATTTTTCGGTCTGTTACCATCAGCTACATGTCCTGCTCGTCTCGTCCCTTATTGTCATGAAAAAAATATTATTCTTAGTTCAATATTTCCGTAAAGAAAGCTATTAAAGACGACCATGAGGTTATGTCACTCTTAAATAGGGTCAATAGTCGACTTGATAGATCGCTCTTGTGTCAGAATCACAACGAAACGAATTAACTCCAAGACATTTTCATCCTCTGATCGATTCCGCAAATGCTGAAGTCAATAGGTGCCTACATCTGAGATATCGAGGTGTTGTGCACTATTAAGGCGATACTAAATGCCAGCGACCTTGAGCGATATGAGTTCACGGCTGCCGGCCCGCATTCTATGTAACAAAGCCAATATTTTCAAAATTCTTGCGTGGAAAACAGTTTATATGCTTACAATCCTCGTTATTCACTACAAATCTGAATAAATGAACCTACACAAAAAAGTACAAGCTATAAGAATAACTTTTCTGAGAGAAGTACCAAAAAAATGCGTCTCGCCATGCCAAAAAACTTGTTTAACTTCAAAGAAAAGTGGTCGTTCAAAAAGGCTCGGCAGTGTTAACTATAACCAACAGCAAGCATGAGCAACCAATGTAGCAACCTACAAATAAGACTTAAGGATATGTGTAACAGGATTAAATAGTGTTCATAGCTCGAAATGCTATACTTTCACCAAAACTTGTCTAAAAACATCATGTTTGCGTGTTTTCTGCTTACTCTTCGCCTTAATCCTACAGTTATCGCGCGAGTTGAATTCAGCCGGAGGTAAAGAGCGGGAGCACCCCCTGCTTTCCGCACACCTCGCCTCGCGCGGCAACAGTGTAGTGATGTGCCCTAGTCGACGCTTACCGTGTTATCGCGTTAATACTAATGTTGCCATCCCGTGTTATTATTGATTTTAATATGACTGATCCGAGTCTGTCAGTTTCCGTTCCAAAAAAAGTTTTTATGCATCGCCAAGCACGAGAAATGGCGAATAATATTTTAGAGATGTGTATTGAAGAATGACAGAACAAAAATTTGAGATTAAATTATCTGGTTGAAATGGTAAACTTGAAGCATTGTTTAAATTATAATATAATATTGACACACTTTTACACAAATTATCTTACCCCAAACTAGGCATAGCCTGTACTATGGGTACAAGACAATTGACGAAAACGATATATTTAATACCATAAACATCCATAACTCGGAAACAATCATCTATATTCATCTTATAAATGTTTGCACCTACCGGGATTCGAACCCGGGACCTCTAGCACCGTAGGCAGGGTCACTAACCACAGGGCTATATGGGTCGTCGAATTATTTAAAAATTTATCAACACACTCATGACTATTGTCATCAATTATTGAAGATATACTTCTATAGGCGCGTTATGAAAAAACGATGAGAGTGAAATTTTAAGATGCGCGCGCATCACTGTAACACAAAAGGAACCGGTTGAAGTTGGTTCCTAAAATTTTCTGACGTTTGCGTCATTTGTTTTTTTTTTTGTTGGTTTCTTCGTCTATTATTAGGACAGGCAAAGGGTTCAAGCCCATACAGCCGTATTTATTATTTAATAATCAATTGTCAGAGCCATCTTAGCAAGATTTTTACAAAATTGTTCTTTTTAAAAACGCAGAATAGCACGAGGAATAAATCATTTTAATGATTTTTGCTTCGTTAGGGCAACGAAGTATAACTTCATGCGTGCATACATGAGTACACACACACTTTTTTTAATTAGGTCACATTCCTGAACTCTGCCTTCAACTCGCGCGTTATCTGTGCAGCTGGAATCCACCCCGTGAGTATTTCACCAGTAGGCACCGAGTCTATATTCGGTACACAGCATGGAAGCGGCGCTGCGCGGTGGCCACTCGCCATTCGACGCACAACTCTATTTATAATCTATGCATCCTATTGAATACGCAAATAGAATTTCCGTGATACAAAGTAAATGTCTGCCGCATGACTAAAATCAATGTTGAACGTGTTAAACAGAGTTTGTGTAGAAATAGTAACTGGCCAATATACAAATGTAGAACACATTAGCAACGGATTTTCATACAATATTTGCCTACATATTATTTATAAGAAATAAATGATCCACTGATGGTCGAATCGTATACCGTTATATAATTTATCTATAGTGCTGAGTGGACAGTTCCGTTTGTTCACTAGAAAACCATGACTCATAGCAAGTCAGTGATTTAATATGCGAGCCTAGTTTTCTTGTAATGAAATTTTTGAGATACATTTTAAAAAGTATTTAGGCGGAATAACTTATATTTATAATGGCATTAGTCAGTCATTTTTAGACATAATATTATAACTCGCGAAGAGATTATTTATTGCAATTAGGGATGCCACCTTATAAAATATTGACTAACCCCCTTATTCATAATGGTCCGCTAACTTTAAACAGCCGCTAAAGAGTGTTTTTTCTCATTCTGACTTAGGTCAATAGAAGAAGACAGAGTGAGGATTAGCAATGCTTTAAGTTAGCACACTATTATGAATAAAGGGGTAATAATATTAGAAACTAAAGTTCTTATTAAACTTCAAAAGTGGGTAGTTTTACGAAAACTGTAAACACAAACTTGACAGCGCGACTCGAAATTGTCCATCTGTCAAACTCAATGTTAATTGCACATTTTGAACCGAACATTATTGTGTTGAGTTTGATGCCATTGAAATATAGTAGTTTCACCTACTATATACTTTTTTCCGCGTGGATGAAATGAACAAGCGACACACAGACAGCTTTTCAATTGCAATTCATTATCTGTGCTCTCGCGCCAAGCCACAAATTGGCGCGGATTTTTGAATGAAATTCAACAGCTATAAAGCATCAAAAACCTGAATCATTTAAAGTTTCAAATTTAAAAACTATTATTTTATCGTAAAAATGTAAATTAGTATCTGTTAATTGACTAAACGTAGGACAGTTTATGCAAACGGTGACAGTTTTCTTTCTTAGAGAATTTTAATACCCGTCCGCGTCATAACTTCTAAACGAAAAGCCCGATCCGACTAATTAAAAGTGGAATTTACACATACATACATAACCTGAAATATCAAACCATTTAAATGGATAAGGATAAATATCATGGTACCTATATCACCACTATTTGATTTCACCCGTAGTTAAACTTAATCATTTAAAGAAAAACTATTATTGTGGCATTACTATTCCCTATAATTTAGGCATATTATATACTATCACGGACTTTTTTTGAGAAATCATGATTAATATTATACAGAACACTATTTTATATTATGTCGTTAATAATTTTCACAGCGCACGCAAATAATAAATTTTAATAGACAACATTTTGATACCTTGGACTACATTGTCCCAATTTAGGTAAGAATTTCTAATTTTTTGAAAATATATCAAAGGCCCATAGCCTAACCTTACTCAGGTAAGAGAGTAACTAGAGTAACACACTCAGTAAAGAATTAGGTTTCTAATGGTGAGAGAATTTTAAAAATCGAGTTGTTTGTAATTTTAAATCGTAACAAACAAACAAAAAAAAATCAAATCTTTTCCCTTCGAGAATTCGTTAATGTTACCCAATCTGTTACAACTTCCCACAGGGCCGCAACTTCTATATAACTGTTAGTATCGGACGTCTACCGGGCTCAACTAGTTTGATATAAAAATCAACTGTGTTACGTACACCAAAACTCAGAAGCGTCTTAACCCATTAGAAAATTTCTATATTATTTATTTTGCCTGAATACACGCGTGGTTTAACAGTACAGTAAATTAGACGAAACTCAAAGGACCAGCTAACAATACAAATAATCGAATATAGACATTTTGTACTACACGGCCACATTTTCTCTGGACCTCGCTGGAATACAAGCCGTTCCCCTTTATGTTGATGAAAATTCGTGTTGGCGGACTAATAAATGTTCAAGCAACTTATGCGAGTAACCCGAGGTACAACATTACGTCATCAGTAACGCTTATACCTGCGACCAAAGGTGTGACGAATTATGCAACTATTATTTTTTGATGAGATCGGAGGATGGTTAAGTAAACGCGTTTTGAAAAATCACAATCGAGCTTCGCTGAATTTGTCTTATACTCTGCTTTGAAAAAATAATGAATCGACACTCTGGCTCCTTCTCATGTCTAAATTAGTTCGGTTGGTACTGGAGCGTCTACTTCGAATGCCGAAGATAGCAAACGTCCCAAATATATCGGTATCAGTGAGTATGACATCAGCTCTGATGTCGAACCCTTAACCCGTGGGGTCCAGAGGCGCGGAAAATGGACAAAGTGCTAGATAGTACTTACGCGTAGATATACGCGCCTCAATAATGCTACTGGAAACCCAAGCGCAAACACAATTTCGGTTAACAGATCAGCCTAGCTAAACAACGCGGACATGCTGCCAGTGTTCTTGGTACACTTCCCCGTAATGATAGTTTAATTTAATGTAATCATAGTATTCTAAAATATAGCAATATATATACAAGCACTGCTACATTTGAATAAATTCATTTCATAAAAATAAATATATTTTATTTTTAGTATTCTAAAATATAGCAATATATATACAAGCACTGCTACATTTGAATAAATTCATTTCATAAAAATAAATATATTTTATTTTTAGTATTCTAAAATATAGCAATATATATACAAGCACTGCTACATTTGAATAAATTCATTTCATAAAAATAAATATATTTTAAAGTTATTAACGACACGATTCACTTTCCTCTAAGGAAGTATCAACTTTTTTCGAATCGCTCACTTTGACACACAAGCTATCCAGTTTAGGTTGAAATATTACCTTATGGTACGAATGAATGAACGATCTAAATCAGTTTGCGATTCAATTGACATCATTTTTGACATTCATGACATAGACGGCAACCTAAATTAGATAGCTCTAATCACGTCGTGGTACGAAATAGCAAAGCAGCTTATTTTAGGCTGTCACCTGAATCGCAATAAGAGTTCATAGTAGGCCCGCTTATCTGCCTCCATATTGGTTTTCTGGTAAGGGGCCATCCGTAAGTTACGTCACACGTGAAAGGGGTGGGCAAGGGTCGTCGAAGTGCGACATTTTGTATCTTGGGTGAAGAGAGGTCCCAACAGTAAACACATAAAAAATATGGAAGCAGTCTTATCATACTATGAACCGTTGATTATAAGCGCCAAAAGTTCACACAATCAAGTAAACAATACAGGAAACTACCACTGCATAAAATAATGAGTGTTATTGATGTTGAATCTAGGTCGATATTAGCATGTGCTTTGTCAGTTACTTTGTCATGCGCCCAACGTGATTTACGTGATTGTTTTCGGCATGACATGATTACGGTAACCAAGGGTAACTGGTTCGCGCGCTTGATATATTGTCAATGTTTGTCAGATATGTGGACGATATATGCGTTATGTATGAGAGGATCAGTCATAATAAAAGAAATGGATTTTTGAATTATACATATTAGCTAGATAAGTGTATAGCTGGTTCGTTGGTTGTTGATGGTTTAATTTTTGATGATTCAATTTTTTACTAACCGACTTAAAACACAAGAATAATGCACAGAAAACGTAAATAAGTAATTTTAGTATTTGGCGATATTAGTGTTTCAAGCAGAGAAATTAAAAAAAAAGTTAAATAGAAATCTTCATTTTTAAATTGGAGTGATTACATTTGAGATGTCTTGTTAGGTATCATTAGTAATAATTACTATGTCTTTAAAGACATAAAAATGATTCAATTAGTTGAACAGCTTTAATCCATAATCTTTACGACTCCTGTCTTGTAGGAATCTTTATTAAAAATAACGTGAAATAAGAAAGGCACTAGCACATGTTTTGATATAGGTGGCGTAGAAAGAGGCGAAAAAAAAGTGAACATTCCCGAAAAACAATAAAAGGCAAACTTATAACCAAATCTGCTAGTAACTACATAAATATTTTAGTTCTATATTTAAAAATTAGTAAAATGCGCTACTACACTATGCATAATGCCGTCCCTCAAATAAAATACATTTTGTTGTATTTTAAAGTAATTGCTCTACTTACACCTGACAAGGGATTCTGTATAATTTCTGCACCACTTCATAACACATGAATGTATTTTAAATCATTGTTTATCGATTGTGCTCACTCGCCTTGTGTCTCACAAAATATGTGACAAGGACAGTGGAGGGGTCAAAGGGGTCTAATGGTACTGTTAATTTAAAAAAAAATGGGCGGTATAAGATACAAGTGTTCAACAAACCAATTATTAGTATCTATTACATACAATAACGCAAAAATGTATTATCGTTCAATTGTCGTCCTCACTCCTCACGTATGCCGGGCTGACCTTACAGAATGTTTCATTGTGTTGTCATTAATTGTCACCTCGTTATGATCGAGTACGCGCATCTTTTCTGTTTCGTCGTCAACCTTGAACACGCGTGTATAAATATACACAGTAGTCGGTACGTGCTTTATCCAAGATGCCTTCAACACTTTTCTAAGTAGACAGTTTCGAGGTTCTCTAATATGTAGGGTTTGCCAATGACTGGTACAATTTTTACGGGGCTAATTTTTAAATATTACGTGAAATACCAGGCCTTGTAAATGCATTGCTTTTTATTAAATTAATTATGCTTTAGCTTTCATTGCAAGTCTTATCTGTTCAAGATGAATGCAGCCAGCAGCTGAATTCAGAATGTAGGAAGTTTGACACTAACTATGTTTACGTAAGGTTTTTTTCGATGGCACAATTTATTCTCATGATAACAAGTGACAAGACATGAATGATACGCCTATTGTATTGCCATATTGTTAAAAGTCCAAAAGTCCAAACTTCTGAGCAACTCCGCGATTGTGCTCGTTATTTTAAAACAAAAATTGATAGTCTCTCATCTGCCCACTAATAATTATACTAGCGACGACAGTCTTAAAGACGAAAACAAAATAATGCAGTTCCTACACCTGCTTGGTGGCAAAAAAAGGCACCCCTGCGGTACGCATCTAGCAGGCATTAAAATAAACCCTGGTTCGAGTATATACAGATGCACGTAAACTTATAAAATATACTTTGTTCTATATTAGAGGGAGCAAACGGGTAAGAGGCTCAGGAGCGGTAAAACGCGTGGTGTAGAATGCCATATGCCAGGATGATGCTGGTGGACATTTTGACTTTTGACAGAATGTCCGGTGGTGGAATTCGACTGCTGATATCGAACCGAACAACTCCAATAAACATTCCCTGTGATATATTAATATATATAAATCCTGTGTCCTGATGTTTGTTTCCAGTGAACTCCTAAGCTAATGAACGGATTTTGATGGGGATTCATGGAGTGCAGTTTAGTCCTACTTGAGAGATAGATAGTTTTTATCTTAATATATATAAATCCTGTTTCCTGATGTTTGTTTCCAGTGAACTCCTAAGCTAATTATTAATTAGCTTAGGAAGTGAACTCTAATTAATTAGGGATTAATTACTTCATGGAGTGCAGTTAGTCCAACTTGAGAGATATATAGTTTTTATTTCGATTTGGGACCCATAATTATTTTTATTACCAATATTTGTTTTGTATGGACTTATTTTCTATGAGAGAATTTACTGACGCACGCTTTGACAGTTCTACTGTGAAACAAATTTCAATAAAACAACAGGGAGCATATTTTACGAAATAATTCTTGATGTTATGAGATATTATTCAACAAATTCTTAAAAACCCGTATTTTATTACTTATCGAACAGCTATTAATTTTATATTTTGTTTGACCATTTTGAATATTTATACTTCTATAGCACAAACTAACTTTTGAATTTAATAAAACACACAATAGAAAACAGAATCAAAAATAAATTTACATTAGCAAGTGACTTAAGAGTAAAACAAAAAAAGCTCACCAATGCAACAACGGAGTCTATGGCGCGGTTGAAACGGTCGCACAAGGCTCGCATGCTCTCGTACGAGTGGGTGTCGTAGTTGCTCAGGATGTTCTTCTCCAATGCACCCTTCATCTCCGGCAGATCGTCGCACACCCATCTACAACAATAGTATACATTTATTTACTTTTGAAATCCTTAGCGGCTTACACATACATCTAACATATAAAATTCTCATGTCGCGGTGTTTGTAGTTAAACCCCTTCGAAACGGCTTGACCGATTCTCATGAAATTTTGAGTGCATATTGGGTAGGTCTGAGGATCAGACAACATCTACTTTCAGCCCCGTAAATGTTAAGGGTGGTCCACGACATTTTTTTTTTTAATTTGTTTGATTATGATTCAGCATTAAAAAATACATACAACTTCACATTTTCACACACCTACGATCAACAGTTACTTTTGTATCGCGATTTTAATATCGGCAATACAACCTTTGCTGGGTCAGCTAGTAATTGTATATAAATTTTAGACTTAGACTGAGATCTATAGACGATACTTAGACTTTGTTCAGACTTTACTTACGTAAAACTGACACACTTTTACACAAATTATCTTGCCCCAAACTAGGCATAGAATGTACTATGGGTACAAGACAACGGTATATTTAATACAATATAATTACTTAAACATACATAAATACATATAAACATCCATGACACGGAAACAAACATCCATATTCATCATAATATAAATGTTTGCACCTACCGGGATTCGAACCCGGGACCTCTAGCTTAGTAGTCGGGGTCACTAACCATTTGGCTATATAATAATAATGATAATAATATCGACACAGTTTTTACACAAATGGGGGGTCATTAACTGAGTTTACACTCAGCATAATCATGGATTAAATTTTTGTAGGCTATCAAATAGCTAAATTTTTGTTGAGCTTAAGCTAAGACAGCCCAATGCTTAAGTTAAGTTCGTGTTTTATCACACTCAGCCAAGTTTTACGTAAGTAAAGTCTGAGCAAAGTCTAAGTACGCTCTATGGATCTCAGTGTTAGTCTTGCCATTAATATCGCTGCGAGAAACAATTTCAAATACAATTTTTACCTTTTTGTTGTTACGTATTTCTGATATATAATAATCATTGACTAGTGACCAATAACACTAGTCAATATTATAATATTTACTTTGGGATGACAAAATGAAAAAGGCAAAAAACTGAACTAGAAAGTAATTAAGAACGAAACTATTTTACAACAAAAAGTGATTATGAAAAAAAAAACAACGCGCTTGCAATACAAGTAAAAGTAAATTCGTAATTGCTTTTTTGTTATCAGCTACTATAAAATTATTTGACAACTTTGAACAACGTTATTTCCTTAGATAATTTATAGGTACGTCTAGACTCTATATATTGAGCATCTTGCAGTTAGGCAACCGATGAAAACAGGCCAGGTTTAGTGTGCGTGGCAAGCTACGTCTTACACTCGCGATCTGTGTATGTCACATTGTGTTAGTGTGCGTGCATTGCTATAAAGATTAATAGTAAGCTGCAATTTTTTGACGTTTTAACAGCTGTAACGAGACATATACTTAATTGGACGTAGTTATGCAGAAAGGACTCAAACCACACACGCCAAACCGCACACAAGGCACTTTTGAGTATACGCATTTTAAGTGTCTGCTCTAAATAATCTTCCATATAAATATTCAAAATAAAACAGTTTGCATGTACATTTTTAAAATAGGGTTTTCACTAGATGACAGATTCGACCTTCAGGAGTATGATGGCATACTTAACTCTAACTCTATTTCGACCAGTATGGTTTTGAATCCTTTCTGCATAACAACGTCCAATTGATCTAAAGTAAAACCTAGACCTTTGCTATGGTTGATGTTGCTCATCAAACGTATCAATGGCTGCCAATTTAATATAGAAAAAATATGGCATATCCGATTTTAGAGAGCGTAAATAAACAGTAAAACTTAAGGCTCAGGATCACGCCAATGACCTTCAGCGTTTGGGCGGAGCTAACTATCTCTATTTAAGAGCGCAGACCAATCACAAACAAATATAATTCACACACGACGCCCGCACGTGGACCCGCGGACGGCCGTTTGTATTGAATATAGTACAAAGTCCCTTATGTCAAAGTTATGTGATTTTTTTAACTTTTAAAACGTTCGCTTTTTAGAGAAATAAAGTAGACATTCTCTCTTGTTAGAGCGATAAAAATGTCACCAGTAGTTTAGAAGCAGTAGCAAATTTAAGTTGAAGAGAGCTTCATTACAATAATTTTTATGTATTTTACGTTCTACAAAATTTTTAAACGTTCAGATTGGAGATTACATATCAGTCCATAGCAAATATTTTTTTTAATCATCCAGCTACCTCGTTGCAGAGCATTAGGCCCTCCACCATTAGGCGCCTGGTATTGTGAAATGATCATTCATTTCACGATACCGGGCGCCTTAATAAGAAAGAGGATCATTTATTTAAATTGATTGAAAATGTTATACCCCGGCTGTGGATACCAACCAGTATATAAAAAGTTGGTTCACTAAATAAAAATTCTATTAAATGTTTTGTTAAATGGCACTTACCGAGCCAAAAAAAAACAGTTGATGTAAGAAGAGTACTTCAGCGCATCCTATTAATACTACCTCTACGCCTCTGTTTTTAATTACAGTTTTTGCGGAAATTTGTGATAAAACAATTTATGATTGACACAAATGCTACTCTGTTATAGAAGGAGAAAATTATTATAATTAAGATCGTATTTGAAAATATATTTATGATAATGTACTTATTGAAATAATACTAGAAATGTGATACGCTTGGTAGAATTGTATTAGCAACACATCATTGCTTACTTAGCTTGTTGTTGAATTATGCTGATGAGTTGCATCGATCACCTTTCGATTCTTTGCCGTGGAATGGTATTTTCGATTTATTAAACGAATACTATACATTTATAAAAATACAATAATTGAGATAGCTTAGCCAAGCAGAAAATCTTCGTTTATAATATAAAATAAGGAAATTTACATAATTAACAATCATTATAAGACTATCATATCTTAGAAAATCAACTAATATTATAAATCTTTTTTTTACACGAATAAAATTTGAAAAACAAAATTTTATGAACGATGCGGGCCTCGAACCCACGACCTCCGTCGTTCCGTGCCGGTGCTCTAACCAACTGAGCCAACCGTTCGAGTAACAAATCTTTATAAAATCTTGTTTGCTTTGTTCAACTCTCTGGTTGTGGTTTTGATGAATTTTTTTAGTTGTTGGATTTTCACGTCTAACTGCCAGCTGTCAACTGATCTTCATGAAAGGACAATGACGAAATCCGCCCCAGAACCGACGAACATGGGACTTAGACTTCATTTAAATATTTTATTCTGTGAGTAGCAAATATTTGCATTAAACTGATGAATCCTACTGATGAAACCTATGAATCAAAAAAGGACCTATTTAAAAAAACTATACCTGATTAATTATAATGATGGCCGACATATTTGATAGCAATCTCAAATTGATGATATGAAAAAGAAATAATCGCTTACGAGCTAAAAATAAATGAGGATAATTGAATTCGATACTATACAGTCTATTTATTATGTTGAATAAAACTATAAAAGACAGTCTCACGCAGTCACTCTTTTAATAAATATAATAAAAATAAATAATATTGATTGATTGCATTGTTAGTCAATATAATACTCTATATATAATAATTACATAGTGTAAACATAATATATCTTAAAAATAATTTTAAATTGGTTGTGTTATATTATTTCAATTTAAACCTCAAAATATGATACATTTATTTAAATTATACGAATACGAGAAGAGAATCTTTAGGTAATTTAACATATTTTAAACATTATTTAATTGCTGGCGGTGCTGGGGCAAATGAGTATGGACACAGAACAATGTCCTTTGCGTGCACGTTGTCACACTTTATTCCGAAAATTTTAAGAGTTCCCAAAGAGCGCGATACGCCTTAAACGCGGACTGAGTCGCGGGTAAAAGCTAGTAATAAACACATACTTATCAAAAGCACAGACGGAGTTGTATAACTAGCCACTATCGAAGCGTTGAAGTGTTTGTATGGAAACGCCAACATGTCAGTCCGTGTACAGGATCAGTTCTCGAATCGTTCATTTTCGATTCAATACAGCTTCCCAAGGAGCAGGTCTCAAAATGAACATGGACAAGACGAAGATCATGTCTAATGTCACACCTACTGCAGTAAAAGTTGCGAACTGTACTATCGAAATTGTTGACGAGTACGTCTACCTTGGACAAATAATCCAGTCAGACAGGTCCAATTTCTGGAAAGAGGTCATTCGTCGCATCCAACTCGGATGGGCAGCGTTAGGGAAGCTCCGGAAAATCTCGTACCACTGTGTCTGGAGGCGAAGATTTTAAACCAGTGTGTGTTGTCAGTGGTGGCATACGGAACGCAGACGTGGTCTATCTATGTGACACTATCTATCAGCCTTATGAGGAAGCTCATGGTCGCTCATAGTGCAATGGGGAGGGCTCTGTTCGAAATTTCCCTGCGAGATCGAATCAGAAATGAGGAGATCCGTAGGTCAACCAAAGTTACCGACATAGCAGCAGTGGCAGTGGGCAGGGCACATAGCTGGACGGACAGATTGCCGTTAGGGCGGTAAAGTCCTCGAATGGCTATCACATCCCGGAAGACGCAGTGTTGGTAGGCAGATGGACCGATGATCTGCGCGCCTACCATGAACTCTTATTGCGATTCAATTGACAACCTAAAATGAACTGCTTTGCTATTTCGTACCACGACGTGATTAGAGCTATCTAATTTAGGTTGACGTCAAATGAACTGATTAAATCGCAATGATGTCAATTGAATGTCAAAAATGATATCAACTGAATCGCAAACTGATTTAGTTCGTTCATTCATGCGTACCATGAGGTGTTATTTCAACCTAAACTGGATAGCTTATTTGTCAAAGTGACCCATTCGAAAAAAGTTGCTACTTCCTTAGAGGAAAGTGAATCGTGTTGTTAATAACTTTTAAAAAATAGTGAAATAATAGAAAAGAAAAATTTTATTGACTAAAGATGGGATGAGAATACTTTATTGGACTTTTTTGTAAAACAAAATACTGAAAATAAATACCAAAAATGAAAATACTAAAGACGAGGCAGTAAGGGCCCGGGCTATAGCCTGTTCGCAAGAACGAATTAAAAAAAATGTACTCTGTGGTCCTGTCAAATCAAACATCAATGGAGGTGCGTTCATAACTCGTTATTTTTACGAAAACACATATGCAAACATTTAATTACTAATTCAAAGAACTATATTTATTTATATTACTATTATTTAATAAGTATAAAAAAGGGCTTAATGATTTATAATATGACGCAATTGCACAATTTTAAAATGTATTTTTAGTATTTTCTACGCAAAAAAACCGCTAAAATCATATCATTTTAGGTTTCGAAACGCAATTTTATTTCGTTCATTCTTCATAAGCGATTCAAACGCCATTCAGTAAAAGGCACTTCATGGTATGAATTTTAGTGATTCAGTTTAGGTACCTAAACTGAACTGCATCGGATTCGCATCGCTTATTAAAAGTTGATGGTAGGCCCTCTGGTCAAGATCCGCGGAATAAGTTGGAAGAGTGTAGCGCGCGAGATCGTTGTGGAGACCTTTGGAGGAGGCCTTTGTCCAGCAGTGGACGTCTTTCGGCTGAAATGAAGATGATGAAGCGAAACGTAGCCGCCATGATATTGTAAATATTAGTCTATATACTCTATATCCAAAGGTGCGTTATTTTTGTACTTTAATTATTTTATTGTAAACTTAATGAATTTTAATTGAAATGGTATTTAAGGCAATTTCTTAAAGGGAGATTCTACCTCTACTCAAATCTACCTTACATAGCTAGCCCATTGATGATCATGAAGTTCTTTGCCCGAGTAGCGGAATGTAGTTGGGAGGCTCCTTTGCACGGGAAGCCGGCTAGATTATGGGTACCACAACGGCGCTTATTTCTGCCGTGAAGCAGTGATGTGTAAACATTACTGCGTTTCGGACTGAAGGGCGCCGTAGCTAGTGGAATTACTGGGCAAATGAGACTTAACATCTTATGTCTCAAGGGGACGAGCGCAATTGTAGTGCCGCTCGAATTTTTGGGTTTTTCAAGCACTGCACTGCATTGCATTGTAATGGGTAGAGCGTATCAATTACCATCTGAGCTGAACGTCCTGCTCGTATTGTCCCTTATTTTCATAAAAAAAAATGTAGAAATCTAATGTAAGAACTAAATATATTGTCCTCTAACTCACAAATAATTTAAAAAAAAATGTATTCCGAATTTGTCTTGCAAGGAATCTTACTGGTATCAGTAAGATTCAGTATGACAGTAGATTATGTACGGCTGAAAAATTAAAAACGTGTTTGTTTGACCAGAGCAAACCGTAATAAACTGTATGCAGTTTCACGTAAGAGACATACGTACGTAAACTTGTTCATAGGTTAAATACTTTTTTTATGACAATAAGGGACGAGACGAGCAGGACGTTCAGCTGATATAATAGCTGATTCTTGAAAAACACGAAAATTCTGAGCAGCACTACAATTGCGCTCGTCTACGTGAGATATAAGGTGTTATGTCTCGTTTGCCCAGTAATTTCACTACCTCCGGCGCCCTTCAGACCGAAACACAGTAATGCTTACACATTACTGCTTCACGGCGGTGGTACCCATAATCTGTCCTAATCCTGTGTAAAGGAGCCTTCCACTGTGGTAAACTAAAGTTTTCCAATATTTGAATGCAAGGTATGTCCGTCAAGTTAAGCTTGAATATTTCAATATTGCTGTTCTTTTCATTAAAGGATGCGAAATTTAACTAAGTCATGATTTGTACAACTATCCCGTAAAGAGGATAAAGATAACAAAATAGACAGAACTACGCTTTCGAGATATGTAATATATTAGTTAAAATCAGACCAACTCTGACTCTGTTGTGTTCAAGGAGTAGATACACACACGCACGGTAAGTTATTGCAGTTGAACGAAAAATCCGTTTTTATAAAAATAACCCGGCCAAGTGCGAGTCGGTTGCGCCCGCCGAGGGTTCGTACATTTTTTTATGAATTCATTACAAATGTATAGTTTTCAGATTTTTTCTTTATACGAGATTCTTTATATTTTTTTTTATTTATATTTTTTCTTGTACTTGAATAATAAGACGGTATTACTAGCCAAATGTATTAGCTCTAGGTCAACGGATTTTTTTTTTATGGAAAAGGAGGACAAACGAGCGTACAGGTCACCTGGTGTTAAATGATCAAAATATATTGACGGTGAAAAAGTGTGAAAGTGTCGAAATATCCCATTTTTGTGGCATAAACGACCGTATCTTTTTTTAGGTAAACATAGAAGTTTGACGAGACTGTGTATCGTTTAAATTTCAACTCGATACCTCCACGGGTTCCCAAGATAAAGGATATTTTCGGGCGGTTGGATGGACAATGGTTTTTCCCTTTTGAGGAACAGATTCCAAAAAATGACTGTCAAGTGCTCATTATGAAGCAATTGTAGGAGTGAATTGTCATAGGGGAAGTAACTTGGCATGATTTTACCACTCACTTCGCAAAATGCAAGTGCAACGAAATGTGTTTTATTGTGGGGTTATCTAATATATAAAGTTCTCGTGTCATGGTGTTAAACTTTGAACTCCTGCGAAACGGCTTGACCGATTCTCATGAAATTTTGAGTGCATATTGGGTAGTTCTGAGAATTGGACAACATCTTTTTTTCATCCCCCTAAATGTTAAAGGTCCACCCGATTTTTTTTTTAATATTTTTGTTTTTTTTTTTAATTTGTTAGATTATGAGTCAGCATTAAAAAATACATACAACTTCAAATTTTCACCCATCTACGATCAACAGTTACTTTTGTATCGCGATTTTAATATCGGCAATACAACGTTTGCTGGGTCAGCTAGTTATTCTATATTAATGTCAGTCATCAACAAACAAGGTAGATCCCACTTGTCAGTAAGTGATTACCCTCTCTCTATTTAATAATTAACTTTTATTTCTTCAAGAAGTACTAAGAAAAACCACAAACTAAGGTATGTGCAACTGCTGCTGTCTCGTCGAAAAATAATGAATGCTACTCCTAGAATATACTCGAATAACAACACATAATCAATCGAACTCAAATCCCATCTGCCCGGCAGGCTATTATTTTATATGCCATCTTATTGTCAGGGTAGGTACTTTAAATTATTTCACTTTTTTTAATGACAGTAAGGGTCGAGACGAGCCGGACGTTCAACTGATGGTAATTGACACGCATTGCCTATTACAAATTAATTACCAATTAATTGTTTTCAAATACATTGTTGATTCATTTTCAAAAAAAAAAAATATTGAATTACGCGTTACTTTGCGGAAATCCATAATTATACAAATGATTTAAGTTTTCTTTAGTGTTAATTCCGCCACTATTTGTTTTTAAATCAATTCGACACGTGGGCGAAATACGTGTCGATTTTTTTTAAAAACAAATACTGGCGGAATTAACACTAAAGAAAGCTTAAATCATTTGTATGATTCATTTTCCAATAGATAAGTTAATACACGTATTTTAGGCAAGGCGAGTTCGTTCTTGATGATGACAGGTAATAAAATAAATATATCATCGCTACCAAGTTGATTCAAGTAATACAATGTACTCAATGTAAATTACGACACAAACACGCGTGATTATTAAATAGAGCATGTCCAATTTGTTAGAATCTGTTTTGTCCTATAGTTGTTGGACCTGATTGTATTCAATTACTGGTAACCTGTTGAAACAACATGTGGAACAGTAGAAATGCATTGAAATAAATTATGTTATACAACAGATCTACACTTAACACAAACAATCTATTATACGACGACCTGTATAGCCGAGTGGTTAGCGATCCTACCTGCTAAGCTAGAGGTCCCGGGTTAGAATCCCGGTAGGTGCAAGCATTTATATGATGAATATGGATATTTGTTTCCGAGTCATGGATGTTTAAATGTATTTATGTATGTTTAAGTAAGTATATTGTATTAAATATATCATTGTCTTGTAACCCATAGCACAGGCTATATATGCTTAACTTGGGGCAAGATAATTTGTGTAAAAAGTGTGTCAATATTATATTATACCACAAAATGATACTTGAACATTTCTACCCACCAAAGTAAATGTAACCAAATTGATAACTATACTCAAAATCAAATTTTTATAACTAATATTTATTTATACTGTGGCCAAAAACTTTAGGGTATTCTTATGTTGGACAAAATAAAATTCAGTGAATTAAATATTTATTGAAAATAATTTGTAGTAGTAAAATTATAAGTACAGGTAACGCGCGAGTTGAATGCAGAGTTCAGGAATGCGATAGTGATGTGACCTAATTATAATTATTGTGTGTCGATAAATTTAAACAATGCTTCAAATTTACAATTTTAACCATTTTTTTAAATAGTCTTATCATGTAATCGAGAGACTATGAACATGATGTGTTCTGAGATTATTGGTGATCAGAGTAATTTCCTCATTAGGAATTCCATTATATTTTATATACATCATTTTAACCTAATAATTAAATCTCAAATTTTTGCTCTGCCTTTCTTCAACACACGCATCTAAAACATATTTCGCCATTTCTCGTGCTTGGCGATGAATAAAAACTCGTTTTTCGGATCGGTCATTATTAAAATAAAAAAATAACACGGGATCGCAAAATTAGTATAAACGCGATAACAGGGTAAGCGATGACTACGGCACATCACTACACTTTAGACGCGCGATATGAGGTGTGCGAACAGCGGGGGGAGTTGCTCCCGCTCTTTCCCCGACAAAGACTGCATTCAACTCGCGCGATAACTATATGTCTATATAAATTTTTATTTACATACTGATTATTCAGTTCAGTACAAATATGCAGTAACTAATTTTAGGAGTCCCTACACAAACACACAAATACTAAAACCATAAAATATGTTTGTGATTTTAACGGTTAAATATATTTTTAAATCTTAAACAATAATAGTAGTTAATTTGTATAATACATTTATATTTTAGATGAGTGATGAATATCAGTAGGTATTCAAACTTTTAATATGTTTACATGTTGTGAATTATTTAGATTTATAATTAATTAATTTACTATATAATTAGATTTCACATAGATGGTGCTGATTTCTGATGCTGAGATTGTTTTCTGACAAAAACTATTTTTTTTCTTAGTTCGTTGGAACATTTATATTTCAAACTAGCTGACCCGGCAAACGTTGTTTTGCCATATAAAGTATAATTCACGCGATAGTTTTATAAGTAATAAAATATTGCCTATATTATAGCCTATACATCATTTTGTTCTATTGTCAATAGTTTTTGCAGCGCACGCAATAATAGGTTTTCGATTTTACACCTTGTGTTACAAAATAGCAATTTTATTACGGATCCCTAACTTTGAAAAAAAACATAGCCTAAAGCCTTCCTCGATAAACACTGAAAGAATCATTCAAATCGGACCAGTAGTACCAGAGATTAGCGCGTACAAACAAACAAACACTGCAGCTTTATAATATTAGTATAGATTTGCTATAATATTTCGCAAGATAGGAAAAATAATAATATTTTTTGTTTTACCATTAAAACTTTTTTTTTCAGGTAACAAAACTATTAAGATTTATGTTACTCACCTTATTGTCTCTACTATCTCCAGAGCTCCGTCATGTTTCTCCTGTAAAAAAAAAAACAATAAGTAATGTTACAGGTTTTCAAGTTTATATGCCTATAAGCCTATAAACAAACATATGTTTGTTTATAATAGTAAAACTGCATAATAGTCATTATTCTTGTGTTTTTAGGCAGTCATTAATTATATTTCACAGCCTAAATCTGAAGAAATACTATAATTGCCTCAACAATAGGAATAATTTAAAAAAAAATACTAGATTTTAATTGTCAGCTGAAGTGGTACTCAAGTGCCCAAAAATAAAACAAATTGTATAAATATGTTAAATATAAAACGGTATTACATAAAATTAATTATAAAAATATACTATTGGCTATTCCTAAAAGATTTCTTAAAGAAAAATATAAAAAAAAAGATGGTGTGACTTCTAATATAAGTTCTGTATTCATATCCTTTTATCTCCTGCTTGTCAGTAGGAGACAGATGAAAGGACAAGATCAGCACACAGTCAGAAATGAAAACTATAGAGTGACTCAATTTTTAAAGGCCCAGTGAACAATGATTAGCAATATTGTATTTTGTGTACAGAAAGTCATTGCCAGTGAATGTTAACGGATTACAAGAACATAAACAATTACAAACTAGTGCAATTTACACTGTATCACAGACATATTTTTACTTAGTGGTAATTGATACTTATTTACACCGCAAATCTTCATAATCTAATTCTTTTCTGCTTTCCTGTACATGTATCTCATGAAACAGAATTGGCGCCAGTTAGTAGCAAGAGAGAGATGTGAAGAATTTTACAAAACAAATAAGTTTGAGTGTTATTTTCTCAAATCATTTCCTCAAGGCTGATTTATATTTCATTACTAAAGGATGTAAGGGTTTAAAAATTCATACTCGAAAAGTATGATAAAACTTTTTTAATATTAAAAGTATTGAAATCTCTTTCGAATATCAATATGTTTAGTCAAATAAAAAAAGTTGCTAACTGCATCTCCACTGATGTCACTGTCCAAATCGGGTTCTAAATTGAACATATGCAGCTTAAATTGAAAAAATGTTTACATTGCTGCCTATCGACCAATAATATTTTAAACAACTGTGGTAAACACAGAAATGGTTATATATGGCAGTCAAAGCTTTAAATAGTGTATTTTATGGCATGTCCCATATTCCTGCTTTGTTTTTGTATGATGTGAATTGTTTATATGTATGGAACATCATTGTTTAAATCATTTATTTTTTCACAAAAAGCACACATTTTTTTATAGATAATTTTTAAAAAAATGTTACTTGGGACTGTTATAATATAATCCAGAGAAATAAATGTGAATAATATATGACTTAGTACAAAATAAAAATATTTTAAATTTTATTATTTAGAAGACTTTTATAGTAGGTATTATGAACAGCAAAATCAATGTTAATAATGAGTAATTAATTTGAAAACAAATTCATATGATGTGACATAATGAAAGGAGCTTCTACTATTTTTTTTTTATGAAAATAAGAGACAAGAAGAGCAGGATTTTCAGCTGTAATTGATATGCCCTGCCCATGCAATGTAGTGCCACTCAGGATTCTTGAAAAACACAAAAATTCTGAGTGGATACAATTGTGCTTGTCACCTTGAGACATAAGATGTTTAGTCTCATTTGCCCAGTATTTTCACTAGTTATGGCGCCCTTCAGACCGAAATAAAGTAATGCTTACACATTACTGCTTCACGGCAGAAATAGGCGCCGTTGTGGTACCCATAAACTAGCCGGCATCCTGTGCAAAGGAGCCTCCCACTGGTACTGAATGAAACGAGGAACATTCCTGTTTGGTCCTCCATCAACTTTTTTTTAAATAATCCATGTTGTCCCAAATTTACCTTCTTCTTTATCTATTTGATTAATTACAGCAATACATATAAAGCCTAAAAACCTAATCACCAAATTTGTATTCACTATTTATCACAAGGTTGAGTGAGATCTGTTTCTTTAACTTATTTTTGGAGCTGATGAAAACATTTTCAATAAGCATAACACTAGCACTTCAAACTTTAAATTATAAGATTGTTACTATTAAAATTTTCCAAAATACTTAGTATTTTTTTTTGTCAGTCATTTTCATAATGTTAAACATGGTGATTTATTCTAGACTATCTTTGCTGTTTAGTATGGCTAAAACTGTATTTTAAAGTACTTTTCATGTTAATTGCATCCTTATGCACATAACAATGCATTGTATTCATTTATTTTACTAATATCACTAAACCCACTTCTTTGTTTATGTGATAGTTTCTTTCATGTATTTATTCATTATTGTTAATAAAATTGAGGTCATTCATATCTCCATACATTTTTGGTGGCATTGCTGTGTGCCTAATTATCAGAAAAAAGGCATATAATCAACAATATAGAACATACAGACAACAGCACTGGTGATGCCGTATACACGGGCCATGCAGGTATCTCTCGGGAAATCGTGTGTCGTGTCAGTGTCGGTAGAAACTTGTGTCTTCTTGTGTATAACCCCCAGAAGACTACCACTACTTTCTACAAGTTTGCGCATTTACCACTAAAAAAACCCCATTTGTCATATCACCGCTCTTCGACAACACTTCCCTTAAAGCCTCGCCTAGTATCAGAATACTGGGTCTCGAAATCTCGAGTGATTGCCAATTTCGTGGCCATCTGGAGGGCAAAGCCAAATTGGCTTCGAAGAAGCTGGACCTTTTTTTTTACTACAATTTGAAAGTAGAGTACCTATATGTTTACATATATACGTATTTAAAATTAATGGCTTAGCCATGTTGGTTATTTACAAATGGTAATCACCCCATAAAAATTGCATTATTTAGCTATATCACTGTCACTGCACATTCTAAGTAATGTTCAGGTTCATGTGCTGCAAGAGCTTTGTGACAAGTAAATTACCACTTCCCTCATGCATTTTTTAGTTATATTCTCTAGAGATTTTCAAAATAATCACCTTAAAACAATATAATCCAGATAGAAGATTATTTTCTGTTTAAAGGTGCACTTATAAAACAAACAAGGAAACAGATTTTAATTTTCAATAATGTTTTAAAAAATGTGGAAAGGTTAGTATTCATTTTACCTATTATAACATTAATACAGTGTAGCTGTAGAAAATACTTTAGAATGAGATCCTTATAGGCAGATAAGGGTATTTAAATTAATAATAATAATAATATATCTATTTATTTTCACCTCACAAAGATCTGAAAGCTTAAACAGTACAGTAGTGTTACATTTTCTTAACAGATAGTATTTTGTCAGGTGGTGTCTGAAGTAGGTTGACCCTGTATTACAGATCACCAGGACCTCACCCCCAAATATAAGGATCACAATGATTAAAATAGTACACATCCGTACTAGTAGCTAGAAGAGCAACAATAGATCATAACAATAGATGACTTTAAATTTGTAAATTACTAGTAATAAAATATGTGTGTGTGTGTGTGTGTGTGTGTGTGTGTGTGGGTGTACTCTACTCTCAGTTACTATTATTACTATTAATAGCTAGTTGTGCAAAAATAATATTTACCTATGTAGGTAGATATATCCCTATTGTCATGCTTTCCAACCTGTTTCAATTCTGTGATGTCCAACAGAATGTCAATACTCTAATCTAGCAATAAGATTTAATTTCATGGTAGTAAGAGTAGGCAGTGTTTGGGAGATAATCTTTAATTTTGTTCAAGTGATTTTTCTGTACCATTAGTTATTCTGTGACTATGTTCTGCAAACTCAAGAGGTATACCAGCACATGATGGAGACACTAATTTTTGTATGTTTTTAATTTTCAAAGTAGAATATATCAGGGAACTGTTAAAAAAATTTTAGACACAAATATATTATGGCTATAGTTTTTTTGTAAAAAATATGATTCTTATTTGCAAAGATACTTGCTGTATTTTAAATTATTTAATTTCTGCAAATAATGATTCTAAAAATGAGTATCAAGCCAAGTAATTTCATAAATTTGTCTTAATTTAAGTGTTTTCAAGTGCATTTTTATAAAATAATGTAATATTACACTTTTATAAGAGCTATGGTGTGCATAGAATAGTTTATATATTGTTAATGCTTGTAAATAGAACTCTGTAAGAATTATTATTTTTTTAAATCAAGATATATATGGATTTCTTCCCCTGCATAAAGTTATTAGTTTACAAACAGGTGGTACTGCATGTATAATCATTTGTGGTGTTTTGATATTAAAAATAATACCTACCAAAGGAATCAATTTTGAGAAAATAAATAAATTTAAATTCGTAGATAACCACTCATAGATAAAATAATCTAATTATGTAGCCATCACAGAATGTACCTAACATTCTGTATCATTTATAAATATAAATTTTATCTTCTTAGTATGAATTTGAATGGATTTGAATTCTATTGCAAAAACTGACTTTCATCTTATTTATATATAACTGAAATAACATAAACATGAGCCCAATATTTATTGCTTAATTTATGTTTAATTATACATCTATACCACAAGTCAAAATGTATTTTATACCAAATATAAACAAACAGCATTTACAAATATTGAATCAGATAGGATTGTTACTAGATATTTATCTAATCCTAAATAGAAACGACTACTTTAAAAAAATTGTCCCACCAAACATTTTAGTTTAATAAGCCTATTCAAATTTTGTTTAGGAAAAATTATAATATTTTAGTGAGCGAAAGAAATTTAATATAATATGCAAGAAGCGGGTGTACGTATCTAAAAAAAGCCGACACCTTGACAAAACACGAGGTCAATACACTCGAAGAAATACTGAAGCCATGTGATCAGTAAATAGTATGATAATCCATAATAATAATAAACTACATAACCGTAATTCAATAAAATCCTACGCCCAAAAATATTTATGGAGTTATTACATATGAGTGTTCTAAACCTGATCTCTAAACATAAACTCTGATAGGTACCACAACAACACGAAGCACGGACGAATGATAATATTAGAAGTATGTACTTAAATGTACATACATAGTGTGGAATTAACAATAAGCATAAATGTATGGTTTTGTTTTTTTCTTGCTTTCTGGGATAATTAATAGAATATGAACATTTGTTAGCATATAAATACTAATGCTTTGCTTTCATACCGAGCCATGACCTGATGTGAGTGGCCATGTATAAACAACGGGTTCCGCGCCTGCAGGAGAATGCAAGCGTAAATCCAATGCCATTATAAGACAACCACTGCATCAATGCACTCTTTTTACACTTATACACTAAATATTACACTAAAAACATTTGTTAACAACATAATTCCACTGCACTTTCACACACACACATTCCGAACTAGGCTAGGCGCCATGTTGAAAACATTATCAATTCAATTCAAATCATGGCTGCTACTAATGGTGTTGCCAGACTGGTAATTAATAATCAATAAATAGATTTTCGGATAGAATGTTGTGAGTTAAATGTATAATAAAAAGCCCGAAAAATCCTAATTATCCACAAAAGTAATAAATTGTATAAAAAATTAAAATGTACTATAATATTCCAAGTACATAACATTATGTATTATACTTTTATAATCTGTTCAGGTTACATAATTGTATAATAACTTTACAATGATTACAATTGCTAAAACGTAAGGTGTCATAATATTTGACATCTGCGCCGTTCCACGCTGCGAGATCTATTCCCCTTCAGATTTCACGATTTCACCGAACGTTGATGTAGTCAAGATTGTGTGTACTATAGAGTTAGGTATTTCGTTACGTAAAGAGAATTCATTCCACTAAATAGTTCCAGAGTTCATTACCTCCACTTCGCATTTCAGACCAGTCTATCTATCAGTACCACATGAGTAACTAAAAGGTACAGAGGCAATGCTTCTACGAACGGGCAAAATTGTTACCTATTTTGGTCACAAAAAGTTAAGAGAAATTAAACAAAACATTTTTTTAGCTATTTTATTGGGATTTATCATTGAAATTTAAATAACCTTAGATCCAAGTTTCTATACAAAAGTTACAGGTGTCCAGTTATTAACATAATAAACATCTTTTAATATAAATTATATCTTATTGTCCCGCTTAGGTACTCGAAAGTTAAATATTTTTCAATGTTTATTTCATTTTATGACAGACCGACTAGAAAGCAAAAAATATTAACCACTAATTGATGATAAATTTTCATTAAAATGCTTTTTAAACACAAGCTTAAACAAATTTTAAAAGTATATTCTTCATGTTACTAGCCGTTGAGGAGTTCCCTCGTGAGGGACAGTCCCATCTGCAGCTCCAATTCACGGTGAAGATCATTTTTTGGCAAACGAAATTAAGAAAATTAATAGAAGTCTTGAGCTCTTGGCAAGCCAACAACTCCTGAAGTTGTCTTTTGTAGAGGCGAAACACGTGTCGAAGTGATTTTTTGTGAAGATTGGCGGAATTAACACTAAATATCATTATTTATAAAGCGAAATTAAATTACACACAGTGTTTCGCGTCCTTGCTACTAAATAAATAACAAGGTTTTGCCTAGTAAGGTTACAATAATCACTGTAGCAACAGGTCAATGTAAAAACGTGATATCAAAATTAAACTTACACACAAAACTTAGTGACCGCGCTACTAACCGTTGAAGAGGTCCCTATTGAAGAGAATATTCTGGCTGCAGCGTCAGATTATGTATTATATCATATTATTGCATTGCCACCGAAGTTATGCAGGTTTACAACATTTTAGCTCAATCAAATATCGAGAGTGTTATAAATGCAATATTTGAACTTAAGCCACTTTAAGTAGTTATACACCAACCAACCTACAAACAAGTGGTACGTAAAACATTGCAATAATAATAAAATGGTGAAAACATACCGTGATGAACTCTTCCCATAGCCAAAAGGATCATACAAATATCAAATATTTAGTTACCTATTCTATTCTCTGGGACAGTTAAAATATGATATATATTAAAGTGAAATTATATTATATATTCTCAAACTTTTTAGTCTGTGTGTTGCATGTCGCGTGACGGTCGGGCGGCGCCTATAGTTCTCATATTGGCCGCAATTGCAATCGGGTGGAAGAGTAGGTTCGAACCCCACACTAATTCATTTCATGCTTAAAGTACAGTAAACAGCCTCATAAAATATAATGTAGCTTTTTATGTTAAAATATTCAAGCTTGGAATAATACAATTATTTGCCAAAGTTATAAGTAGGCCAGTAATAGATGCGGAAAGGTTAATGCTAGTGTCGTTACTCGTTAGAGAACGTAGTGTTAAAATTATCTTTGGTCGTTAGAGTAAAAGTGTTCTGTGTTAGTGTCACCGTTGTTTACTGACTACTGTTACTAAGACTTTTACAATTACATATTTTTTAAATCAAGATTCAAGCTCTATAGCAGCAAAGAATTTATAATAGTACAAGTACTAGCAGTCAGATGAGACCCATAAGTAATATATTCCTTGAACTGATTCAGATGTGTAGATTAAATATTAAATAAAAAACATATTCTTTGGATGTGTGTATTGGTAATCTTTCACGATTTATGTTTGTGTTTTTAATTTCCATTTTTTTCCAAACGTAATTGAAATTAATCACAGTTAGCTTGTCAATAGGCGTTACTCATTAATGCGCTGCAACAAGTAACAACTAACATCATTACACGTAATGTATACTAATGAAAACAGTACCTAAGCTAAGCCTAAAATAGCACTGACCTTCATTTTGATCATGATATAGCAAATTGGATTATTTTGTTGCTTCCAATTATGCACCATGAATTACTTGTTAATTTACATTAGTATCTGTAGACGCTGTATATAAATAGTTATGTTATGAGTATTTGATAACTTCCAAATGAAATGTAATCTTAGAGAACTAGCTCTTTTGAGCGACAAACCATGTGTGTTGGAGGGAAGACTAAATTATAAAAAGATGACAGGAAATTACCGAAACCAAGCAGGTAAAAATAAGAAAATATCTACATGTTTAAACATTATAAATTTAAGTTAATTATTTTATCAGTGTTTAAGGAGAGGTGGTTCAGACTTGTAAATAATTACTTATTTTATTTTAAAATAAGTGAAATGGGCAAATTTGACACAAAGAATCCAGCTGGTGTATTTGTAATGGAGAATTCTTCAGTTCAAATGGAACATGGCCATCATATTTCATTTTCCTTTTCCATTTCTTTTATGTAAGTAATGCTTGATAACATGCCATTCATACAAAGTTATATATTTTTTATACCTTTATGTAACTGTCATTGTAATAAAGTTGTATACCAATTTTTCTTTCCAGAGATGAAGCAGATAAGCGTCATATATTTGCTGCTCGTAGTGAAGATAATGTGGTACAGTGGGTGCTTAAGTTAAGGCAATGTTCATATGAGTATTTACGTAATCAACTTCATGCCCTCCAATCAAAAGTTTTCTCTATAACTGGCAAGGTATACAATAAGCAATATTAAATATAATTAACCTAAAGATACAATTAAATTATTTGATAAAACACACACTTGCTTCTATCCTTAAAAAACCTCTCACACTTCTTCTACATACATTACTCTTTCCATATATGCTCGATGGTTTCGGGTGCTGTGGACCTTTCCTTTTTTCAAGACATTAATTAATTTATGTTATAATTTGGTTGACTAACATCCTATGAGGTCTCCCGCAACTAAAATAAAACTCTTATCTTGCATTTTCAGGATCCTCTTCTGTTGGTACCAAGAAATGATGGCGCTTGTTTATGGGCTCCATCTGTGCCATTTTCAACAGCTCCAGCATGCACAGTAAATTCGAATTCATTTAGCTGTCATCTTCACACCAATGGTGCCTTCACCTTAGAGAGGAGCAAGTCAGATGTGCAGACTCATAGCCACTTGAGGGATAAATACCAGAATAAAACTACATTCTATACAGATACAGATATAAAGACCAATGAAATTAAAAAGAATACTCAGATGTATCATATAGAAAAAAGTAAAACATCAATTTTAACTTCAAGCTTAAACCCCATAGATATATCTATCTTTGATAATAGACCATTATATTCAAGGGCTGCACCCAGTCCACCAGTTAGAAAAAAGACATCACCAAATATTAGGCGAAATGAAATTAACACCGATGTTCAAGTTTTCACAGAACAAGGAAGAAGTTTAGGACAAGATAGCATTTTAGATGTGACACCTGTTCCACCAAAAAGGAAAATCTCACCAAAATATACTGAAGTGCAGGCAGATGGTATAAATGACTCTAGTAATACTGAAGGCAAATTGAATGAAGACCTTATCAAGTTTTAGTTTAAGTATTTACCCACCCAGTATTGTAGTGTTTGTTTATCCGGTTTTTTCTTGCCAATATAAAATTACTGTAGTTAGGTACAGGCAGAGCTAGGCTTCAGTTTATATTTGGACTAGAGGTGTTCGTCGCTCCTCGCCGATGAGACCGCCGCTGCCGATCAAGACTCGACGCAACTAGCAAAAATTGACGTAAACGGCGTACAATATTCGGACGCACGGTTGCTAAGCAACAAAGTGCCGTCCGCCCGTCTCCCGCTCTCAGCGCCTCGCGGGACATTTTTATTTAAATTTGCTTACGATTTGCGAGTAACAGATTTTAGTTTGTAAAATGTCGTTGAAAAATAATTAGCTTAATGAAATCCAAAATTTTATTACTGTTAGTGTGTTACATTTTAAAATTAAAAATTTATTTCTGTAATTTAAGGTTCTAAGTGCTTTATGCTTCCAAAAAACGTACTTAACTACTACAATGTTACATACTAAATTATGGTTGGGCTTTGATATTGTCATTCAAGCCGCCATTTTTTACCACGCCGTTTACGCCGCCGCCGACCAATTTTTACCTCCACGCCCCCGCCGATGATTTCTGCATCGGCGCACATGACTAATTTGGACGTAGTAGTGCTGAAGATTCTTAAGTCTAGTATTAATTCTGTTAATATCAGTTTTTTAGCATTTTTTAGTTTGTTTTTCATTTATTTAAGAACAGTTGTATGTATGTGTATTACTGAGTACTGGTAATTATTTGATCACAACTACTAGTCAATTTTTATATGACCTTTATTTAATATGAACACACCATATTGTATTAAGAACTTCGACAATGAAATTCGATATTGAAATGAATATATACACTGTTTGGTGCATATTTACACAATGCATGCAAGTTACTCTCTATACCACACATGTATATAGTATTATGTATCAGTTATTGATTTTGTATTTTATTATGATGATTTTAACATGACATTATATAAGAACCTCATGCATATCATTTACGCTGCTGGCATTTTTATGCTGGCTGTACCTTTTGAGTTTACGGTTGGTTTATAAATAAAAAATATATTATCATTAAAGTGTATTCGGCTAATTATGAAAAATTTTTACAAAATTTAAAGGGTATTTGTTTTATCATCCATAAGACACAATTGATAGACTTAAATTTACCATCTTATATAGTTATATAGAAGATGGAGTTCCATCTGCTTGAATATATGGATCAAATTGACGTACAATAAACAAACTCACAATCACGCTCAAAAATTGTCTCAAGCAAAACTCTGCCTACGCGTCTATTAGGCAGAGTTTTATACAATAGACTTTCAACATTACTGTCCCGGAATAAAGTGTTCATTTGAATGAATGTTTTAAAGTTATCTGTAAAATGTGTTAATGTAGGTACAAGTTTTAAGCAGCGTGGCGCTACAATAGCGACATTAAATAAACACGGGTAAAACTACTAAACAGTAATCATAAAAAAAAAATGCATAATAACATAGTCTCACTATAATTGCGATAGGTATTTCCTATAAGTATTATTTATTACAGGATTTCTATCCGATAAGTATGCGATATATTGTTACCATTGGAACATGGATGTCAATCTTATCCATGGATTAATGGTTCATCTGCTACTCTTCACATTTCTGTGATAAAAATGCTCCCTACTTGCAGTGGCCGCTAGATGAAAGTTGACACTTCACAGCGCACGAAATATTGCCGCGTCAAGCGGAAAACTTTAAATAGGTTTTAGAATTATCCGATTTCAGAGTTAGCCGAATGCATCTTAAACAAGAAACATACAAAGGTATTATATATTATAAAGGATATCAATATTCAAAATTACTTATCTATTTTTGTAATAAATGTCTAAACGATTTTGGTATCACGAGCTATATTCTTTAAGACATATTGTATGAGTTTATTATAATATACTCCGTCCTTAAATGCGGCATAGTATTATACTGTTAAAAAATTATTATGCTTTAAAACTCTCCTGTAACCTGTCGGAGTTGTCACGGAATATATTTTAGTAATTGTCAAATGTTTTGATTAAAATTATTTTATAAATTTACTGCCTTTTGAATTCTCATAATATATTAGATACTATTTTAACAATAAGGTTAAAATAGTTTTATTAGTTTATAGAACATCTAGTCTAACAGCGACGGAACACTAATATGAACTATATATCAGAGTCGAAAGACTGGGCTGCACTTATGGCATGAGAATGTTTCGATGAGAAATGAGATATCAACACTTGGAGGTTGCATAGATAATTGCATGAATAAAGCCATTGTGTTGTGAACCACAATAATGAGATGATGGTGGATGAAAATACAAAATCGAGCACAGTTTATGGCTTCGACCAGATTATCACCTCTATTCATTAGAACGGCTGCAACAATTTGGTGTAAGTAATTATGAAAATGGGTGACGCAGAAAGCGGTCATCATTGTCAAATAACAGTTGACAACCTTGTTGCACAGATCTTCTCATTCTCCACGCCGTTTTGGGAACTCTCCACCATCGTAAGCATCAGGTCGGTTGATTAAAATTTTATGTTTTTGTTCTCTTACTTGGAACGCACACGTTGTCGCTAACTATGGGCCTAATGAGGAAGCTCATTGTCGCTCAGAGGGCAATGCTCGGAATGTCTATGCGAGATCGAATCAGAAATGAGAAGATCTGTATGAGAAGCAAAGTACATAGCTCGACCGACAGATGGTCCTTGGGGCAGTAGTTTTCGAATGGCGACTACGTACTTGAAGACGTAGTGTTGGTAGGGCCCCCACAAGATAGACCGACGATCTGGCCAAGATCGCCCGAGTAGGTTGGATGAGGGCAGCACAGGACCGATCGTCCTCTCTTACCGCGTAGGTAATCCATGATAAAGGGACAATTTAAGTCACTACAAATTGTCACTTTATGCATAACTACGCAAATAGACTCTCTTTGCGTAGTTATGCATAAAGTGACAAAATACACATAGGAAAAATGGAAGGAATTACATATTGAGACACACTCAAGATGGCGCACATTAAGATGTTTATCAACCGATTGTAACTACAGAGCTTTTAAAAATATCCATGACTTAACAAACATTCGTAGAAAAACAGGAGGTAACCCAGAAAATTCTTCACGCCACCTGGGACCCTAGAACGAAACATTAATCGAGTTTAAGATTCAATCCAATTTAACTAATCATGTTGTAATTAATTCATCCAAAACAACAATTTTAAACATTTTCTCCCATCAAACCAAATACTCTCTGCGTAGTTATGCATAAAGTGACATAGGAACAATAAAGTAACTATTACATATTGAGACACACTTCTCGTATACGGGCCGTATCTTTCAGGTAGGATTTTTGACCATTCTGATGTTTCTAGTGCTTGCTGCTAGTGCGTACTGCAGTGGCTTGCGATTTATATTTCTAACCGCTCATTACTTGCGAGTGATGGGAGACAATTTTGAAAATTGTTATTTTGGATGAATTAATTACATTAAGTTAAATTGGATTGAATATTAAAAATTCGATTAAAGTTCCGTTCTAGGGTCCCAGGTGGTGTTAAGAATTTTCTGGGTTAGGTACTCCCTGTTTTGCTATGAATGTTTGTTTACTCATAGATATTTTTTATTAAAAGCTCTGTAGTTATAATCGGTTGATAAATTTCTTAATGTGCGCCATCTTGAGTGTGTCTTTGGGGTTTAACTAAGATAAAATAAAACAATCTATTTTTTTAAATAGCATTCTTTTAATATATTTATTTTTTTATGTCACTATGTTTTCTTTTCCGTGATTTACTCTTGGGTCCTCTTTTGAGTTCTATTGACTTCCTTACTTTGGTATTAATTTCATCATTAATTGTATGTTTTGTAGCCTGTATTGCCACCTGATAACCTTCTATTAGATTTGACAATTTTTCTGGTTGGAATTCAATCTGTGTTATATCTGATTTTCCTCCTGACTGTATCATTTCCTAAAAATAATGAATTGATTAAAATCAGTACTAATACTAGTCATGAGCCGCCCAGCCATGAAAGAATAAGATTATTGCTGGGATGCAAATTTGCCCCTATCGTTTTTGCTGGAAACACCATGATAAATATTATTATTATTTATTTATTTATTTACGACAACAGTCTTAACTTACTTATACCTTGCACATTAAAGTACACCACTAAATAGGGCGCCAGTATTAATGTGTCTATTCTCTCAATATGAATAACTAGGTACTGAAGCAATACACCTAAAATTTGCTATAGCTGAGCAGTTGGACATTTTGGGAAATGAATAGATCTATTTAATTTTCACCGAATTTTGTCTGAGTCAGTCATACATGTTGGTTTTTTAAGTTTTTTGATATCACTATCATGCTAATACTATAAAAATAATGACAGTTAATAATTTGTTATTTTTAAAGTAATATCCCTCACTTCTAGGATTAATTTAATTAAATTTGTAACCAAAATTTATGAACGATGCGGGACTCTAACCCGCGACTCTCGGGTTCCGCCCGAGCGCTCTTCCAACTGAGCCAACCGTTCGACTTACGTATGGTTCGTAAATCTTATTAGTATGTCTTGTTCAACTCTCAAGTTGTGGGTCCATCTACATCACATCTTTACAGTTGATAATCTGCTAACTCCAATAATTGCATATTAGGAAATTGACTTGAGATGTCGCTCTATGAAATCTAATCAATTTGTTATTTTTAAAGTGATATCCTTCACTTCTGGGATTAATTAGATTAAATTTGGAACCAAAATTTAAGTAAGTAAGTTAATATTTACCTTAAACATTTGAATTTGATTCTGAAGCAAAACAGTTACAGCATTGCCAATGTTGCCAGCTCTACCAGTCCTGCCAACTCTATGAATATATGTTTTTATATTTTTTGGTGGATCATAAGATATCACATAGTTGCAATGTGGTATGTCTATCCCTCTTGCTAAGGCATCTGTGCTTATAATTCTGAAAAAAAAAAAAGAAAAAACAACATTATATGAACAATCTTGCTTTATATAGCAGAGTTTAATAATATATGCTCGAATTTGCGAAATAGAAAGGATACGCCATAAACCAAACAATAATAATTCAAAATTTTTTTATTCAAATCAGTTATTGAACCTCAAAAACTACCACCACAATAGAATGACCTGAGAGGAACAGGCGCAAGAAACTCAGCGGGCTTTTTTCTTTATATAAAAATATGGATTACAATGTAATATCGAACAATAAAAATTTATAATTAAAGAGCCTGAGGGTCTTTTTCATTCCCAGTCTGTGGCATCATTAAGAAAATCGTTTACTTATGTCATAAGATGTGGGACGGCCATACGAACGCTTTTTAACAATTCTTTTAAATTTCGCAATACATTTGTTTTGTGCATCTTCTGGGATCATATTGTAAAAGTAAATATCGCCCAATAAAAGACTTACTAACTCGACTGAATGGACAATCTTTCATTCCCAAACATATATCAATTATAATTGTAGGTATTACACACAGTTGTAAGAATTAACTATTTGGAAATGACTCAGAAACAGAACATGCTACAAATAATTCACACTACACATTTTATAGTATACAGGATGTAATAGTTAAGTGTGACCAGGTGATTATTCCGTAACTATTACAGATAACAAATAACGAAAGTATGTTACTTAGTAAAATGACAGCAATAACATTTTAAAAATCAAATGTAAAGTATCCAAAATATTGATATCAAACACTCCCCATACACGATTACATAGATGTATATAGCAAATCAAGTTACAGAAATGTACAGTTGTTGACGGTTAGCGATACAGTAGGAGGCTCCTTTGCACAGAAAGGCCGGCTAGATTATGGGTATCACAACTTCGCCTATTTCTGCCGTGAAGCAGTAATGTGTACCTAAAAATTCCTGTGTTTCGGTCTGAAGGGCGCCGTAGCGTAAGTGATATTACTTGGCAAATGAGACTTAACATCTTATATCTCAAGGTGACGAGCGCAATTGTAATGCCGCTCAGAGTTTTTGGGTATTTTAAGAATCCTGAGTGGCACTGCATTGTAATGGGTAGGGCGTATAAATTACCATCAGCTAAACGTTCTGATCGTCTCGTCTCTTATTTTCATACAAAAAAACATCCTGCCCATTATAACTCAGGATTGTGCACTTACTTTTGCGACATAAGATGTTCAGTCTCATTAGCCCAGTATTTTCAATAGTTACAGTGTTATTCAAGCAGATTTCTGCTTCATGGCGAAATAAAGCGCCACTGTTATACATCCTCACCTAGCCGGCATTCTGTGTTGTATGTGTGTGATAACGACATATGGATGGACAGGGGAATCTTAGCAGGGTTCATATCGGTTTACCTCCAATTACGGAACAATAAAAAGAAATATTGGAGCCTAATTTAACCCCACCACTTTTGTAATAATATGTAAAAAATAATATATAATATACAAACATGATTATATAATACCTAATTAACTGTTGTAACATGTGAAATAAGTATATAATAGTAGTTGGTTCCCGCAGCGTCATCCGCGTGGACGCTATGAAGCAGCAAAAATATATATTATGCCTGCATCTAGCATGATAATAATTAGACTATATTATGCTGTCACGAGTTCTTGTAAATATTGCTAATTTGAAATAAATCTATTCAGTAGTTCGCCCGCCACCGGACCGCACCTTAGTACCACGCACTCGGTTGGTCATCGTCGTAACTATTAAAAATATTAATTCTCCAAACGACGTACATGATTATTAGGTTCACTATTTTGGCGATAATGGCTTACATATAAAATTTAGATATATGCTGTCGCCGGCTTTTTTGTAGGGCTATTTAAGATAAACATTTCCAATACATGTAACTCCGATGGATTTTTCGGCACACACCAAAATAGCACCACCGGCATATACCATAATGATAATTTTGGATTCCCACAATATCTTCAAAAATTAGTTGGTCACACTATATCGTTATAATAACTAATGATTTAAGTTTTCTTTAGTGTTAATTTCGCCAATATTTGTTTTTAAAACAATTCGACACGTGTTTCGCCTCTACACGAGGCATCCTCAGGACGTGTTGTCTCGCCAAAATCTGGCACGAGACTAGATTAGTCTTATTATTATGGATTTCCGCAAAGTAACGCCTAATTCAATAAAGTTATAATTACTTACATCAAAATCCATTCAGTAGTTTTTTGTGAAAGAGTAACAAACATACATTCTCACGAACTTTCACGTTATATATTTTAAATTCTGTGTATTTATTATATAACAACGAATACACACACACACACACACACACACATACATACATACTGAATACAATCATGGTATTTTACTGTGTTGATTGCTTAAAATTCAGGCCTTTAAAATGTTAATCCCCTTTTGGCTGTCAGATCATATTAATATGTATTTTTTAAATATTTTTAAGAGCTGTGGATTATGTATAAATAAATAAATCATATTAGTAGGAAGTAAAACAGTGACTTACACATTAATTTCTGACAGATTAAATTTCTTCAAAACTGTTTCTCTTGAAGATCTGTCTAATGCCGATGATAATTCTGCTACTTTCTTTCTTTCCTTAGCCCACACATTTAAAAGAACAGTCAACCTATGCGCTGACTGTGCCGAGTTGGTAAAAACTAAAACTTTATCCCAATTTTCCTCAATAAGAAAATTATATAATAAAAGTGGTTTTTCTTCAGCAGCACACACTACAAATTGCTCCTTTAATTCATCAGGTGTGGTATATTTTTTCATCAAACTCTTATCTAATGAATCACTTATAGGAGACACTGAAAATAGTTTAGGTTGAAATAATCCCCACTGCTCTAACAACTCAGGATCAGGTGATAATGTTGCCGAAAACAATAATTTGTGTGGCGGAGCTCTTCTATTTGTTATAAATTCCCAATTCAACTGTGCAATTTTATTTGTTGCTTGATCATCGAGTTTGATGTGTTTGTACATATGATATAACCAATCATTTTGGATATTGTCCATGATGCGATCAGCTTCGTCAATAACTAGGAATTTGAGGTGTTTGAGGGAGAATCCTTCTGTGTTTTGGAAATGTTCCACTAACCGACCAGCTGTGCATACTATTATATCTACTATGCTTATCCATCCAAGTGATTCAGCTGAAAAAATATGTAAATTTAATTTACTGTAAGTGATGTGACAAGATAGATTTATTGTGAATGCAAATTTTTAGTATTGGTAACCTAGAGCTCTCGAACACATAATAAGTACCCTATATACACGGACTAGTAAAAAAATAAGGACTCTGTGTCACCTTACATAACAGTGTAGCACCAAAACAAGCCGATTAACGTGTAGTTACATAGCCCCACGCACACACTTACATTGCTACAGGCCGATAGGCGGCCATTATGAGAATTGTCATCGTCTGTGACAGATCAGTTTGCGTCGCAATAAAATATTTTAAAAATGCCGTCGTGCGTTGTGAAAAAGTGTAAAAACAATAACATAAAAGTATTTGTGGATATATGATTATTTAAGGGAGAAAAAATTGTTTAACTGGTATACCACGAAACCGCACTCACCCTAGCTTAAAGGTGCTTCACTAGCTAATATCATGGCGCGGAGTCCTTCTTTTTTTACTAGTCGGTGCCTATATTTAAAGCAACGGACAACATGTACTATACAAAAACTGAAGAAAATACAAGGAATAGAATAGAAGACAATCAGAAGATGTAACCTGACAATTGTCAGTATTTTGTCAATCAGAATTCGTAGCAAATGGATAAATACAAACAAAAAGTGAGACAATGCAATATAAATGTGTATGATAAAATGTGAGAAAATAACATAACTCTTTGTCATTAAAAAGCTTAAATATAGATTAGTAATAAGTACTTAGTAGTAAATTAATTATTTTGATTTTTCTAATTTGTTTTTAGCATTAGCTTTTTAGTTTAGTAATATTGTGAATACTTTTAATTTAGATATGTAAATAGTAACACTTATTAATGTTTATCTTATCATATATTATAAATAAATATTATTACATACTATGTTTCAATATTTGTTGTTGTTCTTTGTGCCATGGTGTAGAACCACTCAATAAGCCAACTTTTAATCCTGTGTTTGTACAATACTTTCTAAAAACTTTTGCAACTTGAGCTGCTAACTCTTGAACAGGTAATACTATCAATGCCCTGATGTGATGGCCTACATCATTCATTAAAATCTGTAATGTAGAAATTGTTATTTATAGTTAATTCATGAGACTTGACAAACTAATAGAACATACACACACCAGTGGGAGGCTTGGGGGCTAGATTATGGGTTACCTCAACACAGCCTATTTCTGCTGTGAAACAGTAATGTGTAAACATTATTGTTTCGGTCTGAAGGGTGCTATATCTAGTGAAATTACAGGGCAAATGAAACATCTTATGTCTCAAGGTGACAAGAACAATCATAGTGTTGTTAAGATTTTTGAAGGCACTGCATTGTTATGGGCAGGATGTATCAATAACCATCACATGAATGTCCTGCTCGTCTTGTCTCTTATTATCATAAAAAAAATACACCAACATAAAATACAACAGAGCTAAATCTGCTGACCTACACCTAAACTTGCTTGGTTATATAGTTGTAAAATGCCACATACATGTACATTTAAGGCCTACAAAAGAATTAAAAAAAAAATTCTGTGTTAAGCTCCAGATTTAGATGAGTAAATCTATAATAGAATTAATGATTTAAAAATATATTCTGCAAAATTACCTGTATAATAGGTAGGACAAAAGATAAAGTCTTCCCACTGCCTGTAGGTGCTGAAACACAAACATCTTGCGGCCAAAGTATTGATGGTAATGAATGTTCCTGTAATATGAAGGGAATGACTTGTTCTTGCACAGGAAATAATTGTGTTACACCCTCACTTAATAGTGTTTCCTTTAATGTTTTATTTAACCAATCTTGTTCTTCAACATTACAGGTTAATGTTTGTAAATTTTTAGATACACTTATCGCATGAGATAACCAATATGGTAGTACTCTCTCCACCTGAAACACATCCAATAACATGATGGTATAATATTTTTATTTAATAATTGTTATACATTTTGTTTTCTAAAGTAACCATTTCTGTATGACACTAATTATAAAAATATTAATTATTTTTTTTGAAATTTAGTCTCAGGGCAAACAAGTACAGAGTAGTTTAATTTTCATAATTATCCCAGACCACCATATGTGGTCCAACAAGTAGTAAATATGATACCCCTCACCACAATGGGCCAGTTGCTTGTTCTATAGATTTCTTTCATAAAAAATTTATTAAAAAAGTGTAAATTACAATCTGATTTTCAAACTTTTACTTTAATGCCATACAATCCAGATTAATTTACAAGTCTGCTAGTACTTTGTAATATTTCTGTTATAAAAATGTAATGTTCCAATATTACAGTGACTTCTCAGTATTGAAAGCTCAAGAATATTAGATCTTTAACCCCTTGTTCATAATGGTCTGCTAACTTTAAACAACCGCTAAGGAGTGTTTTTTTCTCATTCTGACTTAGGTCAATAGAAGCAGACAGAGTGCAAAATAGCAATGCTTTAAGTTAGCAGACTATTATGAATAAGTGGGTTAATGTCTATAAATACCCATGCATTATTTTTTTCCTTTAAATAAAGGCTGACTTACATTTTACACAAATTATTTTGCTCTTGATATTTCAATGCTTGCAAATTAAAAGTCTATAGAATAAACATCATATTTTATAACAATTAAATTCCCACAGAGATGTGTTAGACAAAAAGTAAGACAACAGAGAAAATTATTGAAAAGAAAGATGTATTATAGGTTGTATACATGCCTACTTTTTAAATAGATATAATATAAATTTGTTTTACATAATTATGTTAAAAGCAGAACCATTACATTAGACATACCTTAGGTTTTTTCTCAAAGTCATGACTACCAAGAACTTTGAATTCAGTAGTACTCTTTTTGTATTCATTACTTTTGTATGATTTAATTTCTGGAATTTCCTTTGATTTTTCAGCAATGCTATCGTCAACCTTACTTGTTGATTTTATAGTTATTACTTCATCTGATTGACCCTGTTTATTATCATGAATAACTTCATTATTAGACTGCTTGTTCAAGTTTTTTTGAGAAGCTTGTGCTTTTTTTCTTTCTTCTATTCTCTGTCTCAACCTTTCTAGATGCAAGGATTCTTGATTTTTGATCTCATTTTCCTCAAAACCATCGTACCTTAAATTAGCCAAAATGAATGATTCTCAGTACAAAGTATGTATAAATATTTTTATTAAAGAAAATTAATTCCTACCTGTTTATAACAAATAAATCCATTGCGCAGTTATCATGTGTTAAAAGACTGTCAACGAAATATAGTCATCTATAATTCTAAACTTTATTTAATTTACGAGAAACGAAGTTCAAAATGTTTTTATTAATTTATAACCTTAAACCATTTCTAATTAACAACATGTCACACGGACATGACAGTCAAACATACTATTGACATCCACAGAATAAATCTTTCAAAGTTATACCAAATGGCAAAGGCTAGCTAAAAGAACTAGTCTCCAAAGCCATTAATGAATTTAAAAAACTCATATGTGTCAGCTTTACCAGCTGTCAGATATTGACAAGGGCGGGAACGAGTGAACGAAGGAAGGCGCGCTTATACAAAAAAAAATTGTTTAAATTATTGTTCATAGTGCATATATTTTTCATACTTGTAAATTGTTTATCCTGGTTTATAAATATTCGATTTTTGTATATATAAATTGTTAAGTGCGCTTCCCCATCGCCATGGGGAAGCACGACAGCCGACAGCAAAATTGTTAATAGTCTGGATAAAATACAAAATAAATGTATGCGTACAATATTGGGTGCACTTAAAACTAGCCCAATAGCTGCTATGCAAATCGAGGCCAACCTTCCTCCTTTGTGTATTAGGTTTAGTTATCTTAAAGAAAGATTTATTTTAAAGCTCTATAGCTTGCCGACGAACAATCTTCTTAAGAATCTTATTGCTTATCAATCGTCTTCATTTCCGAGACAGTTGTTTATCTTGCAAGATTTTTCTTCATTTTTTAAATTTCTACAAGATTTAAATATTCATCGGAATAATGATATACTTCCCTGCCATGCAGGTTCTTTTCGATGTAAATATTCTGCAATTAATGTTGTAATAGATCCAAATTTAACTTCAAAAGAGGAGGTTCATGTATTATTGTCAGAATGGTCTAATTGTAAATTTGTTTATACGGATGGCGCAAAAAACAATAATAATGTTTCTTTTGCAATCTACCTTCCTGAAATTAGGAAGGGTATTGGCTTTAAGATTAATAGATATGCCAGTATTTTTACTGCTGAAGCCGTCGCTATTCTTTTTGCTTTAAAGCATATTAAGAAACAAAATCAACTTAATAAGAAGTGGGTAATAGTTAGTGATAGTATGAGTGTGTTAAAAAGTTTGTCAAATAACAAAATGAGTGCTAACATCAATTACATCATTTTTGCTATAAAGGAATTGTGGTTCGAACTATGTTTAATCGATATTAAAGTGGATTTCGTTTGGGTCCCGTCCCATATAGGAGTAGCAGGAAACGAAAGCGCTGATTTTCTAGCTAGAACTATCATTAATATATCCGATCTATCCCTATATCCTGATTGCAAAGATCTAGACATTAACATACCATATACAGATATAATAAGTAATCTAAAACAGCGTATGACTCTTCTTTGGGGAAGATATTGGTACAATTGTACAGAAGTTGAAAATAAGGCTCATTCGTATACTTTGTTAGATAATCCCGTTAATAGCACACCCTGGTTTTGTAAGTTTAAAAATAACGCTCACAGAAAGTTCTATACTACAATAACACGAATGCGTATTGGTCACTATCGATTGAATTTTCATCTTCATCGCAAAAAAATTGTCTCCTCTCCTTTTTGTGACCATTGTAATAAGCAACAAGATCAGTCTCTGGATCACATCTTTTTTGATTGTTCGTCCTTTGGCATACAGCGCCTTGTGCTGATGGATGAGCTACTGTAAATATATGGTGCACCCAATATAATCCCGCTCTCAGTAATAGATCTATTAAAGGACACATCAACTTATATGTCCTTGTATAAATTTGTATGTAGTACTGTAAATACATTGTAATTTGTAGATACATACGTTGTAAATTTGTTTATAATTATGTAAATACGTTATAACTTGTACATATACAACTAGTAATAGCATAGCGCAATTCGCGAACTGAACAGATAATGTAAATAGGTAGGTATTATTCTAAAAAGTTATGCAAATTACACTGGATTTGACTTTAAGAAAAGGGGAAAATTATTAGAGACTATATTACTGGATTTGGACTTACTAAAAGGAAAATATGGAAAATATTCTTTAGAGAATTATACATTAACGAAAATGGTAAAATAACTGATGACTTTAAGACTGGATTGGATTTGATGAAAGAAACTACTATAAATATTCGCTATCGAATATACATAATTGGAAAAGGAAAATGGAAATAATGTAAGATGAAATGAGAAAACTGGATTGGACCTTTTGTAAAACAAAATAGTGAAAATAATAAATACCAAAGAAATGAAAATACTAACGACAAGGCAGTAAGGCCCCTGGCTATAGCCTGTTCGAAAGAACGAATTAATATAAAAAAAAATAAAAAAAAATTACCAGCTGTCAGTCATACCGTCAGCGAACAGCGTATTTTTTCAATATAGTTTTGGTGTTGATAAAAGACAAATAATTTCAGTTTTCTAATATAATATCCAAGATTGTAAGAGTTCATATGTGCTTCATTTATATTTAGCGTCTTCAGGACTTTAAATATCTTCAAAATGGCCAGTGTTTCATATCAAATAGCAAATCTTCTTGAAAAGGTAACCGGTGGATCTGAGTAAATAAAATCGTGATTTATAATTATTGTGTTTAATATTCTAATTAATATTATTTTTTTACTAGATGACGTCTAATGATAAAGACTTTCGATTTATGGCCACAAATGATTTGATGACAGAATTACAAAAGGACAGCATAAAACTAGACGATGATTCCGAAAGGAAGGTTGTCAAAATGCTTCTACGTCTGCTTGAGGATAAGAACGGAGAAGTTCAAAATTTAGCCGTGAAATGGTATGTTCCTTGATCTATTCTATATTTTGAAGATATATACATAAATATACATTATGTTACTCTATTTGGTTTATAACCTAATGATTTGTTTTCAGTCTTGGCCCTCTTGTCAACAAAGTAAAAGAATATCAAGTAGAAGGTATTGTAGAGACACTTTGTGCCAATATGTTATCTGACACAGAACAACTGCGGGATATAAGTAGCATTGGCCTGAAAACTGTTATATCCGAACTTCCATTGGGATCCAATACTTTAGCAGCCAATGTGTGTAAAAAGATAACTGGTCGGTTAAGTAGTGCCATTGAAAAGGTAAAATATTGTATTCACACAAGATTTAAAAGACATACATCGTTATTAGTTTGCCCTCTTTACTATGTATCCCACCTTACACCTTAGGGATGGCTGGCTAGATGGGAATGGCTGAAAACCAGTGCTGCATGAAAATATTATTTCAAGCAGCATAAGCTGAGCCTACTCCCTTTTGTCTTAATGTATGTTTATAATAAGCTGATATTGTATACTTAAATTAAGTTTAAGGCAATAAATTTTATTATTATTATTATTATATATCTTACGTAAAGAATACATTTTAAGTATAGAAAAATTTTTTTTTAGCAAGAGGATGTTTCTGTTCAGTTGGAAGCTTTGGATATCTTGGCTGACTTACTCAGTAGATTTGGAGGTCTGCTGATATCATTTCATCCAATGCTTTTGAATTCACTGCTTCCGCAGTTAGCATCACCACGCCAGGTATTAACTTTTTAGGTTTTAAAACTTAAAATACTGACAAAAGATTAAAAACTATAAATTAATATTAAGTACTGTAACATTTTAATAATTACACAAGTAAACAGTTTAATGAAAATGCATAAAAGAGAATTGGATATTATTTTTACTTTGTATATTACAGTATCAATAATGTCTAATATTAATTAGTTATCATTTTATGGAAAAACAGGCTTCCATTTTTGATTTTGTCCAAGTTTAGTTCACTTACATTAGCCTCCCTCTGGAGGTAAAAATTTTGGGATAACATGAAGTCTATGTTCATCATCTTATATCATCTATTATTTTACGAAATTTCACCAATTTCGTTTGGAATATTCTGAAAAAGCAATATACAGTGATTGTATTAGTATGGATTATGAAAATAAATAATTATTTTTATTTATTAAACATTTATGGATTACTTTATTATGATGATATTTTTTAGGCGGTTCGGAAGCGAACAATTGTTGCACTATCTCACCTAGTGATGTCGTGTAATGCATCACTCTACAATAAACTTATTGATCATCTCTTGGAGGGATTAAGTAGCTCAAAATCAGCTAGTGTGAGCCGCACACATATACAGTGTATTGCTTCAATTTGGTAAGAATTATTTGTATATTAGATAGTATTTTTGCTATGGAAGACAAACAATCATATATCATGAGTTATCTGAACCAGACAAATCACAAGACTGTAATAGACTGAACTTATAAAGTGTCTTATAAACATACATATGAAGTCATTCAACCTAACATTAAATTAAAATATATAGGGTCAGTTTGCGACCGATTAGCGGAACAGCAGACTTTATAAAATAAAATAGATAGCATATGTTTCTTAAATATCATGTTTTATTTTTTGTGGATGTAACATATATGTTCGAAAATAAATTAAAAATAATAAGTTATTCAAAATTTATCTGATTTAGTTTAAAATTAAAGAACAATCTTAATTAGGCGGAAAAGCTAGTTTGCGACTATCATGAAGTTAGTTTACGGCCATAAAGTTCAATAAAAATGCGTATAACAGTACAAAAACATTCAGCCTTAATTTAAACTTCACGTTACCCGTATATTAACCTTAATTAGGTTTTCTTAAGTATAAGAGTATCAATGTGATATAGATTCAAAATCGTAACCAATATTTTTATTTCATCATCTTCTGTGTCACTGTTTAATATATTATTGGTACACAATTTTCTTTCATAACTTGCACATTTCTCTGTAGTGACTTGCGAGATTTCAACTTCTTTTTCTCAGCTTGATGCATTTCCAGTTTCTTTCTTTTTGATAATTCCTGGCTATGCTTTACAGCTTACATTTTTTAAATCTTTACAATTTCCTTTTCTTCGTAAACCTCACGCCACTTTCTCCTTGAATTGGCAGCAGGAAGTCTTGGCTTCATCCATTCCTCCAATTACTTTTCAACGAGGCAAAAACACTGACGTCGGCAGGTTGCAGCATGTTCGTAGTATTCGAAGGGATATTTCGGGATTGGGCGGGGCAATCATCCTTGACGGTTTTTTTTAATTTTTAAATATTTTTTGAGCAGTGTCCAAGAGTTCCTGTTTTTTTAGGGCAAACCCACATTTTTCCTGAGTTTCTGATTCACTGTACAACTTCCTTATCACCAGTTGAACCTACGATAGGTGCTGGTCTTCGGTTTTTTACTCATCGGCCCTTTTCCCGATAAGCCTATATCTTGGATGGTAGTCCGTGGGAATCCCATATTTTCTAGAGGTTTCTCTAATTCCTTTATTATCCTCTCTGATTTCTGTAAGGGCTACTTCCAGATTTTTGATGGATAGTTAGCATGTTATTTTTCATGCATTCGACATGTGTAAAGTAATAAAATTGCTTTACTTTATTTAGATTTCTTAAAAATAACACGCGGTTTTTTTTATTATTGAAAAATTCCTTATATTCCCACGGTGGCGTATATTGACCTTAGCGAGCTAGATTACGGCCTCTCCGAACTCGCCTATAATAATTAGGTGGTCAACACAATAATTTAAAGATTTAAGTATAATTTGGCGGCCGCAAACTAACAGTAGTGCTCTCGTCACGCCACAATATTTATAATATATTCGTAATCAAGACTTTAATTGTATTAAGTGTAAGAAAAAAGACAAATTATTTATGACTGTATGATGTCAGTTAACCGACCATCCGGCCGCAAATTAAAATTTCTACAAAATCCATGTATGAGTATTTTGACCACGTTGTTTTTTAGATATTTATTTATATTATTCAGTAAATATTTGCAAAAACGTATCAAGCAAGCACTATAGACATTGCAAAAACTATAATGACTCGCAAAAGAAGAAAATTGAGGAAAATACTCACTTCGAAAACAGCATGTGTTTTTTTTCCTTATTTTGCGAGCTTACAGACACGGCTGGCACTGGGAACGAAAGCCTGTCACGCATTTGATGTTATCCTGCCAATTTTAAAAAACCCGAGGAATAGTATTAGCTTACTTTTCGCTAGCTGAAGTTCGTGTGAAAGAAAACTATAGAATTCTTATTATTTAAGTATTGCTGCAGTATTAGCTTAAAACGGCCGCAAAGTAATGCATGGGCGCAAACCCCCAAATCGGCCCTACATATATAAATAAAATGATAGATATTATCATTTACATATATCATGGAAAAGCTACCGGAAAGATTTCAATTAAGTTTTCTAAGTTTTATTCCTTAGACACTTGGCCATTATCTAAAAGGAAATATTGTAATGTCTTAATTTAATAAATTTATATTAAAAAATTTATTATTTAAACCTGATTGCAGCCGTCAAGCCGGTCATAGATTTGGTGAACAACTTTGGAGAGTAGCTCCAAAAGTTTTAGAACATTCAAATGATACAGACGAGGAGCTAAGAGAACATTGCCTACAGGCCTTGGAAGCAATTGTACTTAAGTGCCCTAAAGAAGTACAACCTCATATTCCTACGGTATTTATTAAAATAAGAAATACATGAGTTTCATTTCTAATAGCATTGTTTAAATGCATTCCGTATTAAGTGCCCTGGTGGTTTAGGTTGATATTAACAGTATTATATTTTTTTGATGGAGGTAGCACTTTAAGGTGCTCACGTTTTTCAGAATTTGAGACAGTACTATCACACTTGCCCATAAAGTGCATGTTATTTACACCACTCTTACTCAATTTTTCATAATTCAAGATATCTTGCATGCTTTTCACTTTACTTCACAGCACTAGTAAGGTGATTATTGTATGTATAAACAAAATCTTGTTATATATGTTATGTTCCTCCACTTTGTATTTTTGATTATATTTCGTGATTATATTAATATCTCAATACAGCAGACATGTTACACAAACAGCTATACACGAATAATATTGGCTTTATTACACAGAGAGGTATTTTTGATATAAAATGTTATATAAGTACTAAAATAAAAATGCCATTTTATGCAACCTAATGATTAATTTTCGCTGCGAAATTAGTTTGAATAAAACTGCAAAAATATTTCAACACTTGCACCTATGAAACGCGTGTTGCTCTCATACGCTTTGACACTATCGGTTCCCTTATCGCCTATATTAGTAGTGGTACATAATGTAATATTGCATCCTTTTTGTGCTGTATGAAAGAAGTTCATGTTTTTACATGCATAATATGAATTGTTTCATTTTAGATAGTAGAGCTATGTCTAAAAATGATAACATATGATCCAAACTACAACTATGAAGACGAAGAGGAAGGTGGAGGTGGTGAAGATGAGGAAATGGAGGAGGAATCTTTTGAACCTGATGCTGAACCAGAGTCAGACTCTGAGGAGTATTCAGATGATGATGATATGTCTTGGAAGGTTAAATTTTGTTTATAAAGGATTTATGAATGATTGTATATTCCCGCAAATGTAACTTGTAGCCTCTACGCTAAATCTGAAACAATATAATAATAAACTTTCAAATCATCAGCATAGAGTAAAAATTAAATTTAATTGATAAAAATTATAAAAAATAAAGGTCCAAAATGTGATCCTTGAGGTACTCTAGAAGTGTTTTTAATTGTCTTTGATAGAAAGCTCTTGGGCGCAACTACTTGACTACGATTTTCCAGATATTAAGAGATTCATCTAAGTAAATTTCCTAGGCTTCTAGCTTGCGTAACAAGATTACATGGTCAACCGTGTCGAAGGCCTTAGTAAAATCTGTGTATATAGAATAAAAGTTGTCGTCCATATGACAAGCTGTTACATAAATAATTTCTGTAAAGCAGGAAGTTTTTCGTGATAGACCTTTTTCTCACAAACCCATGCTGCTGTTCTCAGGGGAATGGCCATGTTTGTAAAATCTTTTGAGGTTATGCAGTTAAAACTTCAATAAACATAGCTGTATTATCCTCGATTTATTTCAAAACGAAAGCATAAGGGCGTAAAAATCACAACAAGGACATAATATCTGCCTTTATGGAACATAGGTTGCTAACCAATATTACTAAAAGTCTAAAATTTTACCAACCACCACCAATTTTAATGGCGGTACGCGTCAGCTATCCGAGGCGGTGGCACTATTTATATTGCGTTTTCTGTTTCACGACCATTGCGACTAACTACCTACCCCTGTCACATCCAGCCCTAGTCTCTACTATATTGAAAAATTGACTGAATTTTCTTCTTTTTTATATTTTGATTTGAGCTGATGGTCTCGGTGCGAATGCCCCAAATAAAATTAAATATCATCATTATTATCATAGTCATATTAGCCGGAAGACGTCCACTGCTGGGCAAAGGCGCCGCCCCAGACCAATAAAGTAATAATAATAAAGAACTAATTTACAAACATCACAATTGATGTTCAAATTTTGGAATGTACATTATTTTTCTTACTCATTCCTTTAAGTAATCAAATGTAAGCCACATCATTACAATTTTCTCTATGTTATGAATTAATTATGAATCCACATTGTAGGTTTAAATCCAATCAATGTGTGTATATATAGCTTGAATACTTGTACTGCTGCTTTACTGAAACACAATAATATTATGTTTTACAGGTTAGGAGGGCAGCAGCCAAATGCCTTGAATCAGTGATTTCTACTCGCCACGAGCTGTTGGCCGAAATGTATCAAACTGTATCACCAGCTCTAATTGCCAGATTTAAAGGTAATTTAACAAAGCTATAAACACCAGGTGTGTTGGCATTTCCAAGCTAATTCCACGGCAAGTATCTAATAACGCCTTAAAATGTAGTCCATCTAAGTAGAAAAAATATATAATGTACGCGATAGCTTTGTCCACCGCTCAAAGTCTCTATGGTACCTATAAGCTAATATTGTCAATTTTTTTTTACAAATTCAAATACTAACCTAACATTTGAATGCAATATGCATAAACGTTTTCACGATTTAATTATGATCATCTATCATCATCTAGGAAAATCGTTAGTGCCAACGTGCACCATACACTATGTTGCTAATGTACTTGAGAATGTTACTCATATTTCGTATCGCTTAACATTGGAATCGTTGCAGTATTTCATCATTACTGTTCTTTGCTGTCCGCCATAGTTGAATCTCATAGGTCGACATTGGTTTAAGAATCGCTTTGTACAGTAATTTTGCTACTGTTTCACAATTTACAATTGCGTCCGATATTCCATTTCTCCAGTAGGTACATTTCTCTCACTCTAGCATCAAGCTGTTGACGTAGGGTCCATATGTGTTTTGCGCCGGGTCAGTCTGCTACCTAGATGCATGTAGTATTTATTTCTTTGACTAAGCCGAGTATTATACATTGAAATAAAATACTTTTTAAAGGATTAAATCGCGTGTAATTGTTACTGTGTATTTGCATTAAATTTTTGCGTAAAAGTTACATTTTCATTATTATTTCAGTTAACCCGACATTTCGAGAACTTTCCAGATCACGTTTTCTATAAATCTAATTTAAAGATACAGTTATGATTATACGCGTTTTAATCATTTAAAAAGCGTTTTATTATGATGCATGTAGTTTTTATGTGTGATGAATTTAATATAATATATTCTTATATTTTTATTTTTTGCTACAGAACGGGAAGAAAATGTGAAATGCGATATTCTGAGCGCATACACTGCATTATTAAGAGCGACCCGCCCTCCGCCCGCACTGCAGTGCTCCGTCAAGCCAGCTGACAACTCTCCACAGGCGCTACTCTTGCAGAGGGTAATATTCTATTCAACAAATATAATAAAAAATGTGTACAACTCAGCAAATTGTTATTATTAAGAATTTTTAAATTGAAGAATTTTTTGAAGTGATAATCCTCACTTCTGGGATTAATTCTTTCGGGAAAATTTGTAACGTGACCTCTCGGGTTCCGTCCGACTGCTTTTCCAATTGAGCCAACCGTTCGAGTGACGTTTGGTTCGTAAATCTTGGTATGTCGTGTTCAACAATGTGTACAACTCATTTAAATGACAATAATGTGAGTGATTATAAAATTATAAGAGATTTCCACCTACATATTGACTCATCATGATGTCTCTGGAACTATAAGGCGTAGAGACATGTAATTTGGTAGGAAAATTCCTATCGCCTTTTTTCGCCTTGGAAACAAATGACAGATAAGAAGCGGCGCAAGTATCTCTCGCAGCATTCTGTTTTCGCTCATTTTAATAAGTTATACAATATTTTACTGTCATTGTTATTGCTATAAAGTAATAATCTAGCCCGGTTGTCTGATCACTTAGATATTCAGCTGTGGAGTAGTAGGATTTACGACAGCGACCATTTTAAATAAAACATTTAATTTTATTTATAGGTAATGCCTGAACAGTGACTGGGAGTTTATTATAAAAGTGTATACATCATAGACCAAGTATAGTAACTAGACATCGGTTTGGCGTGGCCAACATGAGACAGATAATATCCAATATATATAGGTACATAATATAACACAAGTGTTCTTTTACTACCACTTTTACGTTGTAAAACACAACATCGCACCATATTTCCTTTGATTCTACTTAAAATTGTCACTGATGTTGAATAAATAGTGGATATTTCACACGTTTCACAACAGAATAGCTTATTTTTATAGACGCAAATAAAAGTAAACAAAATATCTGTGCAGCGTTGTCAAGTTTGTTTAGCACACCGGGAGTGCTAACCTTGAAAAACCTGCACGCATGGTGAAACTAAAAATCTAATCAATCTATCTCATTTCTTTACATAAGTCTCGCATAAGTTTTTCTTTTTCTCGTGTGAGTGAGACGGAAGCTATCAATTAGTCTAGTTACTATACTTGGTCTATGGTATACATCTACCCTCAAAGCTTTTATGTATCTTATGTTCTGGTAATCCACAGATTTCTCCACAACAATGATATTAAAAGTTATATTTGAATCAATTTCGCCGCCTGTTTCTGCCGTGAAGCAGTATTGTGTAAGCATTACTGTGTTTCGATCTGAAGGGCGCCGTAGCTAGTGAAATTACTGGGCAAATGAGAGTTAACATCTTGTCTCAAGGTGACGAGCGCAGTTGTAGTGCCGCTTTTTGGGGGTTTCAAGAATCCTGAGCGGCACTGCATTGTAGTGGGCAGGGCGTATCAATTACCATCAGCTGAACGTCCTGCTCGTCTTGTCTCTTATTTTCATAAATAAAAAAAAAATCAAAGAGGACTCTGGAATGGAACTCTGGTCTGTTGTTTCAGGTGCCCAGTATAGTGCGTGGCGCGCTGCGTGTGATCCGCGGCCGCAGCGTGCGGGCGCGAGGGGCGGCGCTAGCGTTACTGCGGGAGCTCCTGGCGGCCGCACCCGCTTGTCTGGCGGACCACGCCTCGCGCGTGCTGCGGGCGCTCACACCCGCGCTGACGTACGTAACACACACACATTGAGAGTGATGTGGAAGAAGAATAATTATATTTTACCAGTGTTAGGCTTCTTTGCACAGGATGTCGGCTAGATTATGGATGCGGTAACGGCGCCTTGTTCTGACGTGAAGCAGTACTGTGCAACTATTATTGCGTTTCGGTCTTAAGGGCGTTGTAGCTAGTGAAATTACTGGGCAAGTGAGACTTAACATCTTATGTCTCAAGGTGACGAGAGCAGTTGTAGTGCCGCTGAGAATTTTAAAATTTTTCAATTACTTTAATTTATTTTGCTGAATGTCCTTCTCGTCTCGTCCCTATTTTCATAAAAAAAAAATGGACTGTACTTCGTTTTCTTAAAATATGTTTAAAAATTATTGTAAAGATTCGATAGCCAACTGGTATTTTTTAATAATCAAAATCACTCCACTTTATACTAAGAAATTTTGTTTTAAATTGAAACGAAAAATAGTCGCGCTAAAAACGGAGCCGCCATGATCGTGACGTCATAATAACATAAACAAAGAAACGTCAAATTCTTCTTGATTTTTGTAAAAATTACATTTAATAATCCGTATCGATGGTTGAAATACATAATATTGTTTCTGCCATAGTGACGTCACAGATTGCTGGTCGGCGTTTTAGGTCACGTACCATACAGATAATAAAACTATGGTAGTAAATAGTATTTAATTCGTATTTCTTATGGTAAAAACTATAAATAACAAACTTTCATAATTTAATTTTGATAAATCAGAACTGGCCTATTGAGAGTGATATGGATTAAAAGTAGTGAGAATACAATGTTGGAGCTGTTTAGTCTTGAAAACAGGACGCTTGATAGTAGATCAACTGCATAAATTCATCAGTGTGCAAGGAAGTGTCCGGAAAGGTCTCAGGCATTATTGAATAGTGGCCAGGTCAAGAGTACCAACATAAATAGTACTCCCCAGTACCAGCTCTTTTCATTCACCATCTTGAACCATGAACAAGCAAGTCCTCTCTGATCTGATTAAATCTTTCGTTTTGCATAGAGATGTAAGTAATTTCTGCAACTTGTACCACATAATATTAAAGTGTGTGCGGGGAATCGGGTAAATACTAGCTGAATTAAAAATTAAAATAAAAAAAACTTCATATTCACTGATCTCTGGCATTGCAGATCTCCATCTGGTCGGCGGTTGACATAATAAAGACCACAAACTTGTATGCCTCCGTTATTAAGTACAAGATGTTCCAAAGGTTCATTAAAACAGACAGGGGAGAAGAAAATACCAGAGATTGAATTGTAATTGTGAAACATAGCAACATACAATTTATAATTTTGTAATGTGATAACCCTCAATGTTTTCAAATTTAATTTGTATAAACATATCTATATAAATCAAAATGAACATTGCTAAGTGCAAAACTCGAGAACGGCTCGACCAATTCAGCTAATATTATTTGGAAGTTCCAGGTACAAAAATAAAAATAATGTGGAAAATAGTAAAAACAACTGTTCCTTTCACATAAAAACTAGCAGTCAAACAGTTGACGTATCATCTTAATATATATAAATTACGTGACTCGTTGTTTGTCCGCGATGGACTCTTAAACTACTGAACGGATTTTAATGGGGATTACTTCATGGAGTGCAGTTTGTTCCAACTTGAGAGATAGGATAGTTTTTATTACGATTTGGGACCCATAATTATTTTTATTTTCAATATTTGTTTTGTATGGACATTTTTTCTATGAGAGAATTTAGTGACGCACGGTTTGACAGTTCCGCTGTGAAACAATTTCGTTATAACAACAGGGAGCATTTTTTACGGAATATTTCTTGATGTTTTGAAATATTATTGGCAAATTCCTATAAAACATTATTTTTTTATTATCTACAGAACAACGTCTGTCGGGTCAGCTAGTATTATATATATATATATATATATAAGAGATTTACACCTATGTGGATCTATCGGGTCAGCTAGTTTAAAATAATATACTTTTTTAATTTACTCATATCCCCATAATTCGATCTTTTAAAGTTTAATTAGCATTTAATTTTTTAGTGATAAAAGCACCGCGTCCTCAATGAAGATAGAGACGCTAGTGTTTGTGTGGTGGTTGGTGCGGGGGCCCAGTGCTAGCGGGGTACGCGCGCACATTGCAGTACTGTTGCCCGCTGTGCTCGCGTGTGTGGCCGACCCCTTCTACAAAGTGACCGCAGAGGCGTTACGTGTGTTGCAGCAAATTGTCAAGATCATGAGACCACTCGGTAAGTCATTTTGAAGTTTTCATGGCATTGCGTAAGGCCTAGGCCGCACTACGGTTAAACCGCAGCGGTTTTAAACAGTGTGACTTAATGAAATAAGCAAACGAATACAATCAGCCGCACTTGAGGTTTTTCCCGCTACTGATTTTAAAACCGTGAAATGTTACAAAGTTGTGGCGAATAAAAACCGCCGCAAAATTACTGAGCACTATGAGTCAACCGCAGGCGATGTATGAGAAATTTTACCGAAGCTGGGTACTGACATCCGATAGTAATTGATTTTTTTTTTGGATTTTCACATTAAATTTAAAGAATTTTTTCTTTTGCAAGAAACATTTCTCAAATCTACGACTAGTTAGTTTTTTTTTTCTAAATATCAAAGGAACATTACATTGCTGTTTTGAAATCCATCTTCAAACTGTGAAAATCGCGGATTGTTTATCGGCTTTTTATTGTGGTGCGTGCATCTCGAGCGGTTTCGCGGTTAGAACGATTAACCGCTCTGAAAAAATTCGTAAATCTTTTATGGTCTTCGACAAAGATGTGTTGGTTTAAATGTTATATTTATGTATTGTTTACCTGTGTGTAGTCCTAGTTATATAAGCGCGTTCCATTTTTGAATCCACTATAATTAATCCACAAATTTACCCATAATTAGGTGGTAATATTTTTCATTAAAATAACTTTTAAATAGAATTACTATCATTTCTCATAATGTGCTAAGAAGAAGTGATAATTTGCTAGGCAATTGTTAAAATTTCTATGGAACGATTAACTGTTATAATTTATGTTAAATAGATAATATATCAAGCATCCCTGATGAGTACCAAGTAGAGAGCCCACCAGAAGAACTACAGCAGTTCATACCGGCAATGTATTCCCGTACTCTGGTGCGACTCCGGGCCACCGATATGGACCAGGAAGTGAAGGAGAGAGCGATTGCAACATGTGGACAGTTGATATGCCATTTTGGTGACTTTCTACAGGTAAGAAACCACCATCAAGGTCATGCTATGAACATTACAATTAATTTAAAAAAACTACGTTAAAAAACCGACTTCATAGAGATTTAATTCAATACACCTCACTCTTATGAAAATCTTATATCAAATCAAATCAAAATCAGTTTATTCAAGTAGGTCACGAAAATTACACTTATGAATGTCAAAAATAATAAAATATTTTTTTTATTGAATCTACCGCTACTTCGTAAAGGGTTGAGCTAATTAGAAGAAGTAGCAAGAAACTCATTGCCACTCTTTTATATCAAGATTTACAAATCATTTCAATTACAATATAATATGTAAAATGTAAAATGATGCAACAAACACACTCAAACTTTCTATCTTTAATATTATTAAAATACTATAATTTCTATTGATAGTAGTAGGTTTCGGTGAACGGGTTAATAATATATAATCAAACTAAATGAAAACTCCTTAAAAAAGCAGTACATAAATTATAATAACATCATCCGCGTAAACAAAATTAATCCGTAAAGAAATGTCTTTAGGAAATCGGGCCAAACTATGTCAAATTTTTATGGGACCAAATGGCAAAAATCACGGAAATTGGATCATAAATCTCAGCGTAATCGGTATACATACATAAAAAGAAATACTAATCGAATTGAGAACCTCCTCCTTTTCGAAGTTGGTTAAAAATATATACTAATATTATAAAGCTGCAGTGTTTGTCTGTTTGTTTGAACGCGCTAATCTCTGGTACTACTGGTCCGATATGAATGATTCTTTCAGTGTTGGGTAGTCCATTTATCGAGGAAGGCTATAGGCTATGTTTTTTTTTCAGAATTAGGGATCCGTAATAAAATTGCTATTTTGTAACACAAGGTGTATAATCGAAAACCTATTTTTGCGTGCGCTGCAAAAACTATTGACAATAGAACAAAATGATGTACAGGCTATAATATAGGCAATATTTTATTACTTATAAAACTATCGCGTGAATTATACTTTATATGGCAAAACAACGTTTGCCGGGTCAGCTAGTATATGATACATACTTTCTTTGTATATGCATTGCAACATTAATTATTCTTGTACAACTGGTCAACAATACATTGATTTGTATATTGCTATGCATATCAATAAATTCTTGGAATTCTGTTTCTGGTCAGAAAATACTAGGCATTGTTTTCAAATTAATTTAAGCACTGTTTCCATGTCAAATACAAATTCAAATATTTATTTAAATTGGTTTTCACTATCACTTCGAAAGTCAGGGTCTATTGCTTTTCGAGAAGGAATGAATGAGGCCCGAGAATAACTGGCGCAATTTAAAAAAAATATTTTTAAACTATGACTCAATATAAGTCATCTGCGAGTCATTGGCGTTGCGTAGAGATGTGAGTGTCTATCTGCATCTTCTACCGCATTTATCACGGGGAGTGCTCAGAGGAGCTGTTCGGGTTGAATTCCACCATCGGACGTCAAAATGCTAAATACCACTCGCATCACGTTGACGTCTGGCATTCCACACCCGCTCTATTTTACCTCGCACAGCCACTTACTGCTGCTGTTCTTCCGAACCGATAAGACTTAAGGATCTTCAAGAACAGAGCATAGTTCCAACTTATAGGCCGGCAACGCATCTCTGGACACCTGGTGTAGAGAATGTCCTTTGGCGGTTTCCTCAGCATTCCCATCACGTGAGCCTCTTGCCCTCTTCTAATATATAAAATTCTCGTGTCACGGTGTGCGGGACCGAACTCCTCCGAAACGGCTTGACCGATTCTCATGAAATTTTGTGTGCATATTGGGTAGGTCTGAGAATCGGGCAACATCTATTTTTCATCCCCCTAAATGTTAAGGGTGGTCCACACGAAATTTGTTTTTATTTTTTCATTTTTTTTTATATGTGTTTGATTATGATGATCACCCATCTACGATCAACAGTTACTTTTGTATCGCGATTTTAATATCGGCAATACAACGTTTGCTGGGTCAGCTAGTATAAATATATTTTTAATGGAATTTTATTTCATGATAGAGGTTGACATCATTCTTACATCTGTTATAGATACGGTCATATTATATAATATCCACAAATTATTGTGGTTGGCTAAATCCTCAACTATGAGGAATAGTGAATCACGATTAACTACAATTTCTTTTTTGTTCAAGGAATATTGATTTTTTAAATTTAATCATGCATGCAATTTTAGTTTTAATCAAAATGTATTTTTAATCTACTTCCAAATAGGAAGAGGTTCTTTATTCGTCGGTATGTTTTTTTATGTTTGCTGAACTGGTTGGACGGATTTTGATATTTTTTTTTATTTGAAAGCTGGTGCTTCCAATTTGGTGTAGATCTGACAATGGCAACCATGAGAAAACCATAACAGTCTTATGTTGCTATAATATGTGCGTGATTAAATTTACGAATAACTCAATATAGCGCCAACCGATTTCGATAATTCTTTTTTTTCAAGGATATATTTCTAGGGTAGGGTAACAGGGTCTATTTAAATAATAAACTTAACAGAAATGAAATATTTTATTTTTTTATTTCAGACTGAGCTTCCAGTATGCTTACCTATATTCTTAGAAAGATTGCGCAATGAGATTACAAGACTGACAACAGTGAAAGCCTTAACTAAAATCGCTTCTTCTCCGCTTCGCATCGATTTGAGACCTATACTGGTTTGTGGTTGTCATATTATTATGATTTAAAGTATATTTTGTCAATATAATAGATTTAAAATCGTCTTGTTTTTCAGTGTGAGGCTGTGCCTATCTTGAGATCGTTCTTGAGAAAGAATCAACGTGCTTTGAAACTATCGACATTGGTGCTGCTAGATACTTTAGTGCAGAATTATAGCAACGCTATAAGTATAGAACTCTTGAGTAAGGTAATATTAACTATATAATGTATCGCAATTATTTTGCACAATGTGTGCTCATAAAAACTAATATAAAGTGTCGAGACAAGCAGTCTCTATCTAATGGTAAGTGAAATCAAGAATCCCTCATAGTTTTTGATTAAAACCAAAATTCTGAGCGGCAACGAAATTGCGCTCGTCATTGTGAGACAAGATGTAAAGTCTTATTTGTACATTGATTATATTTAAGAGCGAAACAGGTTATAACCGTGCACATGGGAATGAGTGAGACAGATGTGGGATCGTTGGTTATGACTTACCTCGCGAGTCGCGACATAATTTGTTAAGATTTAGGCTGTGGGCCTATAATAGGCCAGAAGGCTAGATTACCTTACGCCAGGGGGGCTCATACGGTTGATCGCATGTGCTTTTTGAGTCGATCTCGAGAAAAAAAATCCGATATAGAACTATTTACAGATTTTGTTTACTAAAATCGGTAATTACGTACCATCTTATGAAAAGTATGTTCCGGACATGCATTGTCATACAGATTCAACATCCGAAGTCACTCTTTAGTTAAGTTTAGAACTTTAGACACTAGAACGCGTTTGTTTTGTAAGAACCAGTTTTGTGAGTTTTTTCATTGACATTTTAGAGCAGACCTACACTTAGTTTGACTAAAAAAATGCATATTACTGTGCGCAAAAGTAATTTCTATGTCATCGTTACACTCCACCTCGGCGACAGTCCTTCATCACGGATACTTAAAAGTCTCTCAGAGTCGATCCATCGTAGTCTAACAATTTTAAGGCAGATCGCCAGCAGTTCAACCTTGAGTACCCCTGCCTTACGCAGTTAAATTGCGAAGACATGTTTTTGGAATATTTAATATAGTCGTATAACTTTCGACGAATTAAATAATCTCTATGTAAGGTAGGAGTTGCTAATATTGCGTCTGTAACACTGCCTACCTAAGGCTTAGCGTAAGGTAAAACTTACTAGGTGGGTGGATAATAGAAGTTTGATTGTAGTATAATTGAACCAAACTAAACTAAATTAACTTCAACACTAGTGCTATATAATTTTAGTTTAGATTTTTATTGAGGTAAGCAATGTCTATTGGCCTATATCAAATGCACGCCCCTGTAGCTTACTTTCTAGACACTTTTTCACAATTGCTATACCTCGATTGGATTACTTATTGCTTCTTTATATTTATATATATACTAGCTGACCCGACAGACGTTGTTCTGTAAATAATAAAAAAATACTATTAGGAATTTGCCAAAAATATTTCAAAACATGCTGTTGTTATAATGAAATTGTTGAAGATTAAACAGTGCTACTGTCAAACCGTGCGTCACTAAATTCTTTCATAGAAAATAAGTCCATACGAAACAAATATTGGAAAAAAAATAATCATGGGTCCCAAATCGAAATAAAAACTGTCCGATCTCTCAAGTTGCACTAGACTGCACTCAATGAAGTAATCCTCATTAAAATCCGTTCATTAGTTTAGGAGTCCATCGCGGACAAACAACGTGACACGTAATTAATATATATAAAGATATGTTATATGATTGTTCTATCTGTGGACGTTTGCAGGTTCTAGTGGAAGTGCCAGCGCTGGTGTGTGAAGCTGACTTGCACTGCGCCCAGACCGCGCTCTCGTTAATATCCAACGTGTGCCGCCGCTGTCCCGCTGCGCTCACGCACGAGGCCCGCGCGGCTCTCACGCCCAACATCCTGGCGCTCGCTAACTCACCGCTCTTGCAAGGTTTCGATATCACTCGAGGTTCCGTACTGTCGAACAAAGTATAACACTGTAAATACTTTTATCGAACAAAGTATAACAGTGTAAATACTTTTATCGAACAAAGTATTACACTGTAAATATTTTTATTGAAAAGAGTGGCCGTTGAGTTTCTTGTATGTTCTTCTCGCGAGCTAAACTTTTTCCGATCATATGGTAGATTCAGTAATTTATAGTGACTATTCAAAAATGTTTAGTTTAAGCCTAATTGAATAAAGTTTATTTTACATTGATTTTGTCTTCAAAAATGGTCAGGTGGAGCGCTGAAGGCGATGGTGGGTGTGCTATCAGCCCTGGTAGAGGCGGACGTAGCCGGGTGTTCGCGACGGGAACTGCTCGCGTTGTTGATAGCGCCGGTACACAGACCCACGGAGCACAATGCGACCGCTCATCATATTAAACAGGTATGTGTTTGGGCTATATTTGCAAGCTGAATGGGTACCTAGCCCGAAAGGGTAGTGAATCAAACTTGTGCAGATTCTGCTGCGAAGAAGAAGACCCCATACACATCCTTATGGAATGCGAATCTATTGTAAGAATCAGGCTGGGGGTGTCTTAAAATACCTTTCACTTAAAGCACCCTGCCTAAACCCTCTGATAATCCTACGCCTTTTAAAAGTAATAGGTCTCGAGGATATAATTTAAATCTCGGCACAGTAACACGTTTCCTAGTTATTAGCCCTGATTCTATTCCTTAACTTTTGAGTTGAAGGTAGGCGCGCACAATCATAATAATAATACACCACGGTACCGCAACCAGTCGCCGCTACCAACAATTGTATAGGAATAAACTATGTTATGCCTACTACTCGGTTAGGTCGAGTTATAAGACTTTTATATAGCGATGTATATGCTTTTACAACACGATCCCAGAAAAAGTACAAAACAAATGTGTTTCGAAATTTAAAAGAATTGTTAAAAAAAGTTTGTGTGGTAAAAATAACTATAACAATTTTTAGAAACTTTTTAGACGTCTGTGGGGTCCGGTAGTTAAGTATATAAGTTTATTTACACCCATAATATGAATCCTCTACAAAAGATTCTGAAACATTTAACTTACTGCTAACATTATAAAAGCCGGTCCTAGTAACCATAACATCATCCAAACGAGTGTTGTAATGTTGTACTGAATTTCATTACAACACTTGTTTGAATGATGTAATGGTTATCAGGACATTTGGTGTAGATAAAATCTTGTAAACAACTGTTGATAATTAGGTATTAAAACACTCGTGTAATACTATTATCACACTCGTCTCCGTTTATAATCCCACATTCGTGTTTTTATCTCCCTTATAACATAACAGTTGCATAAATAAATATTAAGCTCTGTTCAAACTGAGGCGAATAATGCGCGAGACGCGGGACGGAAGTCGCTCGCGCCGATTGTGTCAGCTGACTTGTATGGACGTGTTTAAATTGACGCGAGTAGTCGCTCAAGTTGAAGCGAAACAAGAGCGAGACGCCCGGCGGGATTGTTTTATCTCACTCTCGCATGATGTTTCTCCACTGTAGAACCAAAAATGACACGCGGGGAGTCGCGTCAGTTTGAGAGGCTAAGCGAGCGAGCGAATTACGCTAAAACGCGTCCCGCTTCCCGCGCGTTGTTCGCCTCAGTTTGAACAGAGCTTTATTATTATATTTTATCACGTCCCATGTCCCAGTCGTACCACTCGCTGGCCAAGTGCGTGGCTGCGGTAGTGGTGGGAGGCGGAGGCCCGGGTTGCGCGGAGCAGGCCCTCCACACGACGCGCGCGTTTTTACGCGACGCGGCCGACCCGCCCGCTGACACTGTGCACATGTTCGCGTTACTGGCCGTCGCGGAGATCGGCCGACACATGTACGTACACCACACTATACCTCAATACATATTTTTTTTTATGGAATAGGAGGACAAACGAGCGTACGGTCACCTGGTGTTAAATGATCACCGCCGCCCACACTCTCTTGCAACACCAGAGGAATCACAAGAGCGTTGCCGGCCTTTGAACGTACCCATGTCGTATCGTCCCGGAAACACCGCACAAGGAAGTTCATTCCACAGCTTTGTAGTACGAGGAAGAAAGCTTCTTGAAAACCGCACTGTGGAGGACCGCCACACATCCAGATGGTGGGGATGATATCGTAACTTGTGGCGTGTTGTGCGAAGGTGAAATTCGGCGGCAGAAATCAGGTTGAACAGCTCTTCGGAACACTCCCATTATGGGTATGATGTACATTTTTACTTACTAGCCGATCCCGCCCGCTTAGCTGGGCGAATTTTAACAGGAAATAAATTAAACAATAAAAAAAATAAGTAGCCATAAGCCATCTAGGATAAATTTAGCATCGAATGGTGGTAGTTTCATGCCGATACGATCAGTGGTTTGGAGTTATTAGGGAACATACAAACATACATTCTCTTTTATACATATAGATAGATTACACACGGACTAGTAAAAAAATAAGGACTCCCTGTCACCTTAACAGTGTAGCACCAAAGCCGATTAACATGTAACATACATAGCCCCACGCACACTCTTACACTACTTCAAGCCGATAGGCGGCCATTATGAGAATTGTCATCGCCTGTGACAGATCAGTTTGCGTCTCAATAAAATATTTTAAAAATGCTATGCGTTGTGAAAAAGTGTAAAATCGATACTATACAAGTACAGGGTGGCGCAATAGAACGTGCATATTTAAAATATTGATTAAAAAATAAATATAAAAGGTATAGTTAAAATAAAACTGAGGTATTATTAAAAAATAACTGAAGTTTATTTTTTAAAAATAACATCGTCTAAATGATTACGACAATACGACGACACTCCTCTAATCGCAAACGGAAGTTATTGAAAACTTTCTTTAGTAATGCTGGTGTAATTACTGCCATTTCACCACGGATATTCTCCTTGAGCTGATCGATGTTTTTCGGATTATTGCTGTAGACTTTGTTCTTGAGGTATCGCCACAAAAAAAAGTCAGGAGGCGTCACGTCTGGACTACGTGGGGGCCATGGGATATCACCTCTTTTCGAAATCAGTCTGCCAGGGAACATCTGTTTCACAACCGCCATGGAGTCATTTGATGTGTGACAGGTAGCTTCGTCTTGTTGAAACCAAGTCCTAGAATTCACTATTCTTGAATTTTCAAGCTCTGGAGCCAAAAAACCTTCCAACATCGCAACATAGCGTTCGGTATTAACAGTGACGTTTTGCCCCCGCGCATTTTCAAAGAAAAACGGTCCAATTATTCCTCTACCAGAGATGCTGCCCATACTGTCACTTTAGGACTATGCAGTGGTTTCTGGTGCTTGAGTTTGGCATTCTCACTGTTCCAGTAACGACAATTTTGACGGTTTACGAACCCATTGATATGGAAGTGGGCCTCATCTGAGAAAAGAATATTGTCAAAATTGGAAAATCGATTAAGCATTTCATTAGCAAATGCGACCCTTGCTCCGAAGTCAAACTCGTTCAATTCTTGTGTTAACTGCAGCTTGTAAGGATGCAGTTTAAGATCCAAGTTTAAAATTCGTTGCAAACTTCGTCTCGATAAGTGTAAGACAGACGATCTCTTGCGAGTAGACATTTGTGGATCTCCTCGTACAGACTGCATAACTCTCTCAATATTCGCATCTTGCTTCCGTCAAGGTAACACGTCAAGTAAGAAAACATAACATCTTTGTGACACGTAGTACAACAAAAGTGTAATTTGAAAGTGAGTTTAGTGTTAAATTCGTTTAGTGCATATCAACAATATATACAGTTGATAAAATTAATTCATTTACATATTAAATATTGGTTAAAGTGTATCAAATATCTAAATTATTATCATTGCCTAAAGTGAACGAGTGAAGTTAAAGGTGTACGGTCAAAACGCGTAAGCGACGCGTGTTGCACGACGCTTAAGACCTTTTGGACGAGAACTTTTAACCTGTTGGTATTACGACGTTTGTTATTCTTACAATTAACTTAACTTCAATATGAAATGCAAAGAATGTGCTAGACCTATAAACACAAACTCAGATAATTATCTGAAATGCAAAACTTGCTCTGGAATTTTTCACTCCCTGTGTGCTGGTATGAGTGACACTGAGTTCTTTAAGATTTTGCCTATGAATAAAGCCAAATGGAGGTGCACTTATTGCAAACAGAGTGGTAAGAAAGGGTCAAGCTACATCTCGGAGACTCCAGTAGTTGAAGGAGACATAAATAAAAATAAAACGGAGTTCACCCATGATATCTCACCACAGTGTTCACCACGCGGTACCACCTTAAATGAATAATTGTTAAATAATATAAGTTCATTGATTGATACGAAGCTTGCACCCGATTCAAAATTCATGCATAATTTAAAAAGTCTTCTTAGAGAAGAGGTTAAAACTATGATTAAAAGTGAGATAAATCTGGTCTTGCCCATACTAAAGGAAGAGTTGCTAGATACACTTAAGAACGAATTTACTGAATCGACAGAATTCTTGAACCACCAACAATGTGATCTCAAGAAAATCATTTCAGACAAAAATGAAATTATTAAGAACTTAGAATCTGAACAAAGCCGTTTAAAGTCTGAGTGTAATGAGATACAAAATCGCTTAATTACTTTAGAGAACATTTCTCGTGATAATAATCTGGAAGTGCAAAATGTCCCTGAAAAGAAAAACGAAAATGTCCAAGCTATCTTCTTGACATTATGTAAGGAATTGCAAATAAATTTGGGTGACACTGATATTCGAGCGTGTCGTCGCGTTCCCAAAATTAACGCTTCATCCAATCGACCACGCAATATTCTTATAACACTGTCTTCGCCTCGTCAAAGGGACACAGTATTATCTGCTGTGCATCGCTTCAATAAAAATCACACACAAAATAAGCAGAACACTAGTCATCTGGGAATCCCTGGTGATAAGAGCTATGTATATGTCTCGGAACATTTATCACCTAAAATAAAGTTATTACACTCGGCGGCTAGAAAATTTCGTATAGAAAAAGGTTATAAATACTGTTGGGTAAACCATGGCTATATCTATCTCCGGAAAAAAGATGACTCACAGGCCATTAGAGTAAAAAATTTAGATTTTCTTAAAAATTTAGAGTGATTAGGTTTTTATCTTTTCTTTTTTTATATAAACTCAATGATTTTTTGTCTACATACTTGGATTATATAAAACTTTAAAAATGGTACTAATATACTATCAAAACGTTAATAGAATAAGAACTAAAATTTCAAAATTTTACTTAAATAATCTTAATGCCAACTTTGACCTTATATGTCTTACTGAAACTAATCTTAATAATAGCGTTTTCGACGGTGAGCTGTTGGACGACAGGTATGATGTATTTCGCCGTGATCGTAACAGCACTATTATCCATAAAAATGAAGGGGGAGGTGTTCTTATAGGCGTCAAAACGGTTTTAAATGCGGTAAGAATTCAGCATCTTGAAAGTAAATTTGAGGATATTTGGATTAAAGTGCATTTGAAAGACCTCAAGTACCTAAATATTTGTGTGTGTTACCTACCACCTTTTTTAAATTCGCAACATATATCTAGTTTTCATTCAAGTTTACAAAAGATATTACTGGAGTCACCCACTGAAGGTTTTTTGATCATCGGGGACTTTAACACTCCGGGTGTTACTTGGACGTACTCTAGCTCACTATCCGTACTACGACCAACTAAACCACAAAATTCTAGAGCAGAACAATTAATTGATACAATGAACCTTTGTAACCTTAAGCAGTTTAATAATATACCTAACAAAAATAATAGATACTTGGATTTAGTTCTCTCTTCTATTGAAACAATACAAGTTTCGGGAGGTGACCCCTTGACCAGACCGAATTTGCATCATCCTGTATTGGTTATAGAGACTGGAAATAAATTTGTGAAGCCTCTACAGGATAAAGGAAAAGCACGCCTTAATTTCCATAAATGCGATTTTGTCCAAATTAAATTCAAACTTGCACGAGTAGATTGGAATGAAATACTATGTGATACAAATGTTAATAATTGTATATATAAATTTTACAATATGCTGTTTAATATAATAAAGGAACATACTCCTTTTGTTAAATCTAAAAGCCAGGCATTTCCAGTTTGGTTCAGTCCAGCCTTAAAACGTTGCGTAAAAGAAAAACTTAAATATCACACTCTGTACAAAAAATATAAAAATCCGAGGGACTATGATACTTTTTCATTTTTGAGAAAAAGATGTCATATTCTAACCAAGGATTGTTACAATAAATACATCACTTCCGTTACAAATTCCTTAAAAGAAAACAGTGTTAAGCCGTTCTGGGCCTTCACTAAGAACAAAAAGGGCAGACCTGCTATTCCCCAAAATATAACTTATGGCAATCAAACCTCAGTCGATGGTGAGGGGGTATGCAATTTATTCTCCTCGTATTTTGGATCTGTTTATTCAACCCCTTCAGGATCTACTGAGATACACTTTGATTTTGCCAATAGTGACACTTTGGCTAAAGTTGTGATTACTGAGGGGCAGGTGCGAGAAAAAATTAAAAACCTAAATAAGGATAAGTCAGCTGAACCCGACGGTATTCCCCCCATGTTTCTAATTCACTGTGTGGATGAGATTAGCAATGCATTGGGAATCTTATTCAATAAATCTTTAACTACTGGAGTCTTCCCAGATGAATGGAAGAAAGCACACATTATCCCAATCTTTAAGAGCGGCGATAGAGCTTGCTGTGAAAATTATAGACCGATCAGTATCTTATCCGCTATGGCCAAGGTTTTTGAATCTCTTATATACAAATATATTTACAATCACTTTCGACCTTTCCTCTCTGAACAGCAGCATGGATTTGTGAGAAATAGGTCTACCACTAGCAACTTACTGGTCTATAAAAACTACTTATGTAACGCCTTTTCAAATGGTGGACAAGTTGATTCTATATACACAGATTTTTCTAAGGCCTTCGAAAAGGTTGACCATGGAATCTTGTTACACAAGCTAGAAGCCTACGGAATTCACGGTAATTTACTCAGATGGATCTCTTCATATTTGGCAAATCGTAGTCAATTAGTTGCGGCCAAGGGCTTTCTATCGAGTCCAATTAAAGTCACTTCTGGAGTTCCTCAGGGATCACACCTAGGTCCTTTATTTTTTGTCATTTTTATCAATGATCTAATCAAGAAGATTAAATGTCCATGCTTACTCTATGCTGATGATTTAAAAATTCATTATAATATTGTTAATACCAATGATTGCACGATTTTACAAAAGGATTTGACTGAATTAGCAAATTGGTGTAACATAAATAAAATGTCATTAAATATTTCCAAATGTAGTGTTGTGTCTTTTTCAAGAAAAAAGCACAGAATATTTTTTGATTACACACTGTCAGTTCAAACACTTAATCGTAAATCAATCGTAAAGGATCTAGGTGTACTTTTTGACGATGAATTGACATTTCGACCTCACTATGAGAATATTATAGACAAAAGTAATAAGCTTCTCGGATTCATTTGTCGAGTTTCAAAGGAATTTCACAACAATTTCTGTTTATTATATTTATTTAATACAATTATCAAAAGTACTCTAGAATATTGTTGTTGTATATGGTCTCCGTTTTACACTGTTCACATCGATAGGCTTGAAAGTGTTCAAAAAAAGTGTTTGAAAATATTATCATACAGAGAAGGCACAGGAAGGCTTCTTCATAACTATCGGGAGAGGCTGGCTAAATACAAAACTTTATCTTTGGAGGACAGAAGAAAGTATCATGACTTATTGACTATTTACAAAATAATAAATTCCAATATTGACTCGCCCTATCTCGTTCAATCGCTTAATTTTAACACTTTTCATAATTCCAGATCACAAAGGACTTTTTCTCTGTGTGTGTACAAAAATAATACCTCGTATTATAATCCCCTTGTGCGTATGTGTAGATATTATAATGAATTATCTCATAAAAATAAAAACCTAGACATATTTAGTCAAAGTTTGGCAGAATTCAAGAATATTGTCAAAAAATAATATATTTGAAATTATATTTATAAGACACAATATTGTAATCATTTTAAATGGTTTATGTATAGTTTAATATTTTTCGTTTTTATGTTTATATATATTCAGATACTAAAATTTTGTTACCTTTGTAAAAAGCATGCTGTGCACGCTATTAGTGAACTACAATACAGATATGTAAATACACACATATATATATATATATATATATATATTGTATACTATATTATTTAATTCAAAATTTATTGTAGTTTGTTTGTGTGCCTAAATAAATAAATATTGTCGTCGGTCCTGGATGTTCTTGGACGACCTTTTGCTTGAGGTTTAAACGTTGAACCAGTCTCTTCAAAACGCTGTACCCATATTTTAATTAAATTAGCACTCGGAGCTTCACTAATTTGCTGTAGTCCATATTCAGAACAATATAAACGCCTAGTAACGATGTATGAACGAGAGTTCTCGTAAAATGCGCGCACGCAAAATGCGCGACGCTTCCCGTCGAAGTGACTCATAGTGACTAAAACTCCATGAGCCTGCCTACCCAACGATGCAGACTCCCCCCGCCCGCGCACTTTTCACCCCGCGAAAAAAGATGATGCAATATGCACGTTCTATTGCGCCACCCTGTATTTGTGGCCATATATGATTATTTAAGGGAGAAAAAATTGTGTAAGTAGTATCCCCCGTAACCGCACACACATTAGCATAACGGTGCTTCACTTGCTAATATCACGGGTCCTTCTTTTTTTACTCGTCCGTGTTATTACAATGTATTTTAATAAACCGAAAGGGAATGTTTTTCCACATTTTATTGTCATACCTACACACGCAGCAAAGTAAATAATCTATAAGTATAACAACACCAGTGGAAGGCTTCTTTGCACATGATGAGGGCTAGATTATTGGAACCACGATGGCGCCTATTTCTGGCGTGAAGCAATGTGTAAGCATTACTGTGTTTCGGCATGAAGGGCGCCGTAGCTAGTGATATTACTGGGCAAATGAGACTTAACATCTTATGTCTCAAAGTGACGAGCGCAGTTGTCGTGCCGCTCTTTTTGGGTTTTTTTAAGAATCCTAAACGGCACTACATTATAATGAGCAGGGCGTATCAATAACCATCAGCTGAACGTCCTCTCGTCCCTTATTTCATAAATTACGTTATAATAATACTATTGTACTTTCTTCTAATAATAGATTTACAATATGTATAATAAGACGTGGTATTTGTGCGTGTGTGACTTTTAATTTATACCTTCCTTTAGCTTTTTATTAACACTCCTTATAAAGCAGTCTTTACTGTTGTTTTAAAGTTCAGTACTGTTCAATTGTTTAATTTTTTAATTTACTTGCATTGAGTGCGACAGATTACCGAATTTTCATATTAATTGGTGTGACTCCGCTACTCTGTACTCTGTATTTAAGTTAGCTTTTCATATCTGTCTATAGTAGATACTTCAAATTACTTATTATTGAAAAAAAAAACTTATAATACTTTGTAAACTACATTTTTAAATCATACTTAATTATATAATCAACAGGGATCTCAGCTCAATACCGAACCTGAAGGAAGTTCTATTAAACTCGTTTACGCCATCATCAGAAGAAGTAAAGTCGGCAGCGAGCTATGCTCTGGGTTCCGTGGCGGTTGGCAATCTGCCGGAGTTCCTGCCCTTCATACTGAGAGAGATCGACGCACAGCCCAAGCGACAGTATCTGCTACTGCATTCGCTTAGAGAGGTAACATTACATCTACCTAATAATATTTTTTGTGACAAGAAACCAAACAAGCCATTACGATGACGTGCCGCTCAGGATTCTTGAAAAACCCAATAATTGTGCTCGTCACTTTGAGCTATGATAAGGGTCATTTGCCCAGCTATTTTACTAGCTATGTCACCCTTCAGACCTAAACACAATAATGCCTGCACATTACTACTCCACGGCAGAAAAAGGCGCCGTTGTGGTACCCGTAATCTAGCCGGCATCCTGTGCAAAAAATCCTCCCACTGGTAAATTAGATAAAGTTAAGATTGGTGCAGGGACGAACCTTCCGATACTTCTGCGTGACGACAGTAAGCAGTACAGTGGGCATCTAATAATTTAATTTGTGTTCAATAACTTTTATAATACATAATTACGTTGCGGGTGTCGTGGTATGGTAGGTATACCACACACACACACCCCTACTATTAAATTCTCGCTTGAACTATACTTATGTGTATATTGTGAAGTTAGTTACAAGTTGCTACCACTGTCTACGCCTCTCTATCGACTATCGAGTAGTACTAACTTCAGTCATTAAACCACGCTTACCTTGTGCGCACGCCTTTCATTTGAACAATACCCAAGTACAATATATATCAATACACTGAGTCAAATATTAAGTATTTATGAGCATTGCGTATTCTCCAGCACTGCCTATGTTTTTTGTGGAGCTAGACAATTTGTGTGAAAATGCGTCAATCATTATATTTATGTATAGATATAATATGTATAGCTATAGATATTTATGTAGACATTATGTTTTTAACATATCAAAATCAAAGGGATCTTAATGTTCTTTCCAATTGGTTACAATCAAATCTACTTACAATTAATGGTACAAAGACTTCTTATATTATCTTTAGTGCGAAGAACAAACCAATACCTCCCTATAAACCCTTAAAAGTAAATGATGTTCCCTTAACAGAAAAGCACGTTGAGAAATATTTGGGATTACTATTGGACAGTAAACTGACATGAGGCGCCCATATTGAATATGTTAAAAAGAAACTCTCTTCTCTGCTGGGTTCACTTCGTGGCATAGTTCGTTCGATACCCCGCAAAGTTAGAATACTTATCTATAATTCATTAGTTAAATCACACCTTACATATCTAATTGAAATATGGGGCAGTGCTCAAAAAACCAAGTTAGCTGAATTGCAAACAATACGAAATAGACTCATAAAAATGTTATTTCGTTTCGCTTATTTAACACCTACATCTAAAATATACAAACAAACTAACCTCATGAACATAAAACAACTTTACACATACCATAAATGTATACTGATACAAAAAATTCTACATAATTCCATCCATACATCAATCTTACTCACCCAAACTAAACATGCGTCTAAACGCAGCACGAGACGAGCCAGCTACTTGATACTACCTAAGACAAGAACAAATTACGGCAAGCGTATGTTTATTTACGAGGGCGCACAACTTTTTAATAGTCTACCTTCATCTCTCAAAAAGATTAAGTCACTAAAAATATTTAAACGTGAGCTATCAGACTATATTGTTTCAAAGTTTTTATAAAACACATGTCTGAAATTGTTTGTTATGTGACAGTGCCCTGTAAAAGTGTGTAATCTTAAATTTTGTGAAGAAGAATAAGTACTATAATGTGTAATATGTATGTACTGAACATCTAAAGAACGGCGGATAAATTATTACATCATATTTTTATGTTCTCATGTTAGTGACAATATTATGTTTTTAATGAGAAATAAATATCTTTAAACCTATTGCCTAGCACTGGCTAGGTCTAGCTTGGAGTTAGACAGTTTGTATTAAAATGCGTCAATGATTATTTTTATGTATAGATAATAGCGTGCGAGTCGACAACGCCCGAAGGAGTAAAGGCGCTGAGGCCGTTTATACCCGAGATCTGGGTGCAGCTGTCCAAACACTGTCAGTGTGCGGAGGAGGGGTCGCGGAACGTGGTATGTATTAAGGGAACTAACTGTACAAATATGTCCGGGGATTAAGAACACGTACAGATATTGCTGGTGAAGTGCATATTGCGATGTGGCGGCAATATCCAATCCATTATACGACTCATATCAAATGCTTACAATATAATATACGGCATAGGACGCTTCACTTAAGGTGGCCAACATATTGCCCTTTTTGTCCCAATAAAATTGTATTTCTCTTAAATATTTATCTAGCTGCCAGTAAAACACTATTTACTAGGTACCAATAACTCATTACATGTATTCATTGACGCTCAATTACAACACTAAAATATGAATTAATTGATTATGAACATAGATAAACAATAAATAATCTACAAGAAAGAGTAAACAAGCAAACAGGTTGTTTATGTGAAACCTAGTTATGTCATATTGAACCTTATTGTTCTAGACATAAAGTTGAGATTCCATTACGCCAGCATCCTAACAATATTATGTAAAAGTCATTCGCATTTTGCCCTTGTGAACCAATGGGTTGTGTGGCGAATGTATTCTACAAACCAATGGTACAATAAAAAATGTAATGGCTATTCATTAATGCTAATTGAGTAACGATTATTTTAGTGCGAATTTTAAATTGAATTATTTATTTCTCAAAGAGTGGAGTACATAATATATAAAATTGTACTTGAAAATTTTCAGGTTGCAGAATGTTTAGGAAAATTATGTTTACTGGAACCACAAGACTTACTGCCGCATTTGAAAGACTTCCTTAAATCGCCCGAAGCATTGACGAGGACCACTGCTGTCACGGCAGTTAAATTTACAATATCCGACCAGGTATATACGTATCTTATATCTTAATCTTATTTCACTTCTTACCGGATTAGAGACGGCAAAGTTCTTGTTTCTTGATTCCCTTGTTATCACGACCATCATGAACGTCATCATCACGAAGCATCCTTACACACACAATGAATTCAAGTTCTAAAGGTTGATGCATGCAATATACGATAATTTATGTTTATACAGATTATTCTTTATTACTTTTATGACATATTTGATATTGTATGTAGCACCTTACAAACTAGTTTTTAATGTATATTACAGCCAGTGTAAAGAACTCTATTTGATTGAAAAGAGTGGCCGTTGAGTTTCTTGTATGCTCTTCTCACGAGCTCAACTTTTTCCGAACATATGGTAGATTCAGTAATTTAAAAGAAATATTTATAGTGACTATTGAAAAGGACTTAGTTTAAGCCTAATTGAATAAAGTTTGAGGTCAAGAGAGTATGAGCGTCGGAATACGGTAACATAAGGTATTGCGTATGCTCGTTCGTCTATCTCGACGATACAACATGGGTACCTTCAGCAAAAGCGCGTACACCTTTCTTTAAGGCCATAAATTCTCCTGTGATTCCTATGGTGTTGCAAGTGAATGTGGGTGGCGGTGATCACTTAAACAGCAGGTGATCCGTACGCTCGGTTGTCCTCCTTTTTCCATAAAAAAAAAAGGTTGACCATGGAATCTTGTTACGCAAGCTAGAAGCCTACGAAATCCATGGTATTTTACTACGATGGATCTCTTCATCATCATCATCATTTCAGCCGGAATATGTCTACTACTGGCCTCCCCCAAAGATCTGCACGACGATCGGTCCTGCGCTGCCCTCATCCAACCTACTCCGGCGATTCTGACCAGATCGTCGGTCCATCTTGTGAGGGGTCTACCAACTTCGCCTTCCGGTACGTGGGCGCCATTCGAGGACCTAATTGCCCCAACTGATGGATCTCTTAATATCTGGAAAATCGTAGTCAAGTAGTTGCGGTTAAGAGCTTTCTATCGAAGTCAATTAAACTCGCTTCTGGAGTACCTCAAGGATCACATCTTGGACCTTTCTTTTATCACTCATATCAATGATCTAATCCCTGTGCCCTGTGGTCCGTGTCCAGCCGCAAGCCATCGACCCGCTGCTCCGCGCGTGCATGTGCGAGCTGCTGGTGCCGCTGCGCGACCCCGAGCTGTGCGTGCGGCGCGTGGCGCTGGTGGCCTTCAACTCGGCCGCTCACAACAAGCCGTCGCTGGTGCGGGACCTGCTGCCGCAGTTGCTGCCCACCATCTACGCGGAGACCAAAGTCAAGGTGCGATACAGGAGCAGCATTGTGGCTTTTACTTATTAGGGTCCCTACATAAATTACGTCACACGAATTTCATGATATTTTCACCCCTTCCCCTAGTCCTTGTCTGATGACGTGATGTTGTGCATCCAACGCGTTCGGTGAAAGAACAATAGCCTCCATAGTTCCTAGACTGATTAATAGATTGCCACACAACTTAATCAACTCGTTCACTGTGACTAATTTAAAAAAATACTTATAATTAATGATATTATAAGTATTATAATATTATATTATAAGTATTATAATATTATATTATAAGTATTAATACTTTGAAACATGACCACCGAGCCACCGAAGCAAATTGAATTACCTAACGCTTTTAGTTAATTGTAATAATTACTTTAATTTTTATTTCTTATATTATAATTAACCAAACAAAAAAAAGTAACAAATCTTCATTCCAATTACAAATTCATAAAATCTCAGGGCATGTTCCGATATGCATTGCGACCACTGTACAGTGTGACGTCAATTTAGTATACTGTGAAGCCAGTTATATTGGCAACTATTTAAAACGGAACGCAATCCTGTAAACTGCCAGCCGCATTTTTTGACGCAGCATTCAAATGAGTGTATTAAAGTTTTCTAGTTCATTAAAACACAACTGTTGTTCGAGTACTGTCAAATTGAAAATATTTGTGATTAAACTGTAGGTATTGTTTATAAAACGTTAGGCACTCAAGTGGTTTTGACTGATCATGTGATCAAAATACTGCGAGTACCTTACCTCAAAAATGCCAGTGCTCAAGTAGAATATGGCGGCGATTTATGACGTCATATATTTCTCTAGGGTACTGCGGCAGTATACTGCCAGTCCATAACGGAACGAATTTTTCTACAGTGATAGCACTGTACAGTGCTCGCAGTGCATATCGGAACATACCCTCAATAAAACTGACAGTAATTTTTCTATCATCTCTCAGGGGATGTTGACTCGTCAGACTCTAGTACGAGTCAGTCGTCTCTTGATGAATTTAATTGAAAACAAATATGAGCGGAATTTACACTCAATATAACACAAAAAAATGGATAATTCGTAACGTCTTAGATCATTTATACATTTAGATAGACTGTAACAGCTGTAAAAACATCGAAAAAAAAATTGTTTAAAACTAACCTCTATTTCGAGCAATTCACGCACTCTAACGCAAAGTGTCATACAAATCGCGAGTGGAAGACGTAGCTTGTCACGCTCACTAAACATATATTCCTGGCCTTTTTTATTGGTCGTCTAAAAATAAGAGACTTTATCTAAATGTTTAAATTATGTAAGTATAAAAAGTCAATAATACTGTCACAGAAAGAATTAATACGGGAAGTGGAGATGGGCCCGTTCAAGCACTCGGTGGACGACGGCCTGGACCTCCGCAAGGCCGCGTTCGAGTGCATGTACACGTTGCTGGGCACGTGCCTGGACCGGCTCGACGTGTTCGAGTTCCTGCGCCACGTGGAGGACGGTCTGCGCGACCACTACGACATCAAGATGCTCACGTACCTCATGTGCGCTCGGCTCGCAACCCTGTGTCCCGCTGTTGTGTTGCAGAGTGAGTCTATACTTCCCCTTTTGGAGTTTACTCCTTAAGAATCGATTTTCATATTAGGCGCCCGGTGTGAGAAAAATATGGAGATTAAAACCTACTCATCAAAAGGGATAGTAACGTTTTTCTCATTTAAATAAAAACAGACTTTGTCTGCTTACAAATAAGGCAACAATTAGCATTGTATTTTCCTGTTGGTCCCCTAGCGTTACTTTTGAAAATTATTTTATTTTGCAATAAGAAGTGTTGTGGCTAATGTACGTTAGTTTCCTAAACTTTATTAGATGGCGTTGAACCACAGACAGCCCATCTAAGTTCAAATTAAAAAAAAAATATTAGATTAAACGTCATCTAGTGTCACTTTCATAAACTATTTAGTATTTCCAAATCGAACACCATCGAGTAAGACGATAACTAGCGGTTTTCGATAGATGGCGCTGATCACATTTAATAATTAGGTACCTGACCATAAGTAAAATCACTGTTAACTAAGAAGTTATTTTATTTTATTAATATCTGTATTTTTTTTTAATTAATACGCTTTTATTAGCTTCAGCTGTAGGTCTGCTTGTAACCAACTCTATTGGACTTGATTTTGTTTAGTACCTGTTCAAAGACAATCGTTCATGAGGAGTAAACTTCAGTTGTGCGTCGGAGCTGACACCAACACTTTTTTTTCATCTTCTAATATGGTTCGTAATGCTTTTTCATCGTTGCTTGCGGCTTCGTCGTGTGCGCGGTCATCTTCTTCCTCCAAATGGGAATGGGAACGACAGCCGGAACATACGTCAACTTGTGAACCGGTACTGCTTGTGGTCCACGCCACTAGTGTTTTTTGACCCTTATTATACAAATTAAAATACTATTTTTACTGTCCGTCATTAAAATTTGTCAATAATTTGATATTATAGTGGAAGAACTTTTTAGCTATAATGATTTCTAAATAAAACATTTTTAAGTCTGAAAACGAGATCTGGAAAGGTTATGGAAACGTCGCGTCGGGTTAACTAAAACAAAAATGTAACTTTTACGCAAAAATCTAATGTTACAATTATACGCGTTTTAATCCTCTAAAGTGTTTTATTTAAATGTGTAACACTCGCGTTAATCAAAGAAAATACTATATATAGATAACTGTCTAATTCGGCCATTATCTCCAGGGCTGGAGAGCCTCGTGGAGCCACTACGGGCGACATGCACCATGAAGGTGAAGGCCAACTCCGTGAAGCAAGAGTATGAGAAACAGGACGAGCTCAAGCGGTCCGCGCTCCGAGCCACCGCCGCGCTGTTGCACATTCCTGAAGCTGGTAAATATATGAAACATGTCAATATAATTTTTGAAGTAAAAACTTCTTTACCCGCCTTGGGTTCTTTTTAGTAGGGGAAAATCTTATCGGTTCGCTTCACTGACCCACTCCTGTGTGGTGCACGCCATAAATAAATAATTAAATATACATATATATATATATATAGTTAGACACTTATTATTTTGGATGGGTGAAATCTCTTGAGTTCGTATCACCGAAATGCCTTATACCTTATAGCAGTATATCTGTAGCTATACAGCTGACGTATTGTGCAACATTATTGCTGTGTATATCTTATGAGTGAAATTGAATGGATTTAGTGAAAAGTTTAATGTGTATAATAATACTGTGCATTGTTGAAATAGTCAAATACAAAATATATTTATATTCTCTCACTATCACATAGTATACACAGTTTATTAATATCAATATTTAGACATTGTTTTAATTGTAGTGTTTTTGTTTCATTAATATATATAAATGTAAAAAAGTTTTAAAACTAAATTTAAATTAATAATTTGATTGTTTTTAAACATTACGAAATTTCCAATTTTAATACTAAAACTCTACAACTGCCATTTTTTTATTGTAGGTAACATTATTACAATATGGTCGGACAATATACGGGATTATACGGACACTCTCACGTGATGGTGTCACATGTCCTGCCTTATCATTCTCGATTGAATATAATATCATCACTTCAATGAAACACAATAATGTTTGCGTATCACCGCTTGAAGGCAGAAGACGGCGAAATTGTTTCATGACAATTAATTTATATTAGGAAGTTATTACTACACCAATATGACCGGTTACAGGTGGGCATAAGTTTGGCCGGATAAATCAAATCAAACTGACTTTATTCATGTAGGTTAAGGAAATGATACGAATGTCAAGTCTTTTCTTTTTACATTTACCACCAGTGGCAAAAGGTTGAGCTTTAATGAGAAGAAGTGGCAAGAAACTCATTGTACAATACTCATTTTAAATAAACATTTACAGCTACATCGTTTTACAAATCTACCCGTTCTACGTTGCCGCCCCGAGAAGTGACATTTAAGTGTGCATGACGAAACCTGTCACGAGAACTCAACCAAATAACAAACAAGAACGTTCATCTACATATTATACAATACTCACTAAATACTTCCACTTACAATTTCACCATTTTGCATACATTTGCATAATATTATAATTCATAATTATTTTTATTCATTTTTATATTTCTTATCATCTAAATAATCCTTGGGTAGTGATCGGACGGAACCCGAGAAATCGCGGGCTCGAGTGCCGAATCGTTCATAAATTTTGGTTTAATTTTTTTACAAATTTCTTTTTACAGAAAAGAACCCCCATCTGATGGATTTCGTGACGCAGATCAAGTCCTTCCCCGACCTGCAGCCGATATTCGAGTCCATCCTCAAGGACTCGGCAGGTGGCGCGGGACTCGACACAAACCTCATGGACCAGAGCTAGTCCTCGGTACAACACATATGTCACATTTATTATTCTCATTTGTCTATTACTTAAATTATCATGTTGTAAATGTTGAGCGTATAATAGATTTTTTAATTTATTTTGTCTTATTTGACTCAATCAAAACCAATACTCATCGCCTAGTGTTAGAAAAATTAACCGTTAATAATATGTGTTTTCCTTATAATATTATAAATAAAATGATCGTATTGTTTGCTAAATGTTTATTCATATTGTTAATAATTAAATACAATTAAATTTTGTAACCAAATTTATGAACGATGCGGGATTCGAACCCTCGCTTCTCGGGTTCCGTCCGTTACTGGGGTAGAGCAGGTTATCAATTGTTAATTAGATCCTGTAGATGGAGCCACAGCCTGAGAGTTGAACAAGATATACCAAGATTTACGAACCATGCGTCACTCGAACGGTTGGTTCAGTTGGTAAGAGCCCTCGGACGGAACCCGATAGTTGCAGTTTCGAGTCCCGCATCGCTTATAAATTTTGGTTACAAATTTAATTTGTTCAGTTAATCCCATAAGTGAATGATATCACTGTAAAATAACAAATTAAATACAACACACATAAGAAACGAATCTAGGACATAAGGTAGGTCTTTAAATTGACAGTAACTATTGACTATATAAAAGTTTAGGTACGGTGAGAAATACTTGTAAAATATCTATTATTTTATATTCATAATATTATCATACACAAGAGAGCAAGTCATCACAAATATTATTAGCTTCTCGAAGGATTTCACTTAGAGTTCTTTAAGATGCGCGCTTTTACGGTATTACGGTGCTGTGTTGGTCATTGCTCCGACGCGGTATTTACCGATAAGGGTACAGAGAGTGTCGTGATCAATGCAAACGCTGTTGCGACACACCTGCGATGAAAATAGATTAAACTTTCTTATCGCCGCATCATGCATAAATTTTTGTACATGAATAAATTTTTGGTTAAATAACTGATTGGATTTGTAACATAAAATTATTGAATCAATTAGCGAAACTAAAATTCTTAAAATGATACACAGTTTTTGTAGGCAGTATGTGATATTGTATATTTAGATTTTTTTTTTATTTTCATGTTCTTGGTTAAAATTAGAGCGTATCTAAAATTGAATGTATCTAATTATGAATAATTTGATTAAATTAAATGTTTTTGAATCTTAAATTAAGGTGGTATAGTTATTTATTTACTTGTGAATAATAATATGCATGTACTATAACAATACTGTATACAACAGAGCCACATAAACTCTTTGTTAAAGGCTGTTCCCAATATTCAGTTTATCTTCGGTTGTGGCTTACTTGAGATTAAAATGGTAACTATCGTTGACTTTTCTGTCCCAATAAACTTATCGACGGTAACTCACCTTATCCGTGCACGCTGTCTGTCTCGGAGGACGTATAGCTTACCAGCGATAGAAGTTTGTATGGAATATGCAATTCACGGGTCCCAATATAAGGCGATAAGAATGACTTATCGGGTATATTGGGACAGCTTCAGATTATTGACAGCTAATTAGTGATAGTAGAAGGTAGTAATTTATCTCTATCTGTAGATAGTATATTGGGAACAGCCGTTAATGATCTCATGAGATCAGACCGTAGACTGCGGCGTATACTACGCGTTCCATACTTTAAAATAATTCTACTACCCGTTCTTCGTCTACATACATTTACACAAATCAATTTGGAAAACAAAATTTCTCGCAGTGAGAAAGCGAGAGTTCGCGGGTTTGAGTCCCTCATTGTTCATAAATTTTGTTTTCAAGTTTAATTTGTATAATTAATCCCAGAAGTGGGGGCATCACTTTAAAAAAACAACAAATTGTTTACATACATTTAATTTGCATTGAGGTTCAAACTTAACCTGACTATCAGCTCTGTATGATTATTGATGTATGTATTATATAAACACGACGTTACGAGCAAGTGTTTTTTTTTTACTGGTATGTATGTTCATGCTCTGGGCTAGAGACGCGTCTTGAGTGGTAAGCGAGCCTTTAAGCTTGCTGCTCGAATCATCATCTCAGCCGGAAGTCGTCCACTGCTGGACAAAGGCCTCTCGCATAAGATCTCCATGAAGATTAGTCCTGCCGGTCGCTGCCCTCGTCCATCCAGCCTATTCCGGCAATCTTTACCAGGTCGTCAGTCCATCTTGTGTGGACTTGTTGCCCTTATATTGGTATGTAATTATTATACGATAATTAGCATGAAACGAGCTGAAACTAAGGTAATATGAAAGCCCTTATATTTTAATAGGCCAATGTGAACTTTACAAAAAAATATTGTATAAAACCATATCTTTTAAGTCTCATACTAAACTCAATATAAAAGATATTCATAGTGAAAAATTTAACATTTATTTAACAGTTTTGCAAATATTAATAATTCGAACAATGATTATATGGCATACAACGAACAGCGGCTCGAATGATCGACGATCAAGGCATCTTTGATTGGGTTAATTCTTTAGCGTTGCGTAGAGATGTCTTCCCGGGTTCCGTCCGTTATTGGGATTGAGCAGGTTTCAACTGTTAAGTAGATGGAGCCACAACCTGAGAGTTGAATAAGACATACAAGATTTATCAACGATAGTCACTTGAACTGTTGGCTCAGTTGGAAAGAGCGCTCGGACGAAACCCTACAGGTCGCGGGTTTGAATCCCGTATCGTTCATAAATTTAGGTTACAAATTCGCATCCACGGAGGTTGGTTATTATAATTATGCCACGTTTCGTCCAAACCAAGTACAATAATCACGTCGTTAGTAAGAACGGGTGAGGAACCTTTAGGAGGCTTTAGTTCAACGGAAGTACTGGATGCGAATCATTGGTTTCAAGTGATAAGATCAGCTCGATAACTGGCTTGGGCTTGGTGACCAAAGAGGATGTAAATACTGAGTAATAAGAGGACTGCCTAGTTAAAAATTGAAATTTAGTTTAGTATGAAAGTGAAACGTGCAGTAAAATTTGACATAAGTTTGAAATAGTTATTACAATGATATGACGACCAACTATAATCCGGCTAAGTTTGAAAGCGAACAGTTGCTTAAAACGTAGAGGATTTCAGCTATCTCCGTTTTGTACAAGATTATAGCCGGCATCCGTTAATCTATCAATGACTGCACGTTTCATACAATCGAGTGAGCCAGTTTTTTCTTAGAGAGTTTCGCTAAGCTGTTTAAACTACTCCTTAAGAGCAGTGGTTTTTTTATGAATGAGGAAAAGGAACGGGCATGTAGGTCATATAATTATATGGTAGGTACGACAAGGATATCACTCGCTCGTAGAGGTTACTCCTAAGGTTACAATGGGACTTTCTAAACCAAATATCCACAACTATTAAGATTTTAACTCTTGAGATGTGGCAATTGACAATCTTGCTGACATCTGTCTATTAACTGAGCAATATTACAAATTACTCGTATTAATTTAATGAAACAAATTATTACCCGGTTACATCATCTCTGGACGTGACGTCCATGACGTCATATCGTCGCTTTGTTACGGTGTGAAAAATAAGCATTACTAGGATATTATTATTAATAAATAAACTACGATTTATTTTTTCAGTATTATAGGTTATATTATTATTATAATAATGAAAAATCAATGAACTTTTCACTTGTGTCGCCTATTTCTCGCGAAGATTTTTATTTTATGACATTAAGGGACGAGGCGACTTTCAGCTGATGGTAATTGATATGTCCTGCCCATGCAGTGCCGGTCATGATTCTTGAAAATCCCCAAAAATTCTGAGCGGCACTACAATTGCGCTCGTCACTTATGTTATGTCTCATTTCTCCAGTAATGTCACTAGCTATTGCGCCGTTCAGATCGAAACAATAATATTTACACATTGCTGCTTCACGGCAGAAAAAGGCGCCGTTGTGGTACCCATAATCTAGCCGGAATCCTGTGCAAAGGAGCGTCCCACTGGTGTTGTTCTATTTATAGATTATTTAATTTGTGTGTGTTAGTATGAGAATAAATGGAAAAACAATTCCTTTCGGGTTATTAAAATACACTGTGATATTTAATTTAGAAATAAAACAAAATTATTGTAGACCTGCTAAACTTACACTTTAATAAAGGATCAAACGGAATAGTATAAAGATTCAACAGTATAATATATTAAACAATAATATTATGTAGGTTAATCTAAGATAACTCTTAAGTAAACATATCAGCTATGAAATTAATAATTTCAGAGCCTACACATTGATATTATGAAATAGTTATAAAAATCATATTACTGAAATTTCCATTACAAAAGTAAAGCATAGAAAAAGTATTACATATCAATACCTCAGTTCCAAAGTATAACGAGTCTGAAAATTAGTAAGTTTGAGATAAGTGTAAGAAATTGTTCCATAAAAGATAACCCTCCATTACCACAGAGAAACAAGTCGATAAGTAAATGCAGTTTAGTTCTTCCAGTATCCCTACTAATATTATAAAAGTGAAGGTAAGTTTGTTTATCTACACCCATTCTTTAAATCCTCTATTTGAGATTCTAAAACAGTTAGCTTATTGCCAACATTAAAACATCCAATGTCCTAATAACCATTACATCATCCAAACGAGTGTTGTAATGAAATTCAGTACAACACTATATCATCCGTTTTCATTACAACACTCGTTTGGATGATGTAATGATTACTAGGACTGGCTTTTTTAATGTTAGCAGTAAGCTAACTGATTCAGAATCTTTTATTGAGGATTCATATTATGGGTGTAGATAAAGTCTTGTATGCAACTGTTGATAATTAGGTATTAAAACACTCATGTTATACTACTATGACCGTAAATATAAACCTTCATTCGTGTTTTAATACCCCTTATTACACAACAGTTGCATAAATAACTATATTGTTACGCTTTTACGCCGGAGCTACCGAATCGATTTTGATGAAATTTGGTACAGCGGTAGACTAGAGCTGGGGAAAGGACATAGGTTACATTTTATCCTTCCGCGGGATTTGTAATAACAGAAATTCACGTTGATGAGCTATAACTATACCAAGAGTAGGTTTAATTGGCCATAGCAATCTCCTTCCAAATAAGGTTCATATAATATGTTGGGAACGGAGAGAAAACGGGAATCGGAACTGGAATAGGACATTAGATAATCTTCAATTCTAAACCTGCTTATTATTTAAAATCACATCATCGATGAAGTCGCGGTCATCAGCTTGTCATCTTTAAAGGTCTAAGAATATTTTCGTTTCAAACAGTAACAACTCGAGTCGTTTTTTTAATTTTGTTTGAGAACCCTTTTCAGAATTGTTCCTCTTTGGAGCTGAGGTATCGATTTGGCGGTATCTGTTGCTTAACGCTTGAGTTGGTTGGTTAAGGCACGGCGATCGTACTATCAATGATATGTATTGTGATATAACTCTATAGTATTGGGTTGGTTAATATATTGACGCGATGTAAATTGTTTATTTCCCCTTCCTCTTGGTAGCTGGTGTGGTACTAGATGCCCTCGTACTTGGTGCGTCACTCTGTAACGTGAATATTATTTCATTATTTTAGTTTGTATTATGGGCAAAATTGAATTCTGACCTTAATGTCATTTTCCTATAGTCATAATAAACAAGTACGTCGAAATTCGCTTGAACATGCATTTACTAAGTAACTGTTATCATTTGATAACATAACGATGGTACATGTTACAGCTTAATATGCAGTATGTAAGTAGCGAAGTATGAGTTGTTTTCTGCAAAATAATTAAGTTTATGACATATATGTATTTGTGTTTAAATTTCTATAAGTTCCTATACACTAGGGCCCAAACGGAGCGACATGTTGTTCAACAACTACATTGAATGTCCCGAGGTCAATGTTGCGAAACATTTGGCAGGCCACTCTAGTCAGTGCTTATAGAAATGTCGCCCAAGGAGGTGGTGGCGATTTGTGCTGCGTACATACTTATTTTGGGTGAGAAACGTAAGAGAAGGTGGTGGATACAGAATTTCCCCACACTACAGACATGTTGAGGGGCACGATGCACACACGTGTATACTCGATAACAAACGGCGCGACACTGAGTACTGACCCGCGACATGTGCGTTCGCTTTCGAAGTGGGAGCAAGCACTAATACGAAATTGTGACAGTTCCTGCTACAACACAATTATCATAGAGCTTCGTTGCGATTTTATTGGTTAATTTTGATGGACGCCACGCCCATATCAGCTGCAAAAAATGGCTGACGCAGGCTTCACAGTAATAGTTTGTATTGTCGGTCTTTAAACATCTTTTAAAATTGGTATTTCCCTTTCCAAAGGTGTGATATCGGTTAGTCTTTCTTATTATATTGTAAACATTCGAGACAGACGTTTTTCAGCAATCATTTTAACATACGCAACAACATGACGTATTATTATGTACGTTTTCTGGGATCCTGTTGTAGAAGCATATACGAACTAATGAAAGATTTACTAACACGACCAAAACAAATAGCAGGCATAACAAATTTGCTTCTTCTGGGTAATATTGTAATAGTCACAATTTCTGGTGGAAAATCATTAATTAAATTCGTTAAACAATTAAAATATAATAAAGTTACTGTTATCGAAGTGGTAGATTGCGGGAGAGTGGTCGAGCTGGCATTACGAAGAATCGGCCGCGGTGTGCTCGACGAGCCTTTGTCAGGACTTTTCTCTTTGCTGAAAAAAAAATATGATTTATAATGATGATAGATTCAACTGCGTAAGACGATATTTATTTCTTTATATTTATATAATTTTGCAGTGTTTTCATATTTTTATGTCGTTCAACGTGAAATATCCATATGGTAGCGATAATGGTTTTTAATCTCTTTGTTTTTAAGTATATTTTAACGCGCGGCATTCTGATATTGACGGTTATTCTAATATTTTTGAAGTGTTAATACTACTTTTGGCGCACGAACTATAAAAAGTTTCTGTGTGGGACGACAAACGTAACAACGGTTTATTCTACGCGCATGTGCGAGTCAGCTGTATACAAACGCAAGGTTCTCAGCGATCCACTTGCAAATTGTAAAACTAAAAATAATTTAGTTCATAATCATTAATATTTTATTATTATATGTATAATAAATTATAAAATATATATGTAAATATGTATTTAAAAATACAAAACCAGTTGTAAAAATCGAGGGTATTTTCACTGTCTATCTAGCCGTGTATCGACAACCGACAAAAAAGAGTTTGAGTCGCTTGAATACGGGCCTAAAGTATCGAGTTATTTATAAGTTGATTCTAATATTAGTAAAGTTAATAATTTAAATAAACTATAACTTTACGCATAGCGTGACCAGTTTTGATATGTCAATGTGTGCCTAATAACGAGAACACGCGAACTAATTCCATACGTGGCTGACTGTTTACGACTTATCATTAAAGTAGTTCTCTCTCGCATGTTTTGTCTATGGTTGTGAAGTACGTAATTAGAAAAAAAAGAGTCCTTCATATTTCTAGAGATACAGAACATCGAGACATCGTGAGATCGTGGAAAGAGTTGTGCGTGACTAAATGCGAAATTCATGAGAGTGCGTGGTTATAGATACAGCAAACCTGCGGGTAGTTTTAAATGAAAATTTTATTTATGTACCTGTGACCGCGCGAGACTTGTCCCTTCCTGCTGAACATGTTAGTCAATCGCCCGCGCAGGTCCTTCTTGCTGCCCGCTGCGCTCACATCCGAGTCGGAACCCTGCTGTTTATTAATAAATATTATTTTACTATCATCATCATCAGCCGGAAGACGTCCACTGCTGGACAAAGGCCTCCCCCAAAGATAACGTATATTTTATAAAAATAGTTTCGTATATACTCGTTTGAAATTAAAATATCTCAAGAACAGACTGAATTGTGGGTAAAATTTACATGGGAAATAGGTCAGCAACTGCAGGCATGACCATCTTGCAGCACTGTTATTTCTCTTATGCTGCAAGATGGAATAAATCAATCAGTCTGTTCATTTAGGTCAAAGAAATGAGAGTGTGAATGTCCAAAGGTTACCAATATTTCACCATTTACGACTACAACGAAAAAGATTAAGCTTTAATAAAGAAATAGCAAGAAACTCTTTGCCACTCTACATCATTTTACCGATTACTTTAATTACATCCTATGTGAACAAAAATACTCAAACGACATATAGGTGGCGGTTATCACTTATATACTTTTATACATAGCCTGCAGGTACTTAAACAGTTTTTGACTAGAGCATTGTGTGTCAAATATCCATGAGAAGTCTGTAGGTCAGCAACACTGTTATTTCTCTAGTGCTGCTAGATGGAATAAATCAATGAAATCAATCTATTCATTAAGGTCAAAGAAATAAGAGTATGAATATCTAAAGTTATATATTTTATCTACACCCATGCTTTAAATCCTCTATTAAAGATTCTGAAACAGTCAGCTTATTGCCAACACTAAAACACCCAATGCCCTAATAACCATTACATAATCCAAACGAGTGTTGTAATGTTGTACTGAATTGCATAACAACACTCCTATTTTTTTTCAATCCCTTCATGCTCAAAGAGTTTTAACAGACAGCCACATTCTTATTGCTCGATGCGTGGTATCTGTATGAATTTCAAAAAAGAACATTTTCGTTTACGCACGTTCCTCACTACCAGAACGTCGCGCGCCGTAAAAAAAATAGGTTATTCGAATCCCCGCCATTTTTCTTAGATATTTTTATTGCTTTGTTTACAAAAAATGAGCGATTCATTTTAAATGCTGCAAAAGAACATAATATTCATGTGAATTTTAATTATTGTACTCAACAAAATGTAAATTACTTTTATTTGTATATAATGAGTAAGGGACGATATTAGGTTACTACTAGGACTGGCTGTTTTAATGTTAGCAATGTAAGCTGACTGTTTCAGAATCTTTTAGAGGATTCATATTATGGGTGTAGATAAAGTCTTGTATGCAACTGTTGTAAATTAGGTATTAAAATACTCATGTGATACTATTGTCACACTCGGCTTCGCCTCGTGAGATAAATCCACATTCGTGTTTTAATACCCCTTATTACACAACAGTTGCATAAATAACTATTACCATTTACGACCACTACGACTGTTTACTAACGTGAATAGATTAAAATAAAATTCCGAAAGTAATTTGTGATGATTATATGATTATTTATAACAGGAATGTATTATTTACCTGCGAGATGGAGCCGATGGATGTAAAGTCTGCGACTTGTGAATCTACATTGTTATCGACAGATCGAGCTTTCGTCAGCTTCTTTAGTTTCCCAAAAAAGCTCTTTTTCTTCGTTTTCTCTGTCGGCAATACTTCACTCTGGGCTGAACCGCCGGACAGACGGCTGTGGGGCAAACGTTATCATAATTTTACCTTAAAAATATATTATTACAAAATAATAAACTTAATACTAAGTTTAAATTATGTAGTTGGCTAGAAAAGTGTCTTGTGAATGAACAAATTATTTTTGTAACAAATAATGGAAAGAAACAAGATTTTTTTTAAATGCTAAATATTTTGTTAGACTTTCACAATGTTGTGAAAACATGTTGGTTAAATGAAATAAATTTGGCCAGTTCTGTTCCAAACCACATTTGATTGTAAGCCTAAAAGTTTTATTCCAAAGGATACCAAGGTTCCATGAATGTATTGGAGGTTAGAGTTACCTGTCTAGGCTCGGGTCACGTTGCATGGTGAACAGGCGATCATCGCCGTCTAAAGATTGCATAGACGACACGCTACTCTCGTCCACTGACTTCCAAATGGACGACTGAAAACAATTCAATTTATATTCATTTTTTAAAATCACATAATATTTTATTTGTGTTTTGACCAAATTGCTATGTCAAAAATGGCAATCAAATGTTTTTCATGTATTGTCAGCAGTACGCAAACCTCGAGTAGAGACGAATAGAATCGTAGAAATATGTCTGTATAGAATGAAATTATTATCCTATCAGAATATGGATAGGTAAGTCAAATTATATGTTTATTAAGATAATTTATGTCAAATTTTTTTACTGTGTTGTATATTCAATTGTCTTCTGCTATTTCAAACTACTACACATTATCTGCGAATTAATTACTGGCCTGCTGCTTTGTGAGTCGCCTCTTACGACACCCTTGGGGGCCTGGGACTTCCCTATTATTTTTATGCCTCGGGGAAGCACATGTGGCATCTCCACATGTAGAGAAAACTGATAGCACCTAGATTGACTACACAGAACAAAGAATCGTTGTCAACCTAAGTGCGGGTACTTAGATTTTACAAAGCATGCATGAAACGGTAAATGCGACTGAAAGAAGATAGTCTACTAGGAAACAGGAGTTAATGAGACCATTTCAGCTTTCCCTTCGACGTGTTTGGCAATCAGAGAAACAAACACAGGGAGACAGGCTTTCGTGGAGTGCAGACTGTATTGCGTAGATACAAGTGTGAAGTCACAAATTATGTCTGATATCTACTCCGGGTTCGTAAACCTATGTCTTAACGCTGAACCAGCAGAACAAACGTCGCAATTGGGAATATATCCAGAGGAAATCCCTAGTCTGGACCCTTGTAAGCACACTTGGTTTTGTGTGGTTTGATGATAAAGACATTTGATCAGGATATACATACATTGTAGCTGTCCTTTGAATATAGGAGCATCTTTTATATATACATTGAAAAGAGTAATAATTATATCGTACCTGTTCTTTGGTTGTTTGTTCAAGAGATATGGATCGTTTCTTAAGCGAGGGTGCACGGGTGGTCGTTCTTGAAGTAACTGTCATGGCTTCACGAGGCTCCGTAGACATAGCACTGAAGATAATAATTAAGGTTATAGCCGATTATGGGACACGAGATAATGCAAACGAGCGGCCATAATTTGTCCCTTTCTTCTGTATTGTATGCGACAGACATACTAATAAGGGACATGTATCACGCAATGTGGATTTTTTCGGTGCGAATTCTGTGCCATATAAAATTGTTCGAAGCTGCACGTACTTGTGGGACAAAATTCGCGCAGATATTGAACCGCCAACAAACAAGAGTTGCGGTGGTAATTTATTGTATTTTATTTTAATATAACAGAAAATAGACACAAGTCATAAGAGTATCTAATCGTTAACCTTTAAAACTGGATTATTCGCGACTGCTATTTGTAGTAAATTTTTTCAACATACAGTATTGGTGATATCCTTTGATACGCGTTTTAAGTATAAAAATGCAAGACAAAATAGTTATGCACAGTAGTCGATTAACATTCGCCTTGGATGAGAACAGAGCATAAACTGACTAAAATCACGCGGAATTTTTACCGTAGTGCTGGTTGTAGATTTAGTGCGCGGATTTCAAACTGCAAGAAAATTTCGTGAAGATTTAAATCCGAAATGCATGCGAGACCTAAGCCGCGTGGAATGAGTGGTGTAGGATGTAGATAGGTCATGTGTTACCGCCTGGCGCTGGCTTGTTGCCTGCGTTGCCGCTCGGCGATGCGGGACGCTCGTAGCTCGTCAGCGAGCCGCCGCAGCCGCGCGCCCGTCGACGTCACACTAGTCTCCGCGGCAGCCTGCTCCGGTGTCGCCGAACGAGACCGAGACTTCGACGACTGACAAAGTATTTGTTATTAAAAGTAGTAGCGAAGTCATTCTTCGGCCAACATTCATCAAAATTTAGGGTTCCCTTCGTAAAAAAAGAAAAAGGGATCCGTTATAGAACAATTAAAAATAAAGACCTAGTATTGGAATACTGAGTCTCGAAATTTCGAGCGATTGCGTCATAAATAGAGCACGGCCATACTTCCAGCCGGCCCACATTCTAGCGTTCTACAAAGAGCAGGCCACATATTATGGAGTATTCCTGTCATCTCTGCTCTCGCGTACCCCAGTATTAGCTCGATCCATTTAACTGCGTACAACGCAGAGTAAGTCGAATCATCGGGGACCCAATGCTCTGTGAACGGCTGGATCACTTGGCGTTGCGTATAGATGTCGCTTCATTGTGTGTTAAGACATTTATCACGAGGAATGTCCCGAAGATTACTACCGCCGAATTCCACCTTCGCAGGACACGCCATAAATTAGGATATCATCCCAACCATCTGGACGTGTGGCGGTCCTCCACAGTGCGGTTGTCATGGAACTTTCTTACACGTACCTACTACAAAGCTGTGGATTGAGCTTCCTTGTGTGGTGTTTCCGGGACGATACGACATGGGTACCTTAAAAAAGCGCGTACGCGTACGCGTACAGCTTCATAAAAGGCCAGCAACGCTCCTGTGATTCCTCTGGTGTTGCAAGAGAATGTGGGCGGCAGTGATCAATTAACACCAGGTGACCCGTTTTCCTCTTTTTCCATAAAAAAAAACCATTTCGATATCCGCCTGGATGTGAAGACATTTCATGACTAGTCGCAGACTCTACTCTAGTCAGAATGACTAGAGTAGAGTACTAGAGTAGACTAGACAGACATGACTATAGTCAGAAAAATCAAAATTAATCGAATCAAAGTTTTAAAATATTCTATACAAAGCTTGTTATTATTAGTGATGAGGAGTTACAGCAGTGTCAGATTACAATCAATCAATATGTTATTAAGTAACGATACCTTTCCATAAGTCTTTCCTCTTTCATTAGTTCTGTTTTGTTGTCAACGTATAAATATATATATGTACTTATGTAGTAGGATGTAAAACAAGATTATGTTTTTGTTATATTATTATTATCTAATAGTTACTCACCCTATTTCTTCTGGGGGGAGTTGGCGTCGCGAGGGTTTTCTCAGGCTTTATTGGAGTCTCAGATTTGAACAAATTGGGACTTTGCTTTATTAGGTCGTCGATAGTTTCTAATAGTTGAGTTATCACTCTATCGTCGTCCTAAAAATAACAAAGATTTCAAGAATTATGTAATTAATTATCTTAACATTATTATATTTTGTATGTTTTGTATTTTTCAGTAGTTTATCCAAATTACTAAATTAAGGTTCTAACTTCCTTAAGAATCATTGCTAATGTAAGTATAGCGAATATACCTACTCCGGCCGAGCAAGATTAAGGCGAAATAACTATTCTTTACATATATAAAGGTAAACATAGACTATACATATATATCGTGCAGGTGGTCCACTTGGAATTACATATTAACGTCCAAAAAAACAGATATCGCTAAACAGTTTCCAGCCTGAAAACTTAGTAATAGACCTTTGACTGTAGTCGGTGCCTAAGACTCGAATTTGAGATAAAGAGAGTACCAATACTTCAGGCGAAGCGGCAGTACAGAAGGCAGGTTGAGGTGATCAGGAGCCGATTTCGACTATGCCCTACGCACGTGGTTCGCTCGGTCAACTTGAAAATTGCTCGCAAATTTTTCCTCTTAGTAGGTATATCCTCTTGATCCTTGCCTCTCGAAAACCCAGTTTGGCAGCATGTTGGGTCTACTTTGCAATGTGATGTTGTGTTTCCGATAAAACCAGATTTCTAGAACTTAAGTCATTGTTATCTTACTAGTATTTAAAGTCTAATCTATATTATACACGATGGCAAGCGGCAAAGTGGGACATGACCGTGTGGCATTGACCAGGTATTCATTTTAGTCGGAAGACGTCCATTGCTGGACAAAGGCCTCCCCCAAAGATCGCCTTAACGATCGGTCCTGCGCTGCCCTCATCCAAACTATTCCGACGATCTTGACAAGATCGTGGGTCCATCTTGTCCTACCACACTGCGCCTTCAAGTAGGTGGTCACCATTCGAAAACTTTACTGCCCCAACAGCCATTTGTCCGTCGAGCTATGTGCCCCGCCCACTGCCAGTTTTGCAACCATCTATATCGGTGACTTTGGTTCTACTGCTTCTGCTCATTGCCCAGACTTGTAGATGTGTTAATCACCTGTTGGGAACGTTTGAGCGACGACACAAGCAGTTTGTTTTGGTCTCGGTCGCGGTCGTGTCGTTCCTTGTCGCGCCTCAGTTTCTCATTGGCGGTCCGTAGTTTTGCGTGCGCGTCTCGGAGCTCTAACAAATCACATTGCAGTTCTGTCACCTGTGGAAGACAATCGTCACATTTATGTAGGCTGCAGAATTGCTAACGATATATGCCTATGTTTCAAAATTCTTGCGAAAAAGCAATATTGTTTATTATAATGTTAAAAAATTGTGTCTAAGTGGACCGTTATCGCTAAACAAAGAACTCTGCTTATTTGAAAATGACCATCTTATTTTTAGAGCGTTAGGTAGGTATTCTTTCAGGTTTTTTTTATAAATTAATTTAACTTTTTAGTATGTATTAGCAATAAAACTATTTATAAAAACAAAGCTTGAATTCTTTTTTCTGTCGTATGTGTGACGATTATTATGAAATTAATAATCTCGAGATGGTGTTTTTATACAATACCAAAGCAATGAATATAAAATGTCATTGATACGTTTGCAAATTTGGCAAGTAAATTAGACGTTTTGAAGTAGTTGAAATTCAAATTCAAATATTTTTAAAATAAAAATTAGATATGAAATTTTTATTGAATATCTAAACTTTACTTTTACTTAAGTTTCTTGCGCCGTTTCTTCTCTCTAAAAGCGCCATTTGTTTCCGAAGCGGTAGTAGTATCTAGTATATTAGAAATGACATCACACAGAATTCTAAAGGAATCAATTTTGAGAAAATAAATGCCTTTTATGCCTTTTACCCATTAGGAAATGAATGCCTCACACCTGAGAGGAACGGGCGCAAGAATTACATTGGGCTTCTTCTTTGTTTTTTCGTTAAATAAAATTTAGATACAGTCAAATTCACTAATATTATGATATATATATATAAACTTAACCACATAAACATTTAACGATTCTTTTGAATTTCGTAATACATTTGTTTTGAACATTTGCTCGGATTTGTTGTAAAAGCATATACATCGCCCCACATTCACGTTCAAATATTCTGTTACATAAATCGATCTATATTTGTATTAGCTTCGCCTGTACGATTATGTTCGCTCTACAAAACAATCTGGGGCGTAGAAAGCTATAGTTCGACTCCGATTTAATTTAATTTAATGATGGAACGTCTCACATCTGTAGTTACAACGGCATCGCCTTCAATCACGTACGCATCAGTATAATTGCACTGGTTAAATATGGCAATACCTTCCTAATAGCTGGTAACATGTATTGCTGCAAAAAATATTACCTTTTTGGACAAATTAAATTTAAAAACATTCACTCGCTCGAGTAACGTAAAGTTCATAAATCTTGATATGTCTTTGCTCAATTCTCACGCTGTGGCTTCATCTATAGGGTCTACTTTATAGTTAATAACCTGCTCAACGACAATATTTAAATATTAGGAAATGTCATTCTTACAAATCTAAACAATTAATCCCAGATGTGAGTGTTATCACTTTATTACCTTCTTCTTAGCTTCCTCAGTCTCTTCATCAGTCGTGCGCTTTATTTGTTCTAATCTCCTCTTCATATCGAGCCTCTCCTTATCTCTTTCACGTTCAAGCTGAAAAACAGTTGAAAAGTAACGTCACTAAATGTGATGTATTTAACTCTGGCATGGGCATAATAAATAAACCTAGCTATGTGGTAGAACACGCTCTGAAAATGGAATATCTATAGGATGTTCAAGTATATAGCTGCTTGTGGCAAAGTCGTGGCGCGGGTCGTTCCTTTCGGGCGCTAGTGTAGTGTTAGGATGATTAAGGTAGCAATGATGAATTTGTTGCAATTAAAATGAAATGTAGTTAATGAAAATGGATCATAAGGCCAAGAACATAACCTACACCCAAGTCAGAGGTATACACTCAAAAATTTTTTTTTTTTATTTATATGTACCAGGAGGACAAATGATCACCACGTCTAAACTATCTCGCACCATCATAATATCGTAATGACGTGATCGTTTGCGGTCTTTTAGGTATTTGAACTACACTGGTTTTTTACCTTACCTCAAACAGAGTTTGTCTCAAGTCTCTGGCTAGAGTAGAAGTTTCTTGCAAGAGTCGCTGTTGTTCGTCTCGTTCTTTATGCCAGGCCAGTTCCATGCGAGTAGCCATGCCAGCCACTCGGGCTCGTCCTGATGAAAGTAACCGGTCTTCTTCATACTGAAATTATTATTGTAAGATATATATTTTCAATGTTTATAACTATACCTTTTTACAATACTTAATATGCTTACATGAGATTAAACTAACTAAGAGGAAGTGTACCCAGAATACTTAATTAAGCTAGTCTTATGCGTTGACTGAAATAGTAATGAATGACTTTCATCAGCCTAAGTATTTGGCGTTTAGTTAGAGGTTATTAAATACGTCCTCTAGCTTGTCTTGGAAGGAATTGTAAAACTGACGTTACACCATAAGGTCTTGTAGTCTTCGGTTTTTTTTTTTCTTTTTAATCTCATAGTGAGGCTATCAGGTTGCAGGAGAATGTTTGGATTGTTTACGTTTAACGCAGCTTAAGTAGAAAGTACCTACAGGTCGCAATAGAGTTGAATCTTAGTGATACCAGAATGGATTTGTATTGATCCACAACATTTTACAGGATTTCCAAATTTACCGGATTAGCTAAGTTAGCATTGTTAAGGGGCATAACAATTTGTTGTAGGCTAGCTCTTACCCACAGGTAACAACTTTTTTTTATATAAATAATTTTTGACTATATCGCAATATAAACAAAAAAAAATGCGATAGAAAAATTACATTTTGACTTTCGCACATTTCTCAACTATCTACTTCTAACCAAACAAATGTCTGAAGAAAAAATGAAGTTTAGTAGACTTGTAGCTACCCAGATACTGTATGTTACAAAAACTTTACAAGAAAATATTTTGACTTATTTTAACTAATATGATCACAAATTTGTTTGTAGTAACTTGCTTACTATTTTGAATGTATCCTCAACTTGATTAAATAAGCTTTTTGGTTACTGATATTGTTGAGATTGTTGCGCCCGTTCCTCTAAGGCCTGAGGCATTCATTTTGGAATGGGTGGTAGTGGTAGGTTTATAGTAGAGTTTCAAAACGAGGTCAGTTACCTCATTGAGCCTTGACTGCATCTCTGCCAAGCGAACCTCCGTTGAAGAACGTTCACTTATCAACTCAGTGTTAAGCTTTGACGCCAACATTCTGGATTCGCAGAGCTCATCCTCCAAGCACGCCACTTGTTGTTCCAACGTAGCAACCTTATTACGAACTTCTTCCTAAAATCACATCGAAGACTACTGTAATATGGGTTTAACATAAAGATCATTATAAGGTGGTCAGAAGTGCATTATCGGCCGTCCCCAATATCCAGTAGATCTCCGGTTGTGGCCTTCTTGAGATAAAATCGTAAGTATCGTTGACTTTTCGTACACGATGTCTGTCAATGGGAGGACGTATAGCTTACCAGCGATAGAAGTTTGTATGGAAATTGCAATTCGCGCAACCCAACATAAGACGATAAGAATGGCTTATCAGATATATTGAGACAGTTTCAGATTATTGACAGCTAATTACTGACAGTAGAGCAGGAAAGATTGGGAACGGCCGTAAATATCCAAAGCGCTCTAGGCAAGCTTCTCATCTGCGCCCTTCTAGCGGCCATAGATCGACATGTTCATCGCAGCCAGTCTCTCTATAATCTAGATTTAGAAATATGTACACATTACAACTCACATCGTCTGTACTTGATACCGATGATCTCACAGAGCGTGGTTTGTTTCCGTTCTTTATCTCGGCCATGGATTGTTGAGCAGCGTCTAGCATTTGTTTATAATTATCACGTTCGCGTTTAAACCTTGATACCTAAAAAGTTTAAATATTATTTAAGGGAATAGACGCTTATCTACGTAGATTATACTACTAGTTCTTACTGAGCACAAATTCAATATTACATCTTCTTTGACAAAGAAAGCCTGCTTGTTATAATAATTTACAAGATGGGCTGGGAGTTTCTTATCTGTTCTTCTCCCCAAGTCAAAGCCCCTTTACGAACTGATGTAGTTTCATGACGTGTATGTTATGCTATTGTTACTCCCAATGGTAAGAATAAACATATCAATTCTATTTTATTCTATTTGCAGTTCTCATTCATATTAAGCTTTTAAAATTAAATGGTCTATCGTAATCAAGAAAAGGGAACTAAACAGATTCAAAGATATTTAAATATAATTAGTCCTAGAATTCCTGATTTTAAGATTGCGGTTGATCTGCATCATAATCTTTAATTATTTTATATGAAAAAGTGACGGATCAAGACGTTTTTCTGTTGAAGTGATACGCCCTGCCCATTTCAATGTAATTCTGCTCAGGATTCTTGATTGTATCCATAATTCTGTGCAGCATTACAATGCGCGCTTGAGACATAGGTTGTTAAATCTCATTTACCCACAATTTCAATAACTATGGCACCCTTCAGAAACACAAAAATTCTTCCACATTACTGCTTGTCGACTCCATCGACTTCCATTGGTAAAAATTACATAACAAGTGAATACCTAACCATGTTTTATTAATCATCTAAGTATAATTATCAATCTGTATTCAGACAATAACTGACACACCTGATTATGCAGTGATTTTAGTTCTTCTCTCATGGTATTCATTTGAGCTTCATATCGCATTTTAGTTTCAGTAAGTTCGTTCTTTCGGGCCTTTTCCATTTGTTCTAGACGATTATTAAGTGTCGCCATTTCTCTCTCAAGCTCGGCGTTATCCGATGCAAGTGTTCTTTGTACTTTGCTGACTCTCTCGTAGTCTTCCAGCTTTTTCTTAGCTTCTTCCAACTAAAATTGAAAATGTCACGATAAGAAAACGTAAAATACTCTTTATATTTGTACAATAATAGACTTATCAATCACCTCTTTTTTAGCAAGCTCGTGATGGTGTGAAAGAACATCGTATTTTTCGATCGTATCCCGTAATTGATACTCATATTTATCCAATTTTGTTTTAAGCCTTGCTTTCTCAACTTCCCATCCTCCTCCACATAAACGCTCTTGTAGTGATGAAATTTCTTTCTAAAAAACAAATTGTACACTTTTAAGACGATCACATAGTACCTATCTAAATATGTATCAAATAACACGGCATACTTGAAGTTCAGTCTTTTCACTTTGCCACTCTTTTGATTTGGTGTCTTGGTTTTGTTTAACTGCCTGAAGTTCTGTTAATGCGGCACTTAACTCTTTCTTGACGTGTAATAAGTCTCTACAAACATATAATAAACATTACATATAGGGTATGTTCCGATATGCACTGCGACCGACTGTACAGTGTGACGTCAATTTAGTATACTGTGAATCCGTTCCGTTATAGCCAGTTATACTGGTTACTATTTAAAAAGGAACGCAGTCCCGTATACTGTCAGACGCATTTTTTGACGCAAAATTCAAATGAGTGTATTAAAGTTTTCTAGTTCATTAAAAAAACTTTTGTTGGAGTACTGTCAAATTAAAAATATTTTAATAATTATTTTAGGCACTCGAGTGGTTTTGACTGATCACGTGATCAAAGTACTGCGAGTAACTTACCTCGAAGACGCCAGTGCTCACAGTAGAATATGGCGGCGATTTATAATGTAATATATTTCCCTAGGGTACTGCGGCAGTATACTGGCAGTCCATAACGGAACGAATTTTTCTACAGTGATAGCACTGTACAGTGCTCGCAGTGCATATCGGAAAATACCCTTAATCGATGTGACATTGACAAGAACTTTTAAATCAATTAAACACTTGAACAATAGTGTTATACTATATAATTATAATATATATCCAATGCCGACGAATTATTACCGACCCTTGCGCCTGTTCCTTTTCGACTGTCAACCGAGCCTTTGTTACTACATGTTCTTCCTCTAATAATTCATATTTGCTGGTTAATTCTTCATATTCTGATTTTTCAACAGCTATTGTATGCTCCAAGGCTATGGAATTTACAAATAATTATAGATTATTGGTTATCCTATCTCTAACAGAACAAAGTCCCTACCCAATGTCAGTTAAAATTTATAATAAGTTACCAGAACACTTAAAAGCCGAAACCAATATTAAAAAATTCATAAGCTCTTTGAAAAAGTTACTTTTGGAAAAATGTTACTATTCTATTAATGAATACCTAGAGGAAAAATATATTTGAATGTCTGCCCCTCTGTCGTTCATTGCTATGCCTTATTACGAGGTGCATGTGATAATTATTTAGTACTACAATTTTGTTTAGTAACTAAGTCTCATGTAACGCAATTTAATTAAATAAATAAATAAATAAAAATTCATTGTTAAGATCAGTGAGGAATCAAGGTTATCGCTAAAAGAATTATACTTTAATATATCATATCATTCGTAACTGTATATAACGTGAAAATTTGTAGCCTATCTAGCCAAGTTTTGTAGGTATAAGTTCTATAATTTATAAGTTCTGAAATTTCGTTAAATTCATTATTAGCTGACCTCTACTCAACGAAAGAAATATTCCTACCAAATTTCAAGTCTCTCTAAGTCTTATGGATACAGAAATATGTGATGAGTACATAGGTGGAAATCACTTAATATATAGATAACGTAATAATATATCTGTTATCTATATATTGTTATCTATATATGTATGTATATATTGTTATCTATATATGTTATCTATATATTATATAACGTATAATATATAGATAACGTACCTTTCATTTTGTCTTCAAACTCTTGCTTTAGTTCAGTTATTCTCTTAGCACCTGCGCCAGATGTTTGCTCTAGAATTTTTAATTTGCCCTTCAGTGTTGCTAATTCAACTTCTTTATTTTTGTTATCCTTATCATGAGATATGCGCATGCGTTCTATCTTTTTTCTTTCCGCCTACAGAAAATGAAAAAAATATCATCAAAATCAACTACAACTTAAATTGTATGTATTGTATAAAATTATGTATAACACCTGCCTGTAAATCGGATTCAAAATCAGATGCTTTACTTTCCCAGTATTTTGAATCTTTTTTCTCAGTTTCTAATTTCTTTTCCGCGTCATTTTTATCATTTTCTGCTTTATTGAGTGCATTTTTAGTGTTAGTTACTTCACTTTGTAATACAGTTAACTGCTTTTGCACATTTTCTAATTCTTGTTTAGCAGCTGCCAATTCTGCTTCCTTTTCTTGCAACTTCTTATTACTGTTTTGGAGTTTATCTTGTACTTGTTTTAATTCGATAGACGATACAGCTTCATCATACTTTAGATTAGAAGTCTCTCGGAGGGCATCTTCCTGTAAATGGTAAGGAAAAGTAAATATAAAAAATATGACAATAAATAATTAATATATTTTTAAATATCTCGGTAGAGTAAATCATAAGCTAACTAAAATGGATGGGATAGATGTATTTATCATTCAGGTACAGGGATATCAGGCATGCAAAGATATTTAAAAATAACAGGATATCATAAAATATGGATAAAATACGGGCGCTATAGGTATACGCAGGGAAACACTTTATTATACCAGTTGTTTGATATGAATATCTTTGGCCGATATAGTTGACTCTAGAATTGTAATTTTAGTATCATATTGATTTCTTAAGTCTTTCATATCGGTCTCTAAAGCAATAAGCTTGCTCTCAGATTTAAATAGTTTTGTTTGCATTTCATCCTTTTCACTCATTAATTCAAACGACATTCGTCTCTTTGAATCGCTGAGTGATTCAATGTGTTCCTTTTCTTGAGATAGCTGTTAATGATAAATAAGTGATGTAATATTATTGAAAAAATAATAAATATTTTATAAGATATCAAATGAATACTGTACTTCTTTTTCCAATTTGGAAACAACCGCCTTGCGCGAGTTTAGTAGTTTTTCTGATTTTTTGCATTTTTCTTCTATTTCTTTGAGTTTTTTCTCTAACTCTGCGATTTTCTTGGTTTTTTCTGTCACCTGCCAACAAAAAAATGGGTTGTAACATAAGTCAACCTACGGTTATTTTCCGATGACAAAATAAATAAAGGTACCTCTTTTAGCAATTTGTTTTTCTCTTGCTCTAACTTTGTATTGGTTTCTACTTGTTTTTTTAATTTGTTTATTTCTTTATCTTTACAGTCCATTTCTTTTTTGAGATCTTCTATTTTCTTCATACAGTCTGCTACCGCAGTTTGTTGGGTATCGAACTTGTCTAAAATACAATGATATAAAAAATTATCAGTCGATCATAGTTACGAGTTATCATCTCTTTCTGGTCCAATGATACATCTCATATAATTTATTGCACAGTAAACAGTGAATCCACAAAGAGGTTATAAGACTAATTTAAATTCCATACTTACTTAAATCGGCTGTTATTTTATTTATTTGAGTTTCCAGTTTAATCTTTTCCTCTTTCAAAGTTTTGCATTCAATCAGACTGCTGTTATTCCCTGATTCAAGCTTTTTAATTTTTTCTAATAATATTTTTTTCTCTGATTCCAGCTTGGTGTTTAAATCCTTCAATTTACTTATTTCCGTTTGTAAGTGATTCTTTTCATTTGTGAAATCAGAATCTTGTTTAGACAATTTATTTTTAATGTCCTCTATATCTTTAGTCATTTGTGATTTAATATCAAGATCTGCTGTTGAATAACCAGCATTTTTCATGATAACGTATAATTCCCCTGAAAATTAAGTGTATTACAAAATATTCTTTTTATATTAAGGTTTTGTGTACTTTATTACTTTGAATTGTACTTGTTTACTTTGTATAAAAGCAAAGTAAACAAGTACCAATAGCAGTTATTAAACTTACCTATTTCATTCTCTAAATCTTCTACCATTCGCTTCATTTGTAATTTTGTTGTCAAATCTGTTATTTTTTTAGGTGTCCTCGGCTTGAATGATTTAATTGCCTCATCTTTCAATTCTTTTAAAGATGTCTGAAGTTTCAGTTTTTCTTTTTCAAGCTGATCAAGGTAAAATAACATTATAAAAAAAAACGCCGATACTAATTAATAATGTAGAATAAATAAATCGTACCTTGCTGAAGTTTAATTTTAATTTGTCCAACTCATCTTGTCTGGCTTTTATGCTTTCCTCATCTTTTTTAGTTATTTCGTTGCTAAATCTGACTTTTTTTTCATTTCTATCATCTTTGTTTTCTAAGTCTTTTATTTTCGCTAAGGCATCTTTTAAATCATTTTCTAATTGACTAACTTTGTTTGAAGATATTTCTAAAGATTTGTCTATTTTTAAAGATTTTGTATTTTTCAGGAGCTAAAAGCATGCAAGTCATTTTTAAAACAAGATATTTAAAGTTCAACGATTTAATATATATATATTTAAGTCTAATACGTTACGATACGTTAACTTACCTGTAGCCTCTTATTTTCTGCTTGAAGTTTTTCATTGTCCGCTTCTAAATTTTGTGTCTTTGTCCTCAATACATTTGCTTCTTGTTCTATCACTTGTAACTGCCGTTTTAAATCTACATTTTGTTGATCACCGTCCAGCGACCTTTTAAATATAGAAATAATATATCAATATAATTACTTTGTAGAGTTGTTGGATATCTTTATTTTTCATTACTTACTTGCTTTTTATTAGAGATCCCTTTGGCTTTTTCTGGGTTAAACTTAATTCAGCGTGTAATCTTTCACAGTCTCTTTCTTTTTCAATCAATTTTTTTCGTAGTTCCGCGATTTCATCCTCCAATACCTTAAAAAAACAATGGATAATAGTTTTATAAAAAGGTCCCTCGTTTACCATATCTATTTCAATCATAATTTTCCTTACTTTAACTTTTTCTTCAGCCAGGTTATTACTTTTATTAGTTGTTGTTCTTCGCATTGCAGCTGCAGAGTTAGCATTAGGCTTAGTAGCGGCATTTGAAATTTTTTCTTTTAGTTCTTTAACTTGTTTGTTTAATGCCTCCCTATCCTGCTCCAAATCTTCTACTTTTTTTCGCAATACAGCCGCTTCCTTTCATAGTACATAAAACACAACACAAGAAGAGTTTTTAATCAAATTGTTACAGTTATTTAATAAATCATAGTTTGGTAAAAATAATAACCTGTTCATTTAGTTCTAATAATAGTCTAAGTTCAGCAGGATCTTCTTCATCTGATATTCCTTCGTCCTTTTCATTTGGTGCTTCAATGGCAAGTCTGTTAGTGGGAGCTGTTGGAGATAGTTTACGACCTGTTAATAAAAAATCTTTTAATTTAAAAGCTTAGGTTTAATGTAACAATCAAAATAGGTTTTAGTAAAAAGGCGAAATTTAATAAATTAATAGATTAATAGTTTTTGATTATTCAAAATATTCCAACACTTAGTATATGTACAATTTTTCTGGCAAAAATATTGCAACTTTGTAAGTATTCTGGAGAAAATGGCTACCACAATATTTGAAGTACACTTTGACGAAACAAAAAGCATATGTTAGTAACAACGATAACTGATTTGTAGAATTGATACCAGATTTCATTCGGTACATTCAAATGATGTTATGAGTAATGTGTATGTGTAATAATGTGGGTTGAGGATGTTATAAGATTTAATGCAGGGTATAAAATAGTTATGGAACCCAGGGTAACACAAATGAAATAGGAATACACCAAACAAAATTTTTCCAAACATAATTTAAGTGACGTACTTCTGGCTTTGGTAGCCATTTTCTTCAGCTGTAGTAGTAAGGACTCATTGTCGTCCTCGACTCTTGACGCAGTTTTACGCAAGTTATTTGCCTGAAAATATTAGTTAGTACATTAGAAATAAATTAGTCAAGTCTTTGTGTATTAAATATGGAATGAGATAATGTTAATTAATGCGGCAGAAGTAACTGTTAATTAAGTACCTACAATTGATAACCGAGCTGCCAATGGATTAAACAATGCAAATGGAAATGAAATTTGCGATGAAGTTGTTGCAATCTTTTCAGACGACAGAGGTGGACTATCTGTCTTTTCTCTGCGAACACTTTCTGGAACATCGTTATTCGCAATCAAAAGTGTATTATCCGTAATTATATTAATTTCTCTAGTATTACAATTCAAATTGGCTTCTACTTTATTGTTCTTCATGTTAATTTCATTATTTTGATTACTGACTAACTTATCTATATATGTTTGGGTGAAAACGTTACACATTACATTATCAGCTTGCGAACTTTGGTTTTGACAAATATTTGAAACAGTTTGCGTCGATGATTCCCTATAAATATTATCAGTTTGAACAAAGCAATCTATTGTTTTATTTCTTGTTTCAGTCGCTACGTCATGCGACATGATAATATCAGTTTGAGAACCTTCAGAAAAATATGTCAGAACATCATGTGGAAATTGAATCATTTGGTTAACTCCTACGAATAACTTGCTCATGTCTAATGCAGATAATCTCTTTTCAAGTTCATATTGTATATTTAAGGAAAATTCACTAGTTTTATTTTTTTCTACATTGGCAGTTTGGTTAGAAAGATGATGTGATGTTGTCGATTTATTCTTGAGCGCAGGTTCGCGTCCTTGTCTGAAGGAGTGACGGTCCAACTTCGCCTGTTCAACGAATTAAGTAATGTTCAGAAAATATTATGTTTATTTTTTTGATTTTATTATAATGATTAGGTGTATTTAAGAAAAAACTGTAACATACATGAGTTTGTTATGATCTGAGCATCAAAGCATTAGCATTCAATTGGTTTTCAACGCAAAAAGGAACGCAACGTGAAGAATGTACTTCAGATTTTCTTCATGTTAATTTTGAAATGTTTAATTAATTAAAATTCTCCGTTACATGAGGACTCGAAATTATTGCGGAAAATACAATCAAATTAATTATTTAAATCCGTTAAATAACAAAGCGATGTTCGTAAAGAACATATTTATATTTGATTTAAAACGAACCTCTTCCTCAGCGTTACGGAGTTGTTCCCTTAAATCCGCTTCTCTTTCGAGAGAATCCTGTAAGTCTCGTAAGAGTTGAGCTGGATCTTCTTGGCTGCCGCCCCGGGTGAGTGAGGAGCGCGAGACTTTTTGCTGAGAGACATATAAAACTAATAAAGCATACATTATATATTCGGTAAATATCAAAATTTCGTAATTTATAATTTGTCCTGATAAAGTATAAGTACCTACTTATCTATAAGCAGTTATTTAAATTTATTAATATTTATGTATACCCAACTATTTTTGAATACATAAATCGGTATGAAGTGCCAACTGTTACCAACATTATGTTCTGAGATTTATTGCATGTAAATATACGTTTTTAAAGAAAAGATGTCTTTATAAAGGTATTAAATACTTTACCCCTTCATTTGGCTGTTTTTTAAGATTAGCAGGAGGCGCTCCAGATGCTGCTGCTTGTTTAGCTTCAGATAACTCGCGTTGTAGTCGAAGGGAAACTTCTGTAGAACGAGCCACTTCTTGTTCCAACTCTTTGATACGATTTTCACGTTGCAGACCATCTTTGCCACCAACAATCTGTAATTGATTATCATTTCTTATTAAACATTCTCTCAAAACAACTCAACGGTCGAAACAACTAGAACAGAATCAACCAAGAGACCAAGCGGGGCTTTATACAGATTATTCTACTGGTACATATAATTCTTGTAGTAAAACAGATCATTTAAAAAACTGGTCAATCTATTATACGGCATTTACCGATTAAGTATCGCCGTAGAACTCAAATATATAAACATCGCAAAGATATATTAAAGTCTAAAATAAGTTCATCTTAAACAACAACGAGAATGATTTAGTACTAGAGACAAAATGTACCTAACACACTTTCCCCAAAGCATGTTAAAAAACAAAAAATCGGCAGAGTTAGAAATTATACTCATAAATATAGAAACACTAAATAAATACTTATCCTAGACTAGAATAGATTTGGAATAAATATTAATGGAACCAATCTAATTGATTGAATATTTGCTGACGATGATACTGAAAGCAGGAAAGCAATTTTATCAATCGAAAATGGTAATGACGAATGCTATTACTATAAGATGATTGTATTTGAGACGCTAATAGACCAATATTGAAAGGGATTCGTTAGAAGAATAATCAAGATTAGGAAAGATTTTTTTTATAGTTTCCAAACAAACATTTCAAACTAATATTAAAATAAATACGCCGGTCACCATTAGTTATGTGTCCTGTACTGATGATCCACCTATGAGATAGCGCGGTCTATCTATTAGACTACGCGGGCCACTACTAAAGCTAGACTTCCGCCCAGTGCTGCTCTATCGCAGAATCTGACATGACTTCGCGCGACTATGTCTTCAGTCACAGTTGGCTGTTGTATGCATATGTATATATACAGAATGAACCGAGGCATTAAAAAACATTTATTAGAAGAAGAGGAGGTTGATGATCTGTTGCTTTGTTACTATTATAATATGGAGCGTAGCTCAATTAATATTCAAAAGACGAAAGGATGAAGGCACTAACAACTTCATTAGTTTTTTTATAACAATAAGGGACGAGACGAGCAGGACGTTTCGCTGATGATAATTGATACGCCCTGCCCATTAGAATACAGTGCAGCTCTGAATTCTTGAAAAACCCAAAAGTTATGTCTCATTTGCCCAGTAATTTTACTAGCTACGGCGCCCTTTACATTACTGCTTCACAGCAGAAAAAGGTGCCGTTGTGGTACCCATAGTGTCTTGACTTCCTCAACAGTAAATATTATGTTATTAGGTCCATTTTTTTTAGATATTACAAATATTGACATAACATGAAAACCACATGCGTACGCAGTGACTGCGCGACAGTGTTTGAGCAAACATAACTAATTATAAATAACAACAAATACTAATTATTATGAAATTCGGTAATCTGTCGCACTCTATGCAACTATAATAAGCAATTCAACAGTACTGAACTTTTTAATAACAGTAAAGACTGCTTTAAAAGGAGTGTTAGTAGAAATCTAAAGGAAGGTTAAATTTAGAGTAATTCACAAACACACACACACACACACACACACACACATGCCCACACACACACACGCACTCTCGCCAAACCCCACACGCACAAATATCATGTCTTTTTATAAATATTGTAAATCCGTTATTAGATGTAAGTCCTACAAAATAGTATTATTATAACCTAATTTAAGTTCTGTGGATTTTGTGATGTTTTAAATAAATAAATAAATAACAAAAAAAATAAACGGCCGCTATCGCCTAGCAAACAGTAACGCGGTGCCAGTGTCGCCGGGTGTGTTCGAATGTTGGTTTCATTGGTTGTTTCGTTGGTTCATTTGACATTTCATTACTGTGTAATCCGCTCATCGCCGTCTTACTGTATTTTTACTTTTATACAAAAAAAAAACTTTTTCACCTCTAAAAGCTTCTTTTCCTGATCAGCCTTTTCTTGTTCCAACTGCTCATTTCGTCTCTCAGTCTTTTTTAATTTGAAAGATAAAACTCTGCAATTCTTTATTGTTTGTTCCAATTCTCTTCTCAATGAACTGTATTCATCTGCTTGGTCTTCCCTAAAATATTGTAAAATAAGTGAATCAATTTAAGTATTTCAACTATTTTAAGTGATGTTATGCGGTATCTTCTACCTATTACAGTTACAATAATTATGATATGAGTCGTGAGGTATTACAAAATGACCCTTCGCTCATTACACCGTTTCGCATTTCTTTAGGCGAGGATCCCCATATGTCTGTCCCCCCGACGACAGGCACAGAGACAGCGAGTTGGGGATAGGTCTTATGTGCCAGTTACAGGTGAAATATGTTTGATGGCAGTAATTGACGTTGCTGTTAAAGATTTAGTGGCTATATTTAAATTTATGCAGCGATGTTTTTTTACCTGAAATTGTCTTGCATTTCTTCTATTTCTTCCTCAAGATCACGCAGTTCTTTTTTCATGTCTTCATTTTCATCCATCAGCTCCTCACAAAGAGTTTCAGCGGCAAGCAATTTAGCTCTAAGCTGTTCGATTTGACGAGTTTGAGCTTCAACGGATGGACGAGACTGAAGAAAGAGATGTTCTATGTTAGATAATTATTTTCACTCAGCTGACCTATTATTATTCAGTTAATCTTAGAAAAACTTCATGACCTAATCTAATAACCCACTAAATTATACATATGTAGGCCAAATGTATAAAGATCCAAAGATTGCAGCCCTTTTCATTGAAAGGAAAACTGTTTGTGTTAATCATAACTACTTCATTTTAAGTTCTTTAGTTAATGTCACTACACTCGGTGAAAAGTATTAAAAATTATGATATGACAAAACATATTATCAATTTACCACTACCAATAAAAAAAGCTCTGCTACTCCCCAACTGCAATTTAAAGATCTAGAGATGGAGTAAAACGTTCATTCACACTTATAAAAGTATTGGAATTACTTGACTCAATCAAATAACACGATAACTCAATTCTAAAAATAATCAATGCATTTACCTCTAGTTCTGATTCCACTTCTTTTATTCTTAGCGTTAAATGTTTCTTTTCATCTTTTAAGTCTTCATTCTGCGTACTCAGGTCGTTAACTTTTTGTTGCAATTTCAAAACCTCCGACGATCTTCCAATACTGTATTTATTAACTGTGTCAATGTTAGCTAACCTTCGTAATAAAATGTCACTTTTTTCCTTTTCCACTCTTTCACACCGCTTTTTGAGTAAATCTACTTCCTGTTTTAGGCTATCTATTTGGTCCTGAAAATTAATTTTACGTTATTATTACTTTCTTATAAATTTTACTGTCTTTTGTGTGTGTATTAAAGTAGATGATTATACATTGATAATGTTTATATTTCTTGGGAGCAAGGCTAGTCCGGCTTGAATTTGATAAATATAAATATTAGTAATAAAGATAAAACGTTGCAGCTTACTCTGTCTCAACGATATAGTTTTGAAGAGTATTATAAATACTCTATTTAAGATAAAAAATCTGATCACTTACATGCATAGCAGATAATAAATTCTCTACAACTGATAATAATCATTTTGTTTCAATCATCTATCAAGTTTAGTATGACTATAAAGACTCCAGAAGGTCTTTTTAGATATTGCGCAAGCTTTTGATAAATAATGGTACGAATAATTTATGTACACACTAAGAAATAGGCCTCTTAAGCAATTTGCAGATATTCTAGAATAGTATCTCACACATATAGTATTTTGAGTCAGGCAAGACGATTCCTTCTCAGAACTGAAAGAAATAAGAGCTGAAGTACCATAGGGAAGTGCCCTAGGTCTGCTGCCGTACGTTTATTATACTTGATATTCCAGTGCTAGATGACAATATCATCGCAAGTTTTGCAGGTGATTAGACAGCTGTAATCAGGGCACATGCACGAAGACCTGGTGTTCAAATATGGTGTGTTTTTATCTGCCATGAATGCCATCTATAATAGATGGATAGGATAGATGGACTAAGAAGTGACCTATCAAACGTAGTGGGTCTAAATCAACCCATACAGGTTGAACAAATAAATTATCATCCAGTTAATATCAATATACAAGTTATATATTCCATATGAGAGTTCAGCCAAGTACCTCGTCATGACATTACACGCGAAACTTCACTGTAAAGTAAATGGCGAAAAGAAATGAGATGGGTTAGAGACCCGCTATAAAAATATGTAATGGTTACTTTCACTCCTTATGAGTGAAAAACAAAGAAGTCTTTGTGGTTGTGCGAAACGAACAAAACCAATATACAAACTATATGAGAACTTCATCGTAACCTGTAAGTAAATCTAGTCCTTATAATTGTACAAAAATATGTATGTTCAGCTTCTCGATAGATCGGAGACTTAAAACAGTTAAACGTAGAACATCCAGTGCAAACAACAATAAAAAAACAATAAAAAAAAAACAGTTTCTGTAGAGAAAAACTAGTGTATATTTGTGTCGTTAAACTAAACTTTGTACTACATCAGCTGAGAGACTACAAGAATCATAACATAGTGTCTCCCCCTTAAAGGAGACTATAAGAAAATATCTATTTGAGTTTTATTCTACGTATCGAAAACAAGTTACTTATTAGTGTTATGCTAGATTGTAATTTAATTGATGACTTTTTTGTATAAAAAAGCAGAAATATTTAGCCTAGTTTTCCTGAAAGTCTTTACTTACTTTTAAAGACTTAAATATACAAGCTTTACCTCTGTATATCTGATTATTGATAGGCGCACATTTTTCTTGCTATTCCTGCCTTGAAATGTTAAGGGTTATTAGGAAGAATTTGAGTGTGTGTACCTGATATTCTTTAACGTTGAGATCCACTAATGTTGTATCTGTGTCTGTAGTTGTTGTGCCGGCGACGCTGTTGTCGTCATCTGAAGTCTCTTCTTTATCACGAGAAGGACCTCCCTTTCTCGGAGGTTTAGATTGTGAGACGCTCCGATTATTTTTCACCTACAACAGATAATAATAGACAGTAAACATATTGATATTTTATCATTTTCCACTATAGTAGAATACGAATAAAATATACATATAAAAAAATATAATAGTCACTGTTATATTTGATATGGAATCATATCTTTCTTAATGATGGATATCGGTATATGAGTTTTATACTAAGAGAAATATTTAAAATTAGCTATCGATTTTCAAGTATTTTCATCCGTATTTCAGTTCTTTATTCTTTATAATATCGGAGGTTCAACAATTAGTTGCACGAGTTGATTTTGAGATAAAATCTTTGATTAGATAATAACATTATCTTTAAAGATACGCAGACTTTTGAATACTACTGGATCAAACGAGTTTGGAGCAATTCCATAGTTTGGGAGTTGGAAATAATACTAGACAGTAGTAGTTGTGTTAGCCCTACTCATGCATCAAAGATTCCTGACATTCGACATTATCATTAATTTAATAATAAACTTTGAGATGACTACGTGCGTTTCAAATTTTATGTGAAAGAGACCACGTCAGGAGTCCAAATCAACAAAAGGGGAAATTTCCACTTGACCCGAAAGTACAGTACAGGTTTTCATATAATAAGTATTATAAGTCTTTTAGAATGGTTTCACTGCGTTGAAACAGTAAGATCTTGAGTAACGTCTGCCATAAGTACTGATAAAATAGACACGACATACCTATTAGTGTTTAACATTAAATAAAACATTCATAAAACGGACGTTAGGCACACTAACATTCGCATTAAAAACCCCGTTCGTACGTGTAACTATTCGTAAATTTGTAACTGTATTTTTAACGGTTTGTACATCTTCATGATAATCTTTAGGTGGAGGTAGAAAGCTTGTATTGTCAAGAAAATATCTTACCAAATTCAGTAAATTTCATATTTCATAAGAAGACACAATAATATGATAATATGATTTTACACTTTATATCTTCTAGAGAACCAATTCTGAATCAACATTTATTAATGTAATTTTTTGAGGACTTATATTTTTGGAGAGCTATGATAATTACTAACTTATTATCAGTTATTCCTTTTTAGGAACTTAATTAATTAAATTGAGGTAAAGGAGGTTGAACTCTACTTGACCGAAATTATACTCATAAGCAAAAGAGCTTCTTTCTTGGATACCATAAGAATCTGCTTATACAAAACAAACATTTATAATAAAGTTATAATGACGTTACTGCGGGAATTTCCTTCTTGCTTTCTTGTACGACAAAAAAGTGATTCTGAAAATCGGTTGCTGTAACTCATTTAAGTACTTATTAATTTCTTACCTGAATCATGAAATTAACATCGTCTCTAAGTGTTATTTTCTCTTCTCGAGATTTCACCTGTTTCTCTTCTTCCTTACTTCGAGACGCCGATCTTCTTTCTCGTTCTTTCTCTGCACTTGACTCTTTCTCAAAACTACTTTGCGCCTTCATTAGCTGCATCTAAGAGATGGTTTATATTATACCTAACAAAATTTTTAACATAAAATATCACACAAAACTGCATCTGTTCAATTGAATTTAAACTATAGCTCAAAAAATATATTCGCTACCGGCTGAAATGTTTCGATTGATTGAACAACTACAAATCCACGAATAAAAAAATATTCAATAGCCTGCAATTCGGTTTGGGTTTAGACTGAATGCATAACATTGTTTGTTCTTCAACCGGAATCAATTACTTTTTTTTTGATGTTTTGATAGAGTTCAAAGGTCGTTTTTACATAGATTTTTGAATATTGATCAAAACGGTTGTAATTCGATTTGACGTTTAACTTTTGGCTGTAGTCATTATTAATTGGATGTCGGAAAACTACTCATATGTAACGGTCTTCATTATTGTTGAATTCTAATATAGGCTAAGATCTTTAAAGCGTACTTTTTTAGACTTTTTTCTTAGACTTTGCTCAGACTTACGTGTAACTTTGCTGAGTGTGATAAAACGTGATTTTGACTTTTGCACTGGGCTATCTTAGCTTAAGATCAGTATAAGTTCAGCTTTCAAATGACTTTGGAAACGAAATTATCCTAAGCTTACACTCAGCTAAGTTTAACGTAGGTAAATTCTAAGTATGCTCTATAGATCGTTCATTGTGTGCCTTCTACCGCATTTATCACGGGGACTGTTCCGAAGAGCTGTTTCACCTGTTTCCTACCGCCGAATTTCACCTTCGACCGACACGCCACAAGTCTGGATGTGTTGCGGTCCTCCACAGTACGGTTTTCAAAGATATTTCTTCCACGTACTACAAAGCTGTGGAATGAGCTTCCTTGTGCGGTGTTTCCGGGACGATACGACATGGGTACCTTCAAAAAAAGCGCGTACACATTCCTTAAAGGCCGGCAACGCTCCTGTGATTCCACTGGTATCGAATGTGGGTGGCGGTTATCACTTAACATAAGGTTATACCTTTCCATAAAAATAAAAAAAGATCACATCGTTAGTCCCGAGCCAGTTGGTAAAGCAGTTGCAGTGTTTGTCTTACAAACAACAGTTTCATGACCGTTAGGGTTTGATACTATAACCTATATGTACATTCTCTGTCGATTGTATATCGAGCTTCGTTTGTTTTTTCAAACTCTTGCCAAATAGCCGAAAGGATATGTAAATAAATTTCTATGTGGCCGAGTACGAAATATAAATTGAAGACACTTCATGCTCGAAATTAAAACTACTTAATCGTTGCAACATTTGGCAGTCGCAGTTTCTTCGTAATCCGCCCATTACTAACAATAGAAAGAATCACATATTTATTTACCATCTACACATCATTCTCTCATTTCTCATCAAACCAGCATTCCTATTTGCCGGATGTTTATTAAAACACAATATAGTTACGTGATTTGTGAACAGAACTCAATTGGGCTGTTTACAAAACCCCGAACTATGCTTGTTGGATGTAGTGTTAATTAATGTGGTCTACAATTTTAAGACGGTCGTAAAAATGTGTAAATGCTGCAGAACTTTCCAGTAGTAGTCGTGGTGTGGACATTTCCGTCATTAATTATAAAGTCTTGGGCATTGCCAAATGCTATGTTTGATGGTGACCTTTCGACTATTTTGAGCGATGCTAATGCGCTTGAAAGCTATGAGTGTCGCTTGATGTTGTTGACCTACTTTTGAGTCCTTACAACAATATTGTGGCTGCTGGAATTATTACCAATATCGTCCACATGTCAGTTTTGTAAGTTATTAATAATGGTTAACTTGATTATTTAAATGAGACACTTTTTGAAGGATTCAAACACGTGTTATTGTTACTGTGTTTTTACATTAGATTTTACGTAAAAGTGACCTTTCCAGATCACGTTTTCGGGGGGAAAATTTAATGTAATAAATAGTCATTTAAAAAAATACTTAGCTTAATAATTTTAACTCATAAAGATAATAATATCCGGACGACCGAGCCTTGCTCGGATTTTTAAGAATGTATAAAACTTGAACAACAGAAAAACTAATAGGACATCACGATTCGAACCGGGGTCTTCTGCTTTCCCGATCACCCAATCTTAGCTCTTATTATAGTCGCAAAATTTACGTTTGCTGTTTCTCATTAAAACACGGATAAAACTACATTCTTTTAAATTGAACGTAACTAGATCGATTTATCGCCCCCGAAATCCCCTGTATACTAAATTTATGAGAATCGTTGAAGCCGTTTCCGAGATTCAGATTATATATATATATACACAAGAATTGCTCGTTTAAAGATAGAAGATACATACGGGTGGAGATAATGGAAGTTCGTATTTTCTTAACGGTTGAACTACTCACAACCCAAATGATTTTGATGTTTGTTTGGATATAATCAGAAATTCTTAGGATGAATTCTGAACAGTTCCTTCAAGTACTCGATATAATCGGAATGTGGGTAATATTGCCGGCACATAATATGTGAGCATCTTTTTACCTACTGCATATTCGAAATATCCCAGTCCAGGTTTATTTTTGATCAAGTAAATATTATACAAATGTTGTGATTTCTATTGAGTTTAAATAAAGTCGCTAAGTTTTGTCTTTTATCGATTTCTCGGAAGCTTGATTTTGAGATGTTCCGATTATTTTTCACCTTCAACAGACAATAGACAGTAAACATACTATTGATATTTTTTTAATCTACTTCTAGTAGAATGCGAACAAAATATACATATTATATAAAAATATAATATTCAATATCATAACATTTGATATGGGATCATCTCTTACGTAACATGATGTATACGAGACTAAGAGACTTTTTTAACTATTTTTAACTAAGGTTATGTCCGTATTTCAGTTTTTTATTCATTAATATACCGAAATCTCGTGCCAGAATTTGGCTAGTCATCATTTCCTGAGGATGCCTCGTGTAGAGGCGAAACACGTGTCGAATTGATTTAGGACAAAACTTCATGGAATTTACACTCAATAAAGATCACATCATTTGGATAATTATAGATGTCTGCCTAAATAGCGGCTTATCAACAAGTAAATATTGATTTTTAATCCACGAGAGAAACGTGGAATGATTCAGCAAAGACTTAAAGCAACATACTTGGCACCAGTGATTCCTATATATAGATGAGATAGTGATTTAAATACTATACCTTTCTTACTCTCTCGGCAAGTGAGTCATTTTTGTTGATAGTGATCTGTGCTGTGGTCGACGGTGATGGCGATGGTGAAGGTGATGGACGCCGAACAACAACTGATTCTGATGAACAATAATAAAATACATCAATTTGATTCATGTCTAAAATATATAATTAAAGAAAAAGTCTTACGGCCTTATAAATAAAATTGGCATAAATCTATAACTAAGCATAAACCAAGAATAGGTAAAATGTTTACAAATAGACATTTTGCTTACGAATGGTTTGTTTGGACATGTAACGTTTCCCGCGTTTATTTGCAAGGCATCTTGTCATTTGGAAAACTTCAGAATTATCATTAACATTTTGCATTTTCTTTGTTTATCATCAGTTATAGCTTTGTACCAAGTTTATTTGTAAGGCCGAAAGTTTTTATTTGCGTAAACATGTTAGATTGATGTAACATTAATATTATAAATACTTAAACCATAGTGGTTTCATAAAATGACGCAATTTCTTTTTTTTAAAGGGTATTTTTTTATGGAATAGGAGTACAAACAAGCATACGAATCACCTGGTGTTAAGTGATCATCGCCGCCCACAATCTCTTGCAACACCATAGGAGTCACAAGAGCGTTGCCGGCCTTTAAGGAAGGTGTACGCGCTTTTTTTGAAGGTATCCATCTTGTATCGTCCCGGAAACACCGGACAAGGAAGCTCATTCCACAGCTTTGTAGTACGTGGAGGAAAGCACCTTGAAAACCGCACTGTGGAGGAACGCCACACATCCAGGTGGTGGGGATGATATCCTAACTTGTGGCGTGTCGTGCGAAGGTGGAATTCGTTGTGCTCTCGAATCAGTCACCTTTATATATATATTATATATATATATATATGATGATGATGGAATCTATGAGTACTTAATTGAGTGATTACTCTTCAAAAATTTCTAGGTGTATATCAATAAAAATTAATAGGTATATATCATTTAATACAAATATGGATTGCAAAGTCGAAACCAATTTAAACCAAGTGCCTTTTCAACTGCTTACAATTAGCTTGTAATAACGATAATTGGCGAGTTTAGTTTACGAGGTATTTTCGTGGTCGCCGTAATATTACTTCGATTTAGAACGTGATGCTATTCGTGAGAGAAGAAATAGCCCCAAATGAATTTAATCGAAAGTTTGCGAAGTATTTTAAAGGAAATTAAATATTTAGATAATTTACACAGGACCTAATAATTCTCTTTATATTCAAATAATATGAAGAGAGGGCTATGCTCAGAGTTTCCCTGCGAGATCGTATCAGAAATGCGGAGATCCGTAGGAGAACCAAAGTTACCGATATAGTCCAAATGATTACGAAAAAGTAGTGGGAGTGGGCTGTGCACATGTTTCGACGAACAGATGGCCGTTGGGGCAGTAAAGTCCTCCAATGGCGACCACGTACCGGAAGACGTAGTGTTGGTAGGCCCGACGATGGACCGACGATCTGGCCAAGATCGCCGGAATACGTTGGATGAGGGCAGCGCATCACCGATCGTCGTAGAAATCTTTGGGGGAGGCCTTTGTCTAGCAGTGGACGTCTTCCGGTTGATAATGATATAAAAATAAATAAAATAAACTTAAGTAATCTATTAAAATTAATTACAATTAGTATATATCGTGAAGATCGCAGGCGGCAGGTAAGGTGCCCATGAACATGACAACATTACCTCTCTGTATTGCCAAACTTATCCTGTGACAGAGGTACGTCCCAGACCTTGGGTCACATATCGGTTAGACGCCTGGATGATTTTGTTATGAGTTTGTGCCGATAAGCCCCAAGGACCCATCGTCTGCACCCAAAAGGGAACAAATATGTATCCATCATCGAGTGATGCATATTATCTCGGCTTTAGATTTTCGGAATTAAGTTCTTGCGAAGTAGGCACCAATAACTCCATACGATTTTTGTGTGTGTGTAGTAATGTGTAGTAACTAACATTTATTGCAGCTCGACTTATAAGTTACTCCGCGGTACGAATATAATTACTTGAGTAAATTCAGATGGGTAAAAAATCACATTTTTGTGTTAGTAAAATAAAATTCATAATTAACAATAATAGCAACCCTATAGATTGGTAAATTAACGATAGAGTTTAAAAGTAAGTTAGCATATTATTGTTTTCAATTTCACAATTTAACTTTAACTATGCCAAGGAATACGATGGTGCAACACATTCCGCAGTCTATGTTAAAGTGAGCTTTACTGTTAACGTTAAATTTGACTTAAACCTTAATAATAATAACTAATACAATGCAAACCAGCCTAAATGAATCAAAAATATTTCAATCTAATATATAAAATTCTCATGTCGCAGTGTTTGTAGTTAAACTCCTTCGAAACGGCTTGACCGATTCTCATGAAATTTTGAGTTCATATTGGGTAGAATCGGGCAACATCTATTTTTCATCCCCCTAAATGTTAAGGTTGGTCCACGCCAATTTTTTTTTTATTTTATTGACATTTTTTTTTTAATTTTTGAGCTTGATAATGAGCATTAAAAAATACATACAACTTCAAATTTTCACCCATCTACGGTTATCAACGGTTACTTTTGTATCGCAATTTTAATATCGGCAATACAACGTTTGCTGGGTCAGCTAGTAACTCTATATATTAGTTCTAAAGATAATCTTACCCGTAGTGGTACTCTGGCCAGTGTCAATAGAAGGCAGTGGTCCCGTATTTCTTCGCTTGGGTAACTTCAAGTTTACAGTAACAGCGGTCACTGTTTCGTTTTCGTTGGCCAAGTCAGGGGACGAAGTCCAGGAAGCGCTGCCTTTGTTGACACCTATATTTGATATAAACTTAAGTTATTTCACATCTATAGAAATTATTAAACACCCTCAGAAGAATTTTTGACGCTATACATGGAGTATACAACGATAAATCCTAATCAATCCTAAAAAATATGGCAGGGAGGTACGATTCTTTGATTTTAAAGGCTATATTACACTGGGAATACGCAACTGGTAGCATTTCCGTGGTGTCCCTGAGCTACCAAACTAGACATTATACAGACACCAGAGTCATGACGCGTCCAAGCTGGTCGGACGCCTGGTGAGTAACCCTCTATAGAGCTGCGACTGGTTAATTGTGGTATCCCGGTGAAATATAACCCAAAATTATTTTATTAATTTATAAATAATCATACCTTGTTTGGTAGAAACTTATATTTTCTTCTTTATGAGTCTTCCTCCATACGAATTAACCAAAAAAATAATCCTAATCATTTGTCGTATCGCTAATCACCTAGTATCAAAATACTGGGACTTAGCGAGCTGGGGTCATCTGGAAGGCAAGCCAGATCGGCTTCGAAGATCTGGGGTGTAAACAGACCGGCCATTCTAGCGTTATATAAAGCGCAAGTCCGGCCACATGAAGCATTTCTTCATCTCTTTTCTCAAACCATTGGACCACGTGCAACACAGAGCTGCTCTAAACTGTCGGTGATCCAATACTCTGTCCTCGGCTCGTTTGCTTGGGATTGCCTATTGTCGTCGATTCATTTTGTATCTTCTGTGAATGTATATGCTTTTACAACAAGATCCCAGAAATTGTTTAAAACAAATGTATGTATTGACAATTGACTTTCTTAATGATACCAAAGATTGGGAATGGATCGACCGCACTCAAACTTGTATAAAAAAAATTTACGATATTTCATTGTTACGATATTTTATGATAAAAAAGAAGCCCGCTGAGTTTCTGGCGACCGTTCTGCTCAGGTCTGAGGCATACTTTTTCGAAAGAAGACTAAATAAATTTTTGAGGCTAGGTTCTTAATACTTCTTAATTTTATTAATTATTCATTCCTGAAAATATGGGTTGCGACAAACAGACAGACGCACAAGAAGATCACATGTGATCTTACAAAGATTCGTTTTTGATGTCAACATGTTCACATTTAAATAAAAATAAAATCAGTTTTTTGAAAATAAATCCCATTACAAACAGAGAAATTTTATTAAATTTAACATACGTCTGTTGTCTGTGACATCGTAAAATACGACTGAACAGATTATGAACTACTTTTTATACATTGAAAGGCGACGTGATCGTGTGCTCATAACTACGATATATCTATGTTTTAATATTATCTGTTCAAGCGTTTGAAGATTATCAAATATATCTAAGACTGGTGCATGGATGGAAAATTAACTGGTGACGCAATTAGCTTAAATGATGTGAGAAGAAAAGCTTTGACACCCTTGCAGAATACCAAACGTCTTCACAAAGTTAACTAAACTTAACACTTAAGAAAAAAATGTGTTACACAATTTGACAATTCTTAGATGACGTCATAACTTTAACTGTTGACCGTACCGTACAATCTTCGGTTAAAGCTATAATTGTTAATGTTAAATAGCTAAATAGTGACCTGTCAAAAGTTTCAAATAAATATTCAATATTGACTTGATATTTCACTAATATGATGCAACCCAACCCTAGGATATTGCAACATTTTCATTGAAAAGGATTGAAAGGCGATTAGGATCCTATGAAGAAATAGGAAAAGTAAATAATATGTGTATGTCGCAGGGATATGATGAAAAACAGAGATTTGGTCAATTCCCTAAGTGATTTGATCAAATCACAGAAGATGTTAAAATAACAAAAGAATTTTATCATTTCTCTAAACAAATCTAGTGATTTGATCAAATACCAGAATTGGTTCAAAGTCAATGAGAGCCGGAGATCGTGGGTTCGAATCCCGCATCGTTCATAAAATTTTGTTTTTCAAATTTTATTTGTGTATTAATCCTAGAAGTGAGGGTTATCACTTTAAAAACATAACATATTGTTTAGATTTACAAGAGCGACATCTCACGTCAATTTCCTAATTATGCAAATATTGGGGTTGAGCAGGTTATCAACTGTAAAGTAGATCCTGTAGATGAAGCCACAAACTGAGAGTTGAACAAAGCAAACAGAATTTTATAACGAGGCGGTACTCGAACGGTTAGCTCAATTGGTTAGAGCACCGGCACGGAACGCCGGAGGTCGTGGGTTCGAATCCCGCACCGATCATAAAATTTTGTTTTTCAAATTTTATTTGTGAATTGGGATAATGTTAGAGCGGCGGCAAGTTAAGGAAAAACCGTATGGACTCGAGAAATGATAGAAGAGGCTATAACAGCGATTGAACAATTTAAATCAGCTGCAGTAATGAAAGTAAAGAGAACAAACAATCAATATTAAATATTACGGAAATAAATATGATGTAATGAAGGTACTGTGGTACTACAAAATATTTAATTTTGAAAAGAAAGTGTTCTTCTGACTCTGTGGTGAAAATAGTGCCTCCAGATTAATATTATGTTATACTTCGTGAGACTCACAAATCGACAGACCACGGCGACAGAGATAAAATGCTGTAAAATTTTAAAACCAGATATTTAATTCCCACTTCTGTTTTATTGTAATTTTTGAAACTATGTACGGTCAATCCTAAAAGAAATTTTCAAGAAAAGGTATCGTTGCTTGTCCAATTGTATCTAGTGATTTTAACCACCGCGGTCAGGCTGATTAACTTACGGTGAACCCCCGACAAAAGTTATAAATGGCTTTTACATTACCAGAAGTTGGTTGTCCTCATATTCTACAAGGTTGCTTTAAGGATAAAAATTATGTCATAGTCTTACCAGATAATTCTTTTAAAATATACCAAAGAAAAGATTTTTTGTCATTTCACGGAACCAATTCTGGTATTTGATCGAATCACTAGATTTGTTTAGAGAAATGATAAAATCCTGTTGTTATTTTAACATCTTCCGTGATTTGACCAAATCTTTTTTTTTATCATATCCGTGCGACATGTATATCTAAGTAAAAAAGTATAGCTAACCTGTGGATGCGTCCTTCTTGCTTGGTTCGTTGTAGCTGAGGTTAACGCTGGAAGACCAGCCTCGGTTCGACCTCTCACGGTCTGCGCCATTATCCTCATCACGTGAGCTGCACAATTTTAACTTAAATTATTTAACATTAAAATTAAGTGTACTTTGGCGCCTTACCAGTACCATCAATTTATATTCTTATCTATAGTGAGAAGCATCTTGCCACTGGATGCCGGCTAGGTGAGTACTACCACGATACAGTAATAGTACAGTAGCGTAACTCAACCTTGAAATTTATACCTACGTCTGGACGGAATGCTAGGGTTCTTTTTTCAATTTATTTAATGATAAAAGTATGCACAGTTGGGACTTAATTTTTACATCTCGCCAAACTATTGCAACAGTTTGTTGGCGAGTTTACGCTCTTATACTATACTATACTAATGTGCATATATAATAAATTATACCTAATTTGTTCGTTATATACACTATTACTAATACACACGTAATATATTACTCAGTGATTAATTCATAATGTGCCTAAATACATAGTAAAATTTTTAACTGTATACATATAACTAAACTTTACTACTTTAAATATTAAGGCACATACAAGGTTGGCACACACAAAAAGTTTGACTACGCGGCGTAGCTAATCTAACTCGGACAACGACCAGTTTCGCCAGCGTCAAGCGTGGCATTTAATAGTTTTGTCTTCTCAAGATTGCCTAGCGGCCGTGTAAATCGTGTGAATGTGTGCGTGCGTCGATACATCGTCGTCTTCGAAAGTTAAAGTACTGTTCTGTTACTGTATTTTAACTTTATGTGGTACTACAGCGACGTCTTTTTCTGCCGTCAAGCAATAAAGTGCAACCATTAGTGTTGTGCTCGGAGTTTCCCTGCAAGATCGAATCAGAAATGAGGAGATCCGTAGGAGAACCAAAGTTACCGACATAGTCCAAATGATTGCGAAACTGAAGTGGCAATGTGCAGGGCACATAGTTCGACGGACAGATGGCCGTTGGGACAGTAAAGTCCTCGAATGGCGACCACGTACCGGAAGACACAGTGTCGGTAGGCCCCCCACAAGGTGGCCCAACGATCTGGTCAAGATCGTCGGGATACGTTGGATGAGGGCAGCGCAGGACCGATCGTCGTGGAAATCTTTGGGGGAGGCCTTTGTCCAGCATTGGACGTCTTCCGGCTGATGATGATAAGTGTATTTCGGTTTGAATGGCGCCAGCAGTAGTAGCTAGTGAAATACCTAAAACTTAACATTTCTATGCTAGTGTCACAGTCACGAGCGCTGTTACTATTAGGGTTACCATTTAGTAATTTGAAAATTTCTGTCAAAAAGCCTTATATTTCGATATAAGTCCGGAGTTTTTAGTTAATCTCGTTTAGATTTGGTTTTGGTAATTGGTTCGATTAAAGACTTTTTTTATAAGTTAATACGTAGTATTATTACCATACTCAATCTAATTATAAATTTAATTCCGACAAGTTAGAGAGCCGGACTAAATCCGGACTATAGCCTAAAATTCCGTACATGTCTGGATTAATCCGGATAGATAGTAGCTCTAGTTGGTATACCGTTCATAATTTTGGGTTGGTTAGATAAATTTAGATTAGGATAATTAATTTCAATAAGCCTATAAATATACTTAGTAGCTACTTTTAGAATTCCATTATTACGACCTCGATATCCCAAACCATACGCACGGCGTGTTAAGGCGCTCAAGTGTCTCGAATTTTTTTGTAAACACAGCGCTTGTGTAAAGAAGGCACTTAGATAGTTGTTAAACCACAAACGGTGTGTGTCAGCACCCAGTGTGTTAAATCTGATTTGGTGGCCTACGCCATCTCCCTAAGTTTGTTGTAACTTCATTATACAATTAAAGTAATAATAGTTAATTATTATTCCAAGCACATGAGCCACTCTAACTTCAAAGTGACTGACGTATTGTGATGTCATCGGCGATGTATCACATCAGCCTTAGATTGTTTTATGATGCGTTACGACATAGACAATATTGTCTACTAGCTGATACCCGCGACTTCGTCCGCGTACACATATGACTAACCACGTAGTACTTATAAAAATCTTTCTTTCTCAAAACTTTCTATTAAATGAAGATATCGCAATATGTTTTTTCTAGATGAGGCCATAGTGTCTAAAGAATAAAACTTACGGCCGTTCACTATCTACATATAGAGATAAATTACTACCTTCTACTGTCAGTAATTAGCTGTCAATAATCTGAAGCTGTCCCATTATACCCGATAAGTAATTCTTATTGCCTTATATTGGGACGCGTGAATTGCAATTTTCATACAAACTTTATATCGGTGGTAAGCTATACGTCGTCCCATCGACAGACAGCGTGCTCGGATAAGGTGAGTTACCGTCGATAAGTTTATTGGAACACAAAAGTCAACGATAGTTACGATTTTAATCTCAATCTCTTAAGAAAGACTGAATATTGGGAACGACTGAATATTCTAATAATTTAAATTGCAAACATTTTTGGACAGAAAAGGAGCGGGTACTCTCTACCTAGGTACACTAGGCTTTTATAGTTATGGGTTTAAAACCGGCTTTAGTTCAGTGCAGCCCTGTTTCACTGCGAACAACGTGATCTATTGTGATAGCCACTGTTAACTATAACTCACTGATAAGATTTAGTATTTTCATGAATCTTAACATAACTTGGCTGTTACATATTGAGTAAATAATATGTGATATACTTGTAGTGTAGATGAAGTCAACCAAATAATTGATCAGCTTGACCCAAATTGTAGTACTGGTGTAGATGGACTTACTACAAAAATGCTAAAATACATCAAATCGCTCGTAGCCCAACCACTAGTCAAATGTTTTAATCATCTCATCTTTCCTGATTGTCTGAAAATTGCGAAAGTTAATATGTCCTATCAATAAATCTGGCACAAAATCGGAACAGAATATTCCATAAACGATTACAAAACTATCTTAACTCAATAGACTTTCTCTCCAACCAGAACTGTTACACGAAGAGCTAGTCATATTGAGCTGCCAATGGTGAGAAGTAACTATGGAAAATAGACAACAACCTTTGAGGTAGTTCAGATATATAACAACCTGCCCTCAGAAATATTCTTATTTCTGCCAAAACATTGACTTCATTTAAAGCGAGCCTTCAAAGGCACATACTCAATAATTATAAAATGTTTCAATAAAATATGTAGTTTGTTTTATGTCTTATCTATTTGCCTAATATTGTATTGCATTCTGCACCTACCAAAATCATTATTGTTAAGTACCTACTTTAATTGTTAAAATATTAATTTCTCATGTAAGTGACAATAGGTCTTAATGAGAATAAAGTTATTTAAACCTAATATGTGATACATGCATTAGGCAAATATTCGCTGCCCACATAAAACTATAACATCAACAGGAGCGTTAGTACCTATGTATAAACAATTTGTTGAAGTATAAACTTCCATAGCATCGTTGTGATTTTAAATTCGATGAAACGAAAGAGCGAGACAGTAAAAAGAGACAGGATACATAAATTCATCAAATTTAACATGGTAGAAAATGAGATAGGAAGCATTATACATGTTTAGGTACCAGGCGATCATAGTTGAAGAGGAGATTGTCTTATGTATGACGCGAGTATACCTTAATATATTCTGACATTACTACAGACGCCATACTAGACACCAGGAGAACATAAATATGGTAGCGGTGATATCAAAGTCTTTCATAGCGGTTGAAATCATGTGTCATCCTACCAACATGTACCAAGACTTCATATGCAGTTTAAAATTCATGCAGCGATTTCGTTGATTGAGTTTTTGGACGCCTAATTTAATTTGAAAATGTGCAGCAGCCGCACTGAATCAACAACAAGATAAAAAAGTAATTGACGCAATATTCCAAAGATATATTGACCATATTAAAACCAAAGTATTTATTTCATACTTTAGTTACCAAAGCGACTTGTAACATTTATCGAAAATGTGAATCTGAATAAATCTATCTATAATAAATATCTATCTAAAATATAAAATAATTATACAAACTTTGTAGCACTATGATCATTACAAATAACTACAATTATCCTCTTCCCGAAATTTTAACTTCGTATGTAGAAGCAAAATTTTTGAAGGTTTCACTTCTACCACGTGTGAATTGCACACGTTTTTTTTTAATTTTAAAGTGATATCCCATACTTACTTTTGGGATTTTTTTTATTGATTGTTTCCGCAATCGATCACCAAGACCACAAGCGGAATTATTGAAACAACTATAAAACATACTTCTGGGATTAATTAAACTAAATTTGTAACCAAAATTCCCAAGACTCGAACCCGCGACATCTCGGGTTCGTCCGAGCGCTCTTCCAACTGAACCGTTAGAGTGACGTATGTCTGTCTGGTTCAACTCTCAGGCTGTGGCATCTACAGGAACTACTTTAAAGTTGATAACCTGCTTAAACCTAATAATTGCTTATTCGCTCTTTCAAATCTAAACAATTGTTAGATTATTTTGTAGGTATGTATTTAAAAAAAAACATTATTTTCGAGTCTCGAAAGCGGATTCAGCGCTGAGATTATTAAATCCGTGTTATGTACGTAGCATATACTAGTGGAATTGATTGAACTGTTCTCTGTGATCAAACATTTCGCTAGAGAATGCGAAATTGAAAACTAGTGCGTTAATTTTAGAGATGCATGTGTTCTCTTTGGTGATATTCTAAGTTCGATTGATGTCTTTCCGAATGCGCCTACAGGACTGGGATGCGTCTGGCCCAGAAGTGCATTAGAGAGAAAACCTTAAGTAATTTATACTTCTAGATAGAGCCTCTTGATGTTAGGGCAACGCATGCTAATAGGCAAGTTTTATAACTGTAGTGTGCATACGTTGTTGAAAATAGAGGTCAGCTGTTCGCCGTTATTTTTTTCGACGTGTTCACAGCTATTCTATTTAGACGTGTAAATTATCATTATACGTACGGCACGCTATGATGGCCGTTTTGACGTTTGTCCACTCATGAAGTTTTTTATTAATTAATAATTACTGTTCTTTATTCTCAATAGTGACGTGCAGTTAGTTATAAAAATTTATCGAATGTATAATTTTAGGACATTTATTTATTACATTGATTTCTAAACTATATTAGGGTCCCGCGAACATTTATTTTTTATTTTGATAAGATTCTAATTATGGTGTACTGTACTTATTTAAGTACCACAAATACGGCATTTGTTTTTCAAAATTCAAATTTTTTTAAAATGAACTGTTCCTGTAATAAAAAGCTATTGTTCTTACGTAGTGCGGTATCTAGTTTAAGCGCAGCGGAGACCAATCCTTAACTTAAGCCTACCACATATTATAACACTATAATATCATTGGCCTTAACTCAGAAACCAATCGATAAATTTGTACATTTGCTGAGTTCTAAACTAATTCCTCTTGTGCTGGAGATTTGAATAAATTGTTCGTTTTCCTGTGACGTAAAGAAGTATCGCCTACAATTTATTGCGGAGCTCTGCTTTTACGGACAGACATTGCGTCAATCCATCACTACCGGGTGCAACGCAAACAATTCGCGAAAACGTTTGAGAATTTGGAAAAGTGCCACGAATAACTTTTTATGGATCACAACTGACTCGTAATGCTTTGTAACATGTCGTTTTACGAGCGATGTCGACTTTATTGATTCTGATCTTTGTTTCGTATTCTTTGAGCGGAATTGCGTTTTATTGCATATACAAAGTGAATTACTTGCAACGAACTATTATATTTTAAGTATTTGTCTTATAGGTATCTATGTACAGCAGATAATGTACGCTTTATATGGGAGTATTGTTTTATGGCACTAAGGGACGAGACGACCAGGACGGTCAGCTGATGGTATGCTTCGGATTCTTGAAAAACCCAAATATTCTAAGCGGCACTACAATTGCGCTCATCACCTTGAGACATAAGATGTTAAGTCTCATTTGACCAGTATAGTACTTACGCCATTCAGACCGACACATACACCGAATACTGCTTACACATTACTGCTTTACGGCAGATAAAGGCGTCGTTATGGTACCCATAATCTAGCCGGCATCCTCTTCAGATTTCTTATTCTTTTGTTTATTATTACGAGCGTCCCTTAAATTGCCACTCAAATATCCATATTGATTGTATTAACCAAAACAACATTGGTACCTGCTTGATGCCAGTCTAACAGTATTTACACAATCTGCTTACAGTTTTAATAATCTATATAATTATGTATACACAGGTATATGCATATCATAGAAGCTATATAAATTGTGCCTCGGTCCTCATTTTAGTGAAATTTTGCCATTGACTATGTAGCTCAGATATTTAGGCACTGTATAAAGTTACTTGCTCACTAATACATTAATACCTCAGGATCTCAATACAGTAAACAATAGGTAGTTTATAAAGTATTTAGCTAGGCAAAACAGCGACTGTGTCTTTCGATGTTCCAATCACGAAGATATCATTAGGAACTAATTAATTAGGTACCTACAGCTTATATAATAACTGAATTTACCGTGACGCTGGCGAGCTGAAAGTCGAGAGGCTTGGTGTTGATACTGTGAAATCATCCTCTCTCTTACGTCCCCCGTGTTCCTTGTAATCGCGAAAACATCGCTTGCATCGCGTTGGCCATCGCACCTGCGGGTGAAAACCTAGTGGACACAAGGGATCGCCTTTCGCTAACGGATAAAGGTGATGCATGATATCTCTGAATGGAAACGCACTGTTCAAATGTCAATTTCACTAAAATGCCACTGCCTGAAATAGTTCACTTCAATGCATTCTATATCTAGTATAATTTCACACCACAGATGTCGCCGACAAGAACAGGAATCTACAAAGTTTACGGGATGTTATTCACAATTAATCATTAGATAATGTTAAACTCTCGGCGTAGTTGCTTTCGTTGAACTACACGAACAAGTATTAAAATACCCCGCTGTTAACATCAAACCGGGCGACCTAAATTTGCTTGGGAGAGCTATTATTTATCACAGGGATTATGTCCAGATTTGTATGTTTTGATAACTACGTACGTCTACCAGCAGCTACGAAATCTGTGGATTAGTTGGTGAAAGAAAGGCAGTTGGTATCGCGAACGGCGCAGGCGGCTGATAGGCAAGCGCTGTGAGGACTGTCTAAGTCCCGGGCATCTTGCCAATGCGCACCCGTTGTGCCACTTATGCCCTATTACACCACACGTTTCTGGACGCCCTGCTTTCACCGTCAATAAAAATAAAACGGACGTGTTTCAACGTCAGGGTGTCCCGATAGCAGGTCGCAAGCTAGCGCTTACAAATCAGCTCTCCCGGTAGCAGAGCTAAATCAAACGTGTCTGTAAACTAAAATAGCACGAAGAATTGAAATTATTCAAATGCGTCATTTCGAAATCTCCATAATGATTTAACGTTACGTTCTCATGAATGAGTGGGACGTCATCTTAACTCATAATTACTACTGTTATGTTTAATTTTTTGTACGTAGATAGATACTGCTCCTCTAAATAATTATTAAGGTTAAGCTTTGATTAAGGATTGGTGCTGACCGCTGCGCTCCGACTAGATACCGCAGGCGTAATCGCAAAGTGCGACAACTAATACTACGCCAAAGTGGACGTACTCGAGCCAGTATCGAACAATTTGTATGTTGACGTGCTGTGGCACGTCAACATACATATGTTCTGTTAAACTTTGCTAATAATTGAAACTAAAATGTCGGGTTGCGTAGTAAAATTTTGTAAAAATAAATCTACAAGAAATAAGAAAGACACTGGGCGTTATATCATCAGTAAGTATTTTGTATTTTATTAATTTTAATGTACAATAACACAAAGCTTATGTTACAAAATTTGAAATATGCCTTTGAGTGTCAGGATGCCATGCACACAAGCATCTAATACTTACATAATTGTCGTAAAAAAAGCTATTGTTCTTAGGTAGTGCGGTATCAGTTGGAGCGCAGCAGAGACGATTCCTTTATCTAAGATTATACTGTTATTTTTGTTTTTTTAAAGCATTTTTAATTATTGTAATGACATTGTAAAATCTAATTAAATAAATACGTAAAAACTACCTAACATTCAGTGACACTTTAAACCTGTTTACTTATACAATTAGGGCTATCTTTCGAGTGGAATACTTCTAATTCGAATATTTTTTCCAAATAGGATTTTAATTCACTTATCGAACATTAAAAACTACCACCCATTCGATATAGTGTGCCTCAGACCTGAGAATAGCTTTAATTTTATAATGTAATATCGTACCTACAATAAAATGAATAATTAAAGAGCCTGAGGGTGTTCGCTCCTTTCCCAGTCATATTAAGGTCGCTATCCCAAGAAATAGCGCATAATTGAAACCATTTCTTGACAGTTTATACAAAAGCTTACATTTTTACAAATAATAAATATGTATCTGTAAAAAATATGTACTTAAAGAAAATCCATTTTTTGTTTTTATTCTTTTTTCAGCTTCTCATGTAAAAAGGAAACGAGAACTTACTGACAAGCAAGAATTGTCTATTTTAGCTATTTTCATAGCGTTATGTCGTACGGCATTATACAATGGGGCAGTGCAGCGGAAGTAAATAATATCTTCATACTTCAAAAAAAACACTGTACGTGCCATATACCAAAATGAGCCCACGAGAATCTCTAAGGGAAATATTCAAAGATATTCATATTATGACCATGTATGGCCAATATATTCATAGCAATCTCCTGCACGTACATAAACATTATAATTTATACAGTAAAATTAGCGACAAACATAATTTAAGCACTAGAAATAACTACAAGCTTATAGTGCCCCCTACTAGGCTCTGTAAAATAAACAATTCTTTTGCATGCAATGGTATTAAATTTTACAATAAATTACCAAAAAGTGTATCTGAATTATCAATAAATAAATTTTTATCTTTCACTAAACGCAGACTTATGTCGAAGGCTTATTACAGTATTGAAGATTACGTAAACGATATTACAATGTAGAATTGAATATGTAATATAGTTTTTTATGGATTTTATGCTTCAGCCTTATATCGTTTTACCGGATTGCATTATTTTAAAAATGTGTATACTTATGTTTAAATATTTGTGTGATAAATATATTGTATCTGTTTATTTGGTGATTGAAGTTGACGAGCAAACTTTTGATTTTTATGTCAATAAAATAGTTTTGACCTTTATTTTTTATAGACAGTGAATATAAATCACCAAAATACCTCAACTTTTACAGATGGAGTCATTCTAATCATTAAAAAAATTATACGAATATTTATTAATTGTACACCAATACTATATATATTAAGCATGACATAGTTTTGTTCATTTTATTAAGAAAACTAGCTGACCCAGCAAACGTTGTATTGCCGATATTAAGATCGCGATACAAAAGTAACTGTTGATCGTAGATGGGTGAAAATGTGAAGTTGAATGTATTTTTTAATGCTGACTCATAATCAAACAAATTTAAAAAAAAATAAAAAATAAAAATGACGTGGACCACCCTTTACATTTAGGGGGATGAAAAATAGATGTTATCCGATTCTCAGACCTACCCAATATGCACTCAAAATTTCATGAGAAACGGTCAAGCCGTTTCGAAGGAGTTTAACTACAAACACCGCGACATGAGAATTTTATATATTAGAATGTATCGTGTTTGTAATAAATTAAAATTCCTACTAAATCTGAATAAAGCCATAGACTATGGCGATCTTGTGCGAGAGAGGTAGCCTAGCTCCGCTCGATTCCTCAAGGCCATTGGCCTTAAATCATTTATGTTATATTTCGGGTAAGATACCAAGGTACATCGAAATAAAACAACACTGTATATATAACATAATGAGTATCATAAAATTTATTATGGTTATAACAATGAAGATAATTATTTCGTATGTTTACTAATGTTAGTGTTTTCAATGATTAGTTAAAAAAATATAAAAACTAAATACCTACAGTTACCATTGTCATATCTACCAAAACAGCAATTTGAAATACGTTTGACGTAACGTGACGTCACGGACGTGGTATTAGAGATCAAGAAGTAAAGAAAGAGACACAGAAGACTATATTATTTGTATCTCTCATGAGAGAGATGTTGACCCGCCAGCGCCTGAAGATGCCTCGTGTCGTCACGCGAAGTGGTTTTCGAAACTTAACGGTTTTAACACTGGACAGTGGGTATAATGTATTTGGCGAAATATTAACTGTGTTATAAATAAACGCGAAGTAAAGTTATTCGAAATTTAAAACTTTTCGTGTTTGTCGTAACTTTGTTAGTACGGAATTACATGACAGGGAGAAGTAACTTTACTTCGCGTTTATTAATAAGACATAAATTGCTTTATTAATAAACACAGTGTAAAGTTAGTGCAAGTTTAAAACTTTTTGTCTTTATCTTACCTTTGTCACTACAGAATTACATGACAGGGAGAAGTAATTTTAAACTTGGAGTAACCTTACACTGCTTTTATTAATAAGGCATAAAAGTACATAATAGAGAAGTTAGTTTGTGATATTTTGAGCACATTTCTTTATCGCTGCGACAAGCCTTTCTAACAAAAATCACCTTCGTTGAGAGGTTCGTCTTCTTTTTTATCATAAACTAAGGTCTTATAAATTACATCGTCGAAGTGTAAGGCATTGAGGCCTTTAGGTTCTGCCACTTTTATTTTTACATCGCCAGGGTAAATTATTTCTCCTTTATTCTTCGTGCAGCCCATGACTAATGATTTTTGCAGTTTGTCGATGCAGGGAATTTCTGTCAAAAATTTCTTGCGTTAACATTATGTAAGATGACGATTAAAGTTGCTAGTTAGTGTTGTTATACTATACCAATATACAAAACATTATGTTTTGAAAAATTTGATGTAACAAAATTTGGGACCCCTTTTTGACCCCTCCCTACCCCTTTAACTTGTTAAATAATTTATGGATGGCCCCTTAGAAAGTGACGGGGTTATTTTGTAGTATTGTACTCCATCGAACTCAGGGCGCGAATAGCTAGAACTTTGTCAAAAATAATACCTGAAGTGACGACTCTTTTGATAGGTGTTCCGAGTGATGCTTCAATGACTCGCACATCTCTTACCAGCTGCTTAAATTCTGTGGGAGTCAACGAGCAGACGTGGTCAGTGCCCTTGAGACTCTTGTCCAATGTTATGTGCTTCTCCAATACCTGTCACATCATATACAGTTCTAGTTTTATAAAAGTCTGATCACCGTTTAAAAAGGAATGTAATTATTTATCCATTACGCGTAGATTTTAAGAGGAAAACGCAGTAAGTGGGAGGTTCCATTGCACAGGATGCCGGCTAGATTATGGGTACCACAACGGCGCCTTTTTCTGTCGTGAAGCAGTAATGTGTAAGCATTATTGTGTTTCGGTCTGAGCGGCGCCGTATCTAGTGAAATTACTGGGCAAATGAGACTTAGCATCTTATGTCTCAATAAGACAAGCGCAATTGTAGTGCCGCTCAGAATTTTTGGGTTTTTGAAGAATCCTGAGCGGCACTGCATAGTAATGGGCAGGGCGTTTCAATTACCATCAGCTGAACAAATTGTTACAAATTTAATTTGTATAATAATTAATCCCGGAAGTGAGAGTTATCACTTTCAAACAACAAACTGAATGTATAAATAGTTAAATTCTAACTATTAAGTCTAATATTATTAGTTATTACCTTAGCGCCTAAAGCAATAGCTCCCAATGCGACAGCTGTGCCCACTTCCTGTCCAGAATATCCCACAGGAACATCAAATGTATTCTTATAATCTTGTAACACCGTTAGATTGCAGTCTTCGAATGGCACCGGGTATGCTGATATGCAATGCAACAGGCAGAACCTTTTATGCTGCACCGAAATTATATCGTATATCGTTTGTACGGCCGATTTGTCGACCATTCCAGTAGATATTATGAGTGGGATTTTCTTCGATGCAGCATATTTCAAAAATAGTAGGTTATTGGAATCTCCGGAACCAATTTTGATAAAGGGCACTTTCAGGTTCACTAGGAAATCGAATGATACCTAAAATTATATTAATTATTAAATATGATAATGTTATTGCGTGTTTGATAAAAATTTGTTGAATACGTTTAAATAAATTATTAAATTGGTAGCAATCCATGACCAATGTGCAGATTTTTTTTATGGAATAGGAGGACAAACGAGCGAACGGGTCACCTGGTGTTAAGTGATCACCGCCGCCCACATTCTCTTGCAACACCAGAGGAATCACAAGAGCGTTGCCGGCCTTTAAGGAAGGTGTACGCGCTTTTTTTGAAGGTACCCATGTCGTATCGTCCCGGAAACACCGCACAAGAAAGCTCAATCCACAGCTTTGTAGTACGTGGAAAAAAGCTCCTTGAAAACCGCATTGTGGAGGACCGCCACACATCCACATGGTGGGGATGATATCCTAATTTGTGGCGTGTCGGGCGAAGGTTGAATTCGGCGGCAGGAATCAGGTTGAACAGGTCTTCGGAACACTCCCCGTGATAAGTGCGGTAGAAGATACACAATGAAGCAGTGCAATCTATGTGCAGTTTCAAATTAATTCGAGGTTTTAAAGAGGTCGATAATCACATTCAAAAGTTCCGTTACATACAAACGCTCTTCCGGTACGTGGTCGCCATTCCAGGACTTTACTGCCCCACCGTTGAGCTATGTGCCCTGCCCACTGCCACTTCAGTTTCGAATCCATCTAAGCTATATCGGTGACTTTGGACTACGGATGTCCTCATTTCGGATTCGATCTCGCAGGGAAACTCACATGATTTTCCGTTACATAGATACTATAACATACGTATGAAGCTAGTCATTTATAATTTAAGTTTCTGTAACCCTTAGCTAAGGCAGAGGGAGCCATCGCGATTGATCCTGAGCATCTCTCTTGATTTCTCTCCAGGGTCTTTCCGATGTCTTTCGTTTCGTTAATGACATTCCTCCGCCAGGTTTGCTATAGACGGCCATGTTTGCGTTTTCCTTCGTGCCTCGGTATTTGGTTGGGATCCCATCTATTTATAAACTATAAAGCTAATAAAAGCATGTTAAAAATTATACCTATTACCTAACCACAGAATAGTTTTTTACCTGTTCTGTGTACCTAGCCTTGTAACTTAACAGTGATTAAAGGACGAAATCAAGTTGTATTTTCTCCTGTGCTTTACTTACCATATCCATAGCTGATGCAGTGAACGGTATGCCAATTTCTTGAGCATATTTAAACAGTTCTCTGTACTGAGTTTCATTGAATTCTAAGTGTCGTTTGTGCTCACCATAAGTCTTGCCCCACGAATTCGCATTTTCGTATGGGCGTTCTAAATATTTATTTGTAAATTTCTCTTTTAGACATGTTTTTTGAAATTTTACACAGCTTGCACCAGAATCCTGGAAAGAGGGTAAGATTTTTATTACATTTGATTTGAATTCTTTTACGAAATATGTTTTTGTATGTTGAAGTATTATGTAATCTTATTTGTTCTTTACTCTGTCATATTAGGTTAAACCTGTACCTAATGATAGATGTAGTGTGGTTAAATAAAAAAAATAAACAAGAAATATTTTTCTTCGAAACTAAAATCTAGTTTTTACCTCTCTTAATTAGAAGTACATACTTATAATAATAAAAGCCATTATATGCGAAGAAAATACCTGTACGAATCACAACCCAGACGTTGAGATAATAAATGAAAGTCTTTTGACAAGCTAAGTCTTGGGCAAGGTCCCAAGGGGACAAGTTGGTATTTATTAATTTGCGCGTGATATTATCTTTATTATTATCACCGGAATACGTTGGATGAGGGCAGCGCATGTCCGATCGTCGTGGAGATCTTTGGGGGAGGCCTTTATCCAGCAGTATACGCCTTCCGGCTGATGATGATGACGACTATAGGCACATACTACTGTGGCTCCCACCAACTCACCTATACCCACTGGTTATGGGAGTTGGTCGGATTAACCCTTAATCAAATTAAGCAATTGCCTAGGGCATCACGTCTGATGGGGCAACAGAAGAAGTACCACTAAAAATCTGTCCTTAGGGCATCACGTCATCACGTCAGCAAAATCTACACCAAAAAAAAGTTTCTAAGACTAATTTGAAAATTCGCCCGTTTTAAGTTGACAAAGAGTCCGACCTAGAGTCATAACCCCCACTCCCGCTTGGCCACTCGCTGCCCGCTTGTGCATTCGACAATTCGAATGCCCCGGAATTGCGATCAGCCAATCACAAACCACTTCTTCTCCGCGGGCCCCAAGCCTGGCGCCTCGCAAATCTGTTTCAATAAAATGTTTTGTTTTTTGAGTAATTGTGCCGGCTCGATAATTTATCGATATTGTACATACACTTTGAAAGTGGGAGAGTCACGCTGCTGCCTTATGACGTCAGCACAATCGGGCCAGACTCGTCCGGGTTACTTACCACACTCGCACAGAATACCGGCGTGAAGTAGCGGCCTAGTGCCGCTATGTTTCGCATAGGTTAGTGTCGAGGACCGGAGGCCATTCCCCCCGTCCTTTCCCCCCCCCCCCCCAACAAAATATGAGAGCGGTCCTAAAAAATAAATTACCCCAGGAGGGTACCGGCTCTTGTAGAGCCGGAGAATCCCTACCCGAGCATTCGCGCTCGGGCTGCCCCTCGTATTCTGGGGTGGGCACAGTACCGCGTATGTCACAGGACAAACAGGGCAGCAACACCACGGCACCCCACTCCACGCTTAATGTGGACTTTTGTAACATCCGGGGAAACGCCGTCCACCACCACCTTGAGACGGCGCAGCCGGCCTTGTGTTTCCTTACGGAGACGCAGATACCTCGACCTAGCGATACGTCATATTTAACGTACCCCGGGTACAAAATTGAGCATAATTTCATGCCTCATGCCGGGGTGTGTGTGTACGTTAGGGAGGATATCTGCTGTCGCCGTCTCGGCAATTTTGAGGGTAGGGGCCTGTCTACTCTCTGGCTCCGCGTAGATTTAGAGGACCGCGTCCGCATCTATGCGTGTGTCTACAGGTCCCATAGTGAAACGGATCACCTCATGGGCTGCGTTCAAGCGGCATTTGATGACGTGCTTGCTCAGATCCCCTCCGCTGAAATCGTAGTCTTGGGTGATTTCAACGGGCACAATGCCGAATGGCTTGGATCACGTACCACAGACTACGCAGGGCGATCTGTGCATAATTTTGCATTGGCGTATGGTCTGTCCCAATTGGTTGAGTCGCCGACGCGGCTCCCGGATGTGGATAGCCACATGCCGTCCTTATTAGATCTTCTGCTGACTACACATCCCGATGGTTACCAGGTCTCTGTCGACGCCCCTCTCGGAACGTCCGACCATTGCCTGGTCAGGAGTGTAGTGCCTATCCGACGCCAACGTCGCAGACCACCAGCAACCCGCCGCGTTTGGCACTACAAGTCAGCAGATTGGGATAGGATGCGTTCCTTTTTTGCATCCTACCCTTGGGGCAGGGTTTGTTTCCTTTCAGATGATCCTAGTGCCTGCGCCGTTGCAGTAGCCGATGTGATACTGCAGGGCATGGATATTTTTATACCAAGCTCTGTAGTACCGATCGGTGGCAGATCACAGCCCTGGTTCGATGCGTCAGTTAAAGCAGCATCTGACTGCAAAAAACAGGCGTATCGAACTTGGGTTGCGGCGCTGGGCTCAAAGGATCCGAACTGCAAAGTTCTGAAGAGGAAATATAACCGTGCCTCCAGATTTTTTAAGCGGCAAATCACTTAGAACGTGTGCCCCTGAGTTGACGCCGGTGCTAACGCGTTTATTCCGGCACTCTTATTCAAAAGGCGTAGTCCCTGATTCATGGAAGTCAGCCCTTGTCCATCCGATCCCAAAAAAAGGAGACAGTTCGGATCCGCCAAACTACAGGCCTATTGCTAAATCCTCCCTACTCTCCAAAATTATGGAGAGCATAATTAACCGCCAGCTCTTGGTATACCTTGAGGGTCACCAGTTGATCAACGACCGGCAGTACGGCTTTCGCCATGGTCGGTCGACTGGCGATCTTCTGGTATACCTAACACACAGATGGGCGGCGGCGATTGAAAGCAAGGGGGAAGGCCTGGCAGTTGGTCTGGATATAGCGAAGGCCTTTGATCGTGTATGGCACAAGGCGCTCCTCGCAAAACTTCCATCATTTGGGCTTCCCGAGAGCTTATGCAAGTGGACCTCCAGCTTCCTCACTGGGCGCAGCATACAGGTCGTTATCGACGGTTATTGCTCGAATCCCAAGCCCGTGAACGCTGGAGTGCCCCAAGGCTGTGTGCTATCTCCCACGCTGTTTCTTCTGCATATCAATGATATGTTGGACACCGCCAACATGCATTGCTATGCAGACGACAGCACTGGTGATGCCGTATACACGGGCCATGCAGGTCTCTCTCGGGAAAACGTCGACCAGTGCCGGGTGAAACTTGTGTCTTCTATCGAGTCCTCTCTCGAAAAGGTCGCGGAATGGGGTAAGTTGAACCTTGTCCAATTTAACCCCCAGAAGACTCAAGTTTGCGCGTTTACCACTAAAACCCCATTTGCCGTATCACCGCTCTTCGAGAACACTTCCCTTAAAGCCTCGCCTAGTATCGGAATACTGGGTCTCGAAATCTCGAGCCAATTCCGTGGCCATCTGGAGGGCAAAGCCAAACTGGCTTCAAAGAAACTGGGCGTCATAAATAGAGCACGGCAATACTTCAAGCCGGCCCACATTCTAGCGCTCTACAAAGCGCAGGTCCGGCCTCACATGGAGTATTGCTGTCATCTCTGGTCTGGCGCACCCCAGTATCAGCTCGATCCATTTGACCGCGTGCAACGCAGAGCAGCTCGAATTGTCGGGGACCCAGTACTCTGTGATCGGCTGGATCACTTGGCGTTGCGTAGAGACGTCGCTTCTTTGTGTGTCTTCTACCGCATTTATCACGGGGAGTGTTCCGAAGAGCTGTTCAACCTGATTCCTGCCGCCGAATTTCACCTTCGCACGACACGCCACAAGTTACGATATCATCCCCACCATCTGGATGTGTGGCGGTCCTCCACAGTGCGGTTTTCAAGGAGCTTTCTTCCTCGTACCACGAAGCTGTGGAATGAGCTTCCTTGTGCGGTGTTTCCGGGACGATACGACATGGGTACCTTCAAGAAAAGCGCGTACACCTTCCTTAAAGGCCGGCAACGCTCTTGTGATTCCTCTGGTGTTGCAGGAGAGTGTGGGCGGCGGTGATCACTTAACACCAGGTGACCCGTACGCTCGTTTGTCCTCCTATTCCATAAAAAAAAAAAGAAAAAAAAACATAGAGTCCGATATGTTAAAAACGTTAGACGTTAATACTATCCTGCGTGAATTCAATGCTCGGAAAAGTCGCAAGGCGCATTCAAATCATTAATTAATAAATTATGCTTTGGTTTTTATTGTTGTCGCACCTACTCCACTTCTAAAGTACCTACGTTACATCTCATGATCTTATTTTACAAACAACTAATGTTTTTAGGCGGTGCTTGTGATACCTATATTTGCGGATGGATGGTAGATAATTTTAACAGAGTGCTTGCGTTTTTGTGAGAAGAATGGATAACTGGTATTTGGATGTTTATGTATTAGTTAATTACCTACAGTAAATTTTGTATTTATTTAAGTACTTACTATTATTTGTGTTATATTGTTTGTTTGTAATTACATAATTACTTACTTTAATATTGTCATTGGCCGCTTTATTAAAGTATAACATAAATACTTAAATAAAAGTCCGGCAACACTCCTGTGATTCCTCTTTTTATTAAATACCATTTGGGAAAACACTTCTAATAGATATAATGTCGGACTTCATTAACAAGGTACCTTAGATAAGTACCTACGTAGGTATGTCAGTGCATGGCGCATGAACCTTAGGTTAAGCATAATCTTTATTTTAACGACCTTAACAAGAGAAACCTTCATATTTTATTATTAGAGAAAGTTCTTATATTACATATAAGAACCTCAGAATAATTATCTTACAATCACGAACAATTAGGTACTTATATACGTCTTGATATCATTAGATATCCGCTATCGGCTATCGCCTATCGATGTTATGAAGTTTGGTCATTGTTGTCTACAGACTACAAGTAATCATGGTATTTTACAGATATTATAATACCTACTTACTAATTGAATATTGTTTAGAACAGATGTTTCGAATTAAAATTCAGTAGGTAGGTAATTATAATGAGTTGGTAGTGATAGCAAAACAAACAAGGAACTACGGTTGACCACGTACACGGCGATATCGTATCGCTTCCTACAAACAAAACAAAGCATTCAAAATGCACTATTACACTCACCTTAGCCGCCTTTATTAGTTTCTTTGCTGTCTCAATGTCACCTTGGTGATTCTGTCCAACTTCGGCTATTATGAAGCATGGATTATCGCCGCCAATTTTTATATCCTCTGTTATTTTCACTTCAACCATTTTTACCGGCTTCAATGGTCCATAAGTTGAACAAAGGGGATACGGCGAACGATACACTTAATCAGCCCAGGCACAAGCAATATATAGGAAAGGTTTATCGACCTTTCGTCAAGATCACAATAAGTAAACAGGGTCAATTGAATATAAAAGCGAGTTGCTCGGTGCGCGAACGCAACACTAGTGTGAGCCGGTTTTGTGTAGGTACCTACCCACTCCGCAGTCCGCATTATTGATAAAAACCAGTAGGTATATGTTGTGTAGCGACTAGCGACGCTGTGACCTCAACGAATGTACTTACTATAAAAATAAAACAAGTGTCTGATATGCATAAAATAGTTTTATTGAACATTCTTACAAATAACTATCGACAGATTTACATAACAATGGCTTTTACGAGGTTTTAATAACCGTGCGTTACACCGCACATGAAGCAATTTTAACGATGTCTTGATGATTTTTAAACCGATCGCCCAACGCTCGATTGACTCTAGACTCTGTCGGCTTGGCCAGAAAGTTGGAAATATATCGGCCGGCTTCAATTAGTTTTACTAGGTCAATGTTTGTGTTGACCCCTAAGCCGTATAAGAAATAAACAAGGTCTTCGGTGGCGAGATTGCCTGTGGCGCCGCGGGCGTACGGGCACCCTCCGAGCCCCGAGATGGAGGAATCCACAGTCCTCACTCCGAACTGTAACATAATGTTAAATATAACTCGGATGACGTAACCCACAATAACATGGATGGGTGTGTTTACGTGCGTTAGTTGATTCGAGAATCATATAGCAACAACATCCACCAGATTACGTTATTGACATTTAAATAAAGTACAAAAGTTTGATAAGAAATCGTACACTTTATCAGTAACAAGTATATTTTTTACATACTTACATACTTATATCATTTTAATAATAATGGAATGTTGGAGAAATTAACGAATAAGAAAGAACGGTGTGTGTGTATTAATGTAGGTACCTAACCTACCTATTCAATAACTTTTGTTTTTACGTATTACCAAAATAATTTACATTCTATTTGTTATTGTTGCGTCACTTTACATAATATATCCATTAAGTATTGTAATTTGTAATTGAAAGGATTTGTAAAACGATGAAGTTGTTTTTTGTTTTCATTAAAATAAGGACGAGACGAGCACGATGTTCAACTGGTGGTAATTGATACGCCCAGCCCATTAAAATGCAGCGCCGCTCAAGATAATTGAAAAATCCAATAATTCAGAGCGGCACTAGACTGCGCTCGTCACCTTGAGACATAGATAGATGTCAAGTCTCATTTGCCCAGTAATTTCATTAGCTACGGCGCCCTTCACACCGAAACACATTACTGCTTCACGGCAGAAATAGACGCCGTTGTGGTGCCCGTAATAGCCGGTGGTAGCCGACATCCCTGGTAAAGTTGTAAATGTTGATTTAAAAGAGCGGCAATAAGCGTCTAGCACTTATTCTCATACAAGCTCAACCTTTTACGAAGTGGTGGTAAATGTAAAAAGAAAAGAAAACTTTTGACATTCATAAGTGGCATTTCATTGGCCTACATGAATAAAGTGTGTACTGTATTGTAAGGGTGATTAGATTCTTTCTTGCTTGTCGGTAATAAAAAACATGCTCTCGGTTCGAGGTCTTTAATGCTACTGTTTTACTCAATACAATTATGTATGGGCGACTACACTCACAATGTAGTTTCAACATGCCGCCCACCAAAGGACGTTAGTACTTTAAAATGTTATACAATTCTAATTAATTTCAACCGGGAATGACTTAAAATTACAAAACAAATTGATTAAATTCAAAACACGATAATAATTAACTAATCATTTATAGGAAAATCACATAATTTACCTATTGATCGTTTTACAATTTCACCGCGATATCTGACACTATATACTCTGGTACAACCATCTGGTCCGGGATGCTTTGCAATAATTCTACCTAAGGACCATTTTCCAGGAGGAAGATTTTCCTCTTTTAATAGGACAATATCGCCAATATTGTACTCTGCCTTGCGCTTAAACCATTTAGATCTAGTCTGAAGTTTAGTTAAATATTCGGATTTCCACCTGTGCCAAAAATCCCTAACTAATTTCTGTGTCAATTGCCAACGATCCAGTCTATGCAACGAAATGTCTCTAATGTCAGGTGAAGGAATGTTTACTAGTGCCTCTCCTATCAAAAAGTGTCCGGGTGTAAGTGGCTCTAATGCATCTGGATCACTGGTGTCAACTGTAGTCAATGGCCTTGAGTTTAGACATGCTTCTATTTCACATAGTGTTGTGATCATTTCTTCAAATGTCAAACATGCGGTAAGTATCCTTCGCAAGTGGTACTTTGTGGATTTTACTCCTGCCTCCCACAAGCCACCAAAATTTGGGCTATAGGCTGGGATAAAATGCCACTGAGTGCCCTCTGTTGTGAAGAGTTCTTCCAAATCACCAGGAAGACCTAATTTTGCTTCTTCCAATGCCTCTGCCAACTCTTTATTAGCGCCTACAAAACTCCGCCCTTGGTCACTCCAAATGTGAGTACACTTGCCTCTTCTTGCAACAAACCGACGAAAGGCACCGATGAATGACTTTGATGTTAGGTCACCCACTAACTCCAAATGGATAGCTTTCGTGGCCATACAAACGAAAATGGCAATGTATGCTTTGCTTTGTTTAGCTCCACGACCTCTCGACATTAATATGTTTAAAGGACCAGCAAAATCAACTCCAGAATGCAAAAAAGGACGCGCCGGCGTTGTCCGTACTATAGGTAAGTTTCCCATAATTTGGTTTCTTGTAAAAACCCTTTGTCGAGCACAAATAGTACACTTGTGTATGTATGCTTTTACGGTGTTTTTTGCATGTATAATCCAATATTTTGATCTTAAGTATGTTAAGACGAGCTGTGTACCACCGTGTAGAGTCCTCTTATGTGCGTCGGCTATAATAAGGTGAGTTAAATAATTTTTATTTGATAATATAATAGGATATTTTGTTTGTTCTGGAAGGTATGAGCTACTTAGCCTGCCGCCCACCCTGAGGACGCCATCTCTGTCAAGGTAAGGATTCAACATTTTTAGTTTACTGTTTTTGCTAATATTTTTGTTTAGTTTTAGATCATTTATTTCATTTTCAAATTCTCTTTGTGCTATGTTTAAACATTTATTTAGAGCTTCGTTTAGTTCCTCAGTGGTAAGTTTCATGTCTCTATGGATGGAATTTGGTTTGCTTCTTAAAAATCTTATGCAATGCACTATTACAGCTAAAAGCTCATTCAAGGTACTGTATTCTTCAAATTTTACTACAGTTTCTTGTTCTTCATTTACTTTAAAATTTGCTTGTATGCTCTTCAATTCAAGATTTGTACTAATATCGAGTGGAAAAGTGTGATTTATTTCTCTACTTTGCAGCCATTCAGGGCCTTCCCACCATAAATTGTGTGTTTTTAATTCAGAAATAAGAGCTCCCCTAGAGGCAATATCTGCTGGATTTTCTTTAGAGACAACATGACGCCATTGTTCATGATTCACATTATCCAATATGTCAACTACTCGATTAGCGACAAATTGTTTCCATCGTAATGGATTTCCGCAAAGCCATGATAATACTATTGTAGAATCAGTCCAGGCGAATATGCTCGTAGAACTAACTCTCATAGCTTGAGCTACTTGTTTTAGAAGCTTTGAAAGTAAGACAGCACCACAAAGCTCTAGACGAGGAAGTGAAACACATTTGACTGGAGCTACACGCGTTCGTGCTGCAAGTAATTTAGTTGTAACTTTCTCATCTGAGTGAGTTATTCTACAATAGACTACGGCTGCATATGCCTTCTCCGATGCGTCGCAAAAGCCATGTAGCTCGACAAAATTGCTGTCGTTATTTTTACTAATTCCTATCCATCTTTTTACTGTAATGTCCTTCACTGTTTCGTAATCGTTTCGAATTCTTATCCATTCTTGTTTCAGATTTATGTCTACTTCGTCATCCCAATTTGACTTTTGTAACCATAACCGTTGTATTAAAATCTTTGCTGTTACTATACACGGTGCGATCCATCCCAGGGGATCGAATAGCCTTTGCACGTCTGACAAAATATTTCTTTTTGTAATAACTTCAGGTGCTGGAGGTAAGTGTATGTTGTAATTAAATTGATCATTTGCCAAGTTCCAAAGGATACCCAACGCTTTAATTGTTCCGTTAATGGCTATATTTAGATTTACTTTTGTTGATCTGTTTTCAGGTTCTATAGTTCTCATGAATTCTGCGCTATTTGAGGACCACTTTTGTAATTCGAAGCCACCTCGTTTCAGTACTTCTGTCAATTGTTTGCTTGCTTCTATTGCTTCCTCAACGTTATCAAATCCAGTGAGCAAATCGTCGACATAAAAGTCTTGTTTAATTATTTCAGACGCCAGTGGAAAATCGGATCCTTCGTCTTCAGCCAACTGCATTAATGTTCTTACTGCAAGGTATGGTGCTGGTGCAGTGCCAAACGTCACGGTAAGTAGCCTGTAAGATTTTATTTTTTCAGACGGATCGTTCCTCCATAAAATACGTTGATAATCAACATGTTTGTTCGCCAATAAAACCATTCTATACATTTTTTTTAAGTCTGCGACGAAGCATACAGCGTGCATCCTCCACCTCATGATGATACTCCGAAGATCTTCCTGCAACACGGGACCAACTAGCAACTCATCATTTAATGAAATACCGTTGTTGTCTTTACAGGATGCATCAAAAACAACGCGCACTGGAGTACTTTCACTATCATTACGAATAACTGCATGATGACTTAAATACACCGCTCTATTATCTTTTTCATTTTCAGGAACTTCTTCTGCGTGGTTTAATGTCAAATACTCTTTGATTACTTTTGTGTAAGCTTCTTTATGTGTAGGGTTCCTTTCGAACCTTCTCTCTAATTGTAAAAATCTTCCATAGGCTATATCTTTGCTATTTCCATCAGGCGATTTTTCATTGCTTGTTTTAAATGGTAAATTTACAACATACCTACCATCTTCATTTCTTCTGTGTGTTTGTTTATAAATCTCTTCACAGAGCCTTTCTTCTTGTGTTAATTTTCTGTCCGTGTCATTTTCCAACTCCCACATTTTTTTTAACATGACATCCAAGTCAATTTGATGATGCATTACAATTAAGGGTTGTGTTTCTGTAAAAGGGTCATCTATTTGTCCGAAAAGAATCCAACCCAACTTCGTTTTTTGGGCACATGGCGTACCAGGAGGACCTCTTATAATATCCTGTTCTATTAGATTAGCATATTCCTTGACACCTAATAATAAATCTATGGGTCCAGGTTTGTCATAAGTTGGATCTGCTAATTGTAAACCTAGTATATGTGGCCAGTTGTTCTTGATGAGTGACTTGGATGGCAACCTTGTTGTAATTTGTTTAGACATTACATAAGCTTCTGTTGGCATACAAAAATTAGAATCAAATGTAGAAAAAATTTGTATGTGTACGATGCTACTGACTTGCGTTTGTGTTGAACCTACCCCTGTGATTGTACCTCGAACCTGTCTCCTTTTTAGTTTGAGAAGTTGTGCAGCACGTTCACTAAGAAAGGATGCCTGTGAACCTTGATCGATTAAAGTTCGTAAAACAACAGTGTGTCCTTCTTCACTGCATAGTTTTACCATTGCTGTTGCTAATAAAGCAAAATTGTGTTTTGTGTTTGTGTTTGAATGTGACGTCATCATTGTACTTACTTGGAATTCACCATCTTCGACATGTGTGTTGTTAGGAATCTGTGGTTGTATTTGTGACACACTGGTATGAGCCACAGCTTCCTCCTGTTTGTTTTCATGTAAAAGACTATGATGGCGTTTGTTGCAGATACGACAGGATATTGGCAATCGACACGACTTAACTGGATGCCCTATCGATAAGCAATTGTAACACAAGTTATTAATTTTTACATATTTGTTTCTTTCGCTTATTGACATTCTACAAAATTCTTTACAATGACACAACGTATGACTTTGATTACATAATAAACATGATTTCACGGAAGGAGTTACATGAAATGCATTCTCATTTAATTTATTATAATTACACACTCTTGTCTTTACGGGTGTCACAGCACTAGCACTACTGGTTGGGGTAACTAACTCTAATGTCCTAAATTTAGATTCCAAAAAGATCTTCAAATCACTCCAAGAAGGTAAATCATCTGTGTTTTGTTTGTAGTTGTATGTCTCCCATTCTTTGTGTGAGTCCTGATCCAATTTCTGTATCACAAGAAATATAATTACTGGGTCCCAGGACTCGGTGGTAACTTTCAAATTATTTAAAGTATTAAGACACTCACAAGTAGTGTCAAGCAACAGTTTGATGTGTTGGGCAGACGGTACACTTATCCTTTTCTGATTAAATAAACGTTTAAGTATTGTACTTACAATCATCCTCTTGTTACCGAAACGTTGTTTTAGAGTTTCCCACGCTTGTGCATAATTGGTGTCGGTGACTTGAATGTGTCTTAACAGCGCTTCGGCTTCACCAGCTAAACTTGTCTTTAAGTAGTGTAGTTTTTGTACGTCGGAAAGAGATGTGTTATTATGCACCAAACTGACAAATAAATCGTGGAATGTAGGCCATTCTTCATAATGTCCATTGTAAACAGGCAGTTGTATCCTAGGTAGCAAAACTTGCGATGAAGCTCCCTCAGTCGACATCAAGCTGCAATTCCTATGTTGACTACTCGTAGAAGGCGGCGTTTCCATATCTGATAACATATCTTGAATATCAGCCTTGATACATATGTACAAGTCTTCAAAGGAGTTGTACTCATCGTTAACAAAATAAGCTATATCGTTACGTTGCACTTGAGTCGTTGTTTTTATTAAAGTTTGATGCGTAGTTATAAACAGTTTCCAATATTCCTTAATACACTCCAACCGCGTTGTTAAATATCCACGTGTAAGCCGAGACTTTGAACATTTCTTTAAGTTAATCTGTGTCTTCTTTAACAAATTAGAAGTATCTTGTAACAAATTCAATAATTGTTCAACTGCAGTAGCCATTTTGACGTAATTATATCACGTGTTGTTTCTAGTTTTGTAATAGAACTTGTAAGAAACTTCCACAAAAAATTCTTCGATAGCTGTTCTGAAGTTTCAACCGTATTACAGCGCGATAAGGTGCACTGGTGTTAGCACTACACGGCGGCCGGTTTCTTATCGCTATAATCTGTTCACACTAATCCGTCTTTTTTTTTTTTTTGATGCACTCGCTAATAATCGGACTCGTTTGGACCACTATGTACTGTATTGTAAGGGTGATTAGATTCTTTCTTGCTTGTCGGTAATAAAAAACATGCTCTCGGTTCGAGGTCTTTAATGCTACTGTTTTACTCAATACAATTATGTATGGGCGACTACACTCACAATGTAGTTTCAACAAAGTGATTTTGATTTGATTTTATTGAAATGTTATAGTACTTATACTATGTAAGTTTTAGGCCCTCTTTCACTACCTTCAAATAAGTATCAAGTAAGGTAATCACTTTTTTTTTTTTTTTTTTTTATATATATTTATTAATAAAAAACAAATTTTACATTGCGGTTTCAAAGCAATAAAAACCACTGAGGTTTGTACAATTGCTAAATTAAGTCTACACCAACAAAGTTAAATTAATAAAAGAAAAAAATAGTTCACAATCACTTAGCTATACATTATAATTATACAAATAAAAGTAAAAGTACTTGATACAATTAATAGTTAAGCACGATAAGTTGATCGGTGGTCAGTCAAGTCTTAAAAAGTATTTTTTTTAAATTCTGTTTTAAATTAGTCTCAGTCAACGAGTCGGTCAAGTCACGTGGCAGTTTATTAATCAGTCTAGTCAGTGAGTACCTATAGTCAACAGTAACTTGTATGCGCTTTAAATAATTAACTCTATGGTCGATTAAAAAAATCGATCATAAAATATGTACTTAATTATAAAAAAGAGGTTTATTAATGTCAGATAAAAAGTTAGAAAGAAACCTTAAAAAGGGCTTTAATTATTTAAATCGACTTCACAAACGATTAATCGGTGTTGGTACCTACCGACTAGTTTCGGACCATTCGAAAGATTAGAATCAGGGTTGTGTAGTGGGTTAAAAATGGGCAATAGAGCCATTGAAAAATACCAAATCTCCAGTCCCAGTATATTGCCCGTAAGTCTGCGAAAGGTACCCATACTTAACTAAGTCAGTAGGTAGGTGTCGAGCCTTTTTTTTATAAAGTTAAATTTTGGCACAATAATCGTGAAAAGTATAATGATTTAATTTAGTATTTTCTTTGTTTAACGCGAGTGTTACACATTTGAGTAAAAGTTAAATTTTTATTATTTTTTTAGTTAGCCCGACTTTTCGAGACCTTTGCAGATCACATGTTTGAAAATCTAATGTTACAACACAGTTACAATTACACGCGGTTTAATCATTTAAAAGCGTTTTATTTAAATGATCTGTGAAGAAGATAAAGAAATAAAAGAGTACTTTTGAGATAGTAATTATACCAATAGAAATAACTAATAAGTACATAAAAAATATGCCCACACAGCATTGACATATACTATAAACAGTTACACTCCCAATCGCGTTGTAAGTACACATTAACTTATACGGATAACATTAAAATTTATTTATTTATACTTACATTCATTCAAATTAACACCTTATTTCGTGGCAGTAATGTTCAAAGTTTATTGGTATACGCTTATAGATTGCGTGGCGTTGTATCAAAGCGCGGTGAAAACACAACACAGGGAAAGAAAACTCTAGTTGTTTACTGTACGTCAATGCCTCACAACGACACAATCGGAGGAAGTAATTATACAGGATATTTAATTTTTTTTAAATCAACAGGTTCCTAGCTAGGAATATTGACTTTTCAAAAAACCATTAATACAATTTTAAACTACATCAAAATCGGGGCTTGATACTCCTTTAAGTCCTAATTGCTATTACTTAGGATTTGGTCATCCACATTCACTTGAAATATTCAGCCTGTATATGCCTCTTGAGGCTTGAGCAGTGATTAGAGTGTATGATCCCAATATATTGCATATGTTTCTTCAGGAATACTGCATTAAGGAATTTCAACAGGGTGATAAAACGGCATTGACTTTGGATTCATTTTGTAGATTAGACTGTGGATTGATTATACCTCTTACCATTATATCAAGTGAGAGAGTGAGAGCCTGAAATAAATTTATTATCAATAAATAATGTGATACCTCAAGTCCAGCCACCAAATTGGATAATCCCTGTCCATAAGTGTCGTGGAAATGCAGAGCAATTTTATCAGGTGTTGTAACATTCAACACTTCCTTCATTAATCGTCGCACTGATCCAGCCGTTCCCACACCAATTGTGTCTCCCAGAGATACCTCATAACATCCCATATCGAGAACCTCTTCTGTTATCTTAAATACATTTTATATATGAGTTTCATACAAGTTGTGTTTTAAAACTTTGACTTTATGAAGTATATTAGTATCCCTTTCAACAGTAGTAGCAAAAAGATGACATGAAAAGTGTCAACAAAATTGCATTATGTAAGATAAGACCTATGTGTAAAATATAATATTTAATAGCTATGAGGCAAACTAACTATTCCAATGTCTATTATGTAGGTATCATACCTACATAATAGACATTGAAGAAAGAAATTAATATAAGTATTGAAATTTGTGATTATTATTATTGATAGTTGAAGTGTTGAGTTGTTTCGGAATATATTGTTGATATGTTTTCTAAAACTAGCTTGTATTAAATTCCCTTACTAGTTCACAGGATACAACAAAAATGTACTTTACTGAAGAGTTAATAATGTTTTTGTTCCATTTTATTTAAAAGTGTGAAAATCAGGGGAAAGGAAATTATTTAACATTAATGTTAACATTTGGCATGTTTCTTATAATATACAACAACTTAGTGTTTCTTTTAGTTACTTACCCCCTTATTCATAATGGTCCGCTAACTTTAAACAGCCGCTTAGGAGTGTTTTTTCTCATTCTGACTTAGGTCAATAGAAGAAGACAGAGTGAGAATTAGCAATGCTTTAAGTTAGCAGACTATTATGAATAAGGGGGTAAGTAATTACTTATAATATATGCACTTAGTGTGAAAATAATAAATTTATTTACATTTGCTATAGTTTTTGGACTAACTGGTCCATCATATGGGCAGCCTAGAACACATGATCAAATCAACTAAGCTATGAAGAAGAAGATCATAATTAAACTTACAATTCCTATGTATTTATGTTGTTATTACTGTTTAAAATAATGATTACCAGCCAAAGGTTAATTTAGGTGTCAGTAGAAGAGAATATTGGAGTGTTAGATTTGATTTGGAATGAGTTGTTTTTATTTCATGACTCACAGCAATTTGATATCCTTTTAAATTGGGTATCAGAACAGGATAGTTCACACCTTTTTCACGTTTTATATTTTTCATCACATCCACACATCACTCATTTGTTTGACCCACTTAGGGCTAACAAAGCTAGAAGATAAAATAATAAATTTAAGAGAGTTAGGGTATGATACTGCCAGAAAGATCGTAAAAGATATCAATGAGAATATCTGGTTTTATAACGGATAACATTAAAATTTATTTATTTATACTTACATTCATTCAAATTAACACCTTATTTCGTGGCAGTAATGTTCAAAGTTTATTGGTATACGCTTATAGATTGCGTGGCGTTGTATTCAAAGCGCGGTGAAAACACAACACAGGGAAAGAAAACTCTAGTTGTTTACTGTACGTCAATGCCTCACAACGACACAATCGGAGGAAGTAATTATACAGGATATTTAATTTTTTTTAAATCAACAGGTTCCTAGCTAGGAATATTGACTTTTCAATTGTTTTTGATTGTTGATATGTTTTCTAAAACTAGCTTGTAATAAATTCCCTTACTAGTTCACAGGATACAACAAAAATGTACTTTACTGAAGAGTTAATAATGTTTTTGTTCCATTTTATTTAAAAGTGTGAAAATCAGGGGAAAGGAAATTATTTAACATTAATGTTAACATTTGGCATGTTTCTTATAATATACAACAACTTAGTGTTTCTTTTAGTTACTTACCCCCTTATTCATAATGGTCCGCTAACTTTAAACAGCCGCTTAGGAGTGTTTTTTCTCATTCTGACTTAGGTCAATAGAAGAAGACAGAGTGAGAATTAGCAATGCTTTAAGTTAGCAGACTATTATGAATAAGGGGGTAAGTAATTACTTATAATATATGCACTTAGTGTGAAAATAATAAATTTATTTACATTTGCTATAGTTTTTGGACTAACTGGTCCATCATATGGGCAGCCTAGAACACATGATATGTATCCTCTCACTCTTAATCCATCTCTGATAGCTTGATCTGCAACTTCTTTGAATCTTTTTATGGCCTCCTTAACAGAACAGTTAAGGTTCTTCTGTGAGAATCCTTCCGAGCCAGCCGGAAATATAGCTACCTCTTCAATGTTGCATTGTTTCTAAATAACATGACATAAAATTTAATATTTGAGCAAGCACTATGTAAATAGACCAGACAAGACAATTCAAATCAACTAAGCTATGAAGAAGAAGATCATAATTAAACTTACAATTCCTATGTATTTATGTTGTTATTACTGTTTAAAATAATGATTACCAGCCAAAGGTTAATTTAGGCGTCAGTAGAAGAGAATATTGGAGTGTTAGATTTGATTTGGAATGAGTTGTTTTTATTTCATGACTCACAGCAATTTGATATCCTTTTAAATTGGGTATCAGAACAGGATAGTTCACACCTTTTTCACGTTTTATATTTTTCATCACATCCACACCATCACTCATTTGTTTGACCCACTTAGGGCTAACAAAGCTAGAAGATAAAATAATAAATTTAAGAGAGTTAGGGTATGATACTGCCAGAAAGATCGTAAAAGATATCAATGAGAATATCTGGTTTTATATTATAAATATTTGCTCAACAAGCTAGCTGCCTTGAACTTGCTTAAGTTAAAGACTCCAATCAATATTCTTTATTTTGAGATGAAAAAAAATTGCCAATTCAAAAATAAATAATATAGGGAGAGAGCAAGCCATTTCATACCTCGCTGCTTCAACATCTTTTATTCCAGCACTTGTCAATTTGTGTATTAACTCGACTTTTATTTCTGTTGGTACAAATTTTGATTCATTTTGTAATCCATCTCTTGGTCCAACTTCATATATTCTGATATCAGGAGCATTATTAACCTAAGAAGGAATAAAAAATTTAAATCATATAAATGACTAGGTCGGTGAAGTGTTAAACAATGTCATTGATATTTTAATACTCACGATAGAGCGTACACAACAAAATCTAAATAGTTCGGGAACACTTCTTCTATACATAATGGTCAAATTACTTATGTTTTAATTCAGTAGAAGTGTTTTAATTGGGTTACAAATGTTTGTTAGCAAACGTACTCGTATTAGCATACCCAATTTAATATGATAATAAATAAGTGATAACGCAATTCTCATCGTCTGATCACGTGTTGTTTAATTTTAGAGGTTTTTCTTATCATAATTCCATTTACGTGCCGTATTTACATTCTTTTTTCATTGTTAATAATTTAACTTATAAGTAACAATTTTAAATAAATTGATGGAAAAAGTTTTGACCAACGTATCGTCTTTTATCCTCTATATGATCTAGTTTTGAGCATTCGCGCGGTTTTTGTGTTTTGCCCGCGACGTACGAAAAGTAACAAATAAGAATAGCTGCACTTGCACTTTTCGAAATGCGATTAAAACAGAGAAAAATATATTTGGAATAAAATCCGAAACATAATCCCAAAAATGAAAAAATTGTGTAATATAAATTATTTCCTTTTCCACAAATTACAAGGTACACCGCTCTAGTAACCGCGCGTCGCGCTTAAATATCCGCGCGCACATTTAATTTTTGTCCGCTTTGACGATATGCCTTTGCCTTAGAAGAGCTTAGAAGTTAGATCATATAAGCGTGAACAGCTATGAAAACGTCGAAAAAAATTGAGGTTGACTGTCAACCTCCATATTGAGCAATGCGCGCACTAACTTGGGATGGATATTAGAAAACCATCGATGATGATATCGATATTAACATCGAATCAAAAGTATCAATGTACAATAAATATCGATTGAACACCGATCTGTCTAAAAACATCGATGTTTTCGGTAACAAATAAAACTGTCTATCATATTGAGGAAATTTGTTTATTGTTATAGAAATTCTAAACCTAAATAAAAAAAATAACATTCCCAGTATTTTTGGGCACACTCTGTAAAAAAATAACTTATTAACAGGTGTCTGAATAGTCCCGTCTAGTGAAAAATAGTTGAACTTGATAGTTATTAGCTAATGACTATGTAACTTGATAGTTGAACCTAGTAAATCCGATGCACACCCTGACAAAGAATAATCCCTAAAGAATAATTGATTTTTCGATATTTTATTCCTATAAAATCGATGTATCAAATGTATTATATCAAAGTTAAAACATTGATGTTTTCCAGCTAAGCATCCATTTTTATTCACCATCGATGAATATTGATCATCCCTAGCACTAACACAAAGTGACATACAAGACGTAGCTTGTCACGCACAATAAAGTAATAAACCTGGTTTGTTTTCACCGGTTGTTTAGACAGAAAGAGCCTCCATCTGGAGTCTAGACGTATAACGTAAACTTAATAAGGTATAATAGTTTGCCTTAAGTCAAGCAGTATCTAGTCTTGAGTCCCAGTGACTACTAACTAACTAGTCTACTAACGTTATCCAATAGCTTATTAATATTCGGTTTAGGTTGCAATATTTGTATTAACACCATTAATTATCCATTATTTTTAGGTTTTACGTTAATTTTATACTACACAATACAGAGTTTAGTTTTCAAGGACTCCGTTCAACTACTGATGGTGATGTGGTTCTTGTGGCCATAGCTATAATATATTTATTGAGGTCTTTGGCGATTTATGCAAAGCAAAATTATTGTATAAAACACAAATCATTGGTAAAAAACTTCACCACTATGGAGTTATGCTACGTTCACACGGAGTGAAGTTTTAGCAAATCTTATTTCATGGGATTTGAAAAACTGAATTTTGTGATGACATGGCACATTTTGCATTACCGTATACAACAGGCCCGAATCGGGATCCCATGTGAACACAAAGGCAAAAATCCTTTTAATGCAACCTTGTTTGTACAATTTCATACTTCCTGAAGTTCCTTTAATAGTTTTCCCTTCCTTAGTTCTCACTGATTTGTAACTATACTTGAAAGAATAATTATAAATAAGTTGTAAATATCACTAAGGTCGGATTTCACCAAACTAAAATAAGTCTTATTTCTAGGCTGGTAGAGATGTCAGAGCTCTCTGCCTGAAGTACAGTTCAGACAGAAAACTGTTCGGCGAGCTCTGGACGTATGTATGTAGTCTATGACTCATGTAGTCGATGACCCTTGTCCATCCGATACAAAAAAAGTAGACAGTTCAGATCCTGCAAACTACAGGCCTATTACATCACTACTCTCAAAAATCATGGAGAGCATAATTAACCACCAGCTCTTGGTATACCTATTATTGAGAACTCTCTTGAGAAGGTCGTGAATTGGGGTAAATTGAACTTTGTCCAATTAAACCCCCAGAAGATTCAAGTTTGAGCGTTTTTGAGATAGAGCCTTTGGAGATTGAATAAAATGACTGCTTGAGTAATATGAAGAATGTGAGGAATATATAATTTATTTCAGTTACACGATATGTATACAAAATCCTTAAAACTAGTTAACCAATTACAATTGTTACTTATAAAATATTTACAAGTTTTGAAATTACACACCAATATTAAAGCTTACATTGTGACCAATAGTTAAGCGTTTCATTCAATTAGAATTGAGAACTAAACAATGTGTTCTATCGCGCTCTAAAACTAATGCTATCGCAGTATGCCGACCAGCGAGCGCTTGTGTAAACTCGTGTCGATGCTCGATCGGTGGATGTCAATGGGCACTCACTCCTGTTGCTCATTTATTAAAATTGAATGAATAAAAATCTACGCGCTGTAGTAGAGTACGCTCGGCCTTGATGTGAGGTTGTGTAACGTGGAGCATATGACTGGTCACGTGAGTATATCTGCGATCTTCGGGAGAACGTGATGATGCTTGTACTACGTACTGTGACTACTGGTGATCTGCATGATTCTATGACTTGATGTACAGCATTATGAAATGGTTCTTATCAGAGCTAATATAGGTAACGGTAAATAAAATAATATGTTCTTTTAAGAACGAATCTTTCGGCATACGCTTATTACAGTTAATATGCACGATTTATATTTCTACGATCTATAATGCTACGAAGGTATTACGTTACAAGTTAGATATTAGACATAGACATTAATTTATGTTATTTGTTGTAGGTACACCTACAGCGTTTATCACCAAAAAAATCCCATTTGTCGTATCACCGCTCTTCGACAACACCTCCCTCGAAATCTCGAGTGATTGCCAATTTCGCGGTCATCTGGAGGGCAAAGCCAAATTGGTTTCAAAGAAGCTGGGTGTGATCACTTAACACTAGGTGACCCGGACGCTCCTTTGTTATTTAAGTAATTATTGAAGTTATACTTCTTTTGGCGCGATGGAGAAAAATGATGAGAGTGAATTTTTACGATGCGAGCGCACACCGTCACCTGAATTCTACATCGTGAAGTTAGTTCTAGGTGGCATGAAAATCGATAACTATGTTCAAGTTGTATATTCTAGTATTTTTATATTTAGAACACGTGTTTCGTAACAGTACAATTAATCAGTGTGAATAAATAAATATTATTTTGGTGTTTTTATTAAATCAATTTTATATACGACGGTAATAGTATTTACTAATAATTTATTAGTATATGTATATATATTGAATATTAGTGATAAAACTGATTTGAATAAACTGTTTTGAGTGCATTTATAGATTTGAGGTTATTGTCGGTATATATAATTTATTTACATCGTTAATTAACAATTATTACATTATTATCTATAAAATATTTTTTTATGGTTTCGTTTTATTTCTGGTATATTAACAAATTTAATGTATAAAAAAAAAATCTATACTTGTATTAACCTTATTTAAGTGTTTATACTATCTTTGATCTTAACTATCTGTTAAAATTTTACTTATTTTTCCATGCGCCAAAGAAGTATAACTTCTAATGCGTGTACATAAGTACACACACTCTTTTGTTTATTTATGTATATCCTATAAAGTCTAACAACAAGTAATATATTTGTTTCAGGTATAAAATAAAACTTGTTTCAATATTTAGCACTGACCACTACCATTAGAATTAGAAAACAAATTTTAACTCACATTTTAACGTGAAATGCCTAAATTGTGGTATATCTCCCTCTTAAGTGACCGTTGGAAGGATAATATAATTCGTAGGATAGAATAGAATAATGGAGAAGGGAAAGGAGAAGGTGATACGTCAAGACTGCCCCGAAAGTATGAGAATTCAGAAAAATGTTAATATTTTTTGTTAAAAGAGAATATTGTCCATCTCTTGGGATGCATTTGCTTTTCAATTAGTCTAAAAGGAACAACATAATTTCATTGTGTTTATGTGTCGATTTACGAGTATAATAGTTATTAGTTAGGTACAATACAATAGGTCTTATATTTGTCACACAAATAAGCTTATAATTATATTTACAATACCACTTATGTTTACATTAAATTAAAAGTTTCAGTACGGGGAAGTGTACCAAGTGTATCCGTTGACCGAAATAGCTGCCAGCGCTTGAGTTGCCAGTAGCCTTATTGAGGCGTGTATAGTTATTTTATTTTAGTTTTTTATTGTATAGTCTATATACTTTGCAGTTTGCAAATTGTCTGCGCCTCTCGGCGCCATGGGCCAAGTGTCTCGATACCAAACGGCACAAGACTCCTGAGACCGACATATTTGCGACCGTGTTTGTTGTCTTCGGCAGTCGAAGCAAGTTTTCGTATTTCTTAGTCATACGAATCACTCAAACTGTCATTTATGTCAACTGTCATTGTCAGATTTATTGTGACGTGAATCGTCAATCATCGTGAACGCCGGTCACTGGGTTCGTGGAGATTGTAACGAATGTGATTTTAGTTTTTACTGTTAAATTGAGCTTTGAAACATCTTTACATCTGATAATAACTGACCACTTACTTGTCTATCATTTAATATAGTAAAAACATTATGGGTAATTTTTTTTAACAAAACTGAGGTTCTTTATTTCAATGGGTCGAACTTGATAATCTACATCATGTTTATGTTTCAGCGGTTAACAGTGCCACATCGTTTGTACTATCTTCAATATTAACACTACTGATATTTTCTGGTATGCAGATGTACAAACCGCTGTTAGTGAAGTCGCCAATTACAATAATCTTCGGTGGATATCTAGGATCTCTGATGTTTATGTTCTTTGTAACTGTATCCTTTGATAAAACTCATTATTAACACACAACATTATATTGGTGTTTGTAAATGATAGTTATTGAGAAGAAAATGTTTGGATGGTTTGATTATAGAAGAGAATTGATGTATTCTCTAATTAATAGAGCAAATGTGTGGTAATAAATGTTTAACTTAGGCGTACTTGCCATGATCAGGTCAGGTGTCAACTGAAAATCAGCCAGGGTATGTCAGGACTGAGGATAAATGTATGACAGTGATCACTACCGTCATGTTCACAAAGCATTTTTACACAAATTAAGAAATAAGCTCGCAAGGTTGATGCATTAAATACACAATAATTTATATTTATAAAGTTTATTCTTTATTACTTTTTATGAAATAATTGATACAATTTAAAATTAATTCATATTAAATTGCTTTTTGGTATATATTTTTAGCATCATTAAAAAACCTGTAACCAAATTTAAAAAAAATTGTTAGTAGTACCATACTATTTCACATCTATATTGGCTGTTCATAAAAATTTGGGATCTTTAGATTTACTATCCTGTTATGTAAACAATTTATGAATGTAACCATTTGTTTTTTTTTGAATAAATAAATATTTGATGTAGCACCATACAAACTAATTTATTGTGTGTATTGCAGCCACTGTAAAATACACTATTTGATTGAAAAGAATGGCTGTTGAGTTTCCTTTTTGTTCTTCTCACGAGCTCTACTTTTTCTTGAAAATATAGTAAGGAGATTCAGTATTTCAAAATACTTAAATATTTTAAATGATGATTTAAAGTGATTAGTTTAAGCTTAATTAGATAAAGTTTATTTGACTTAGAATATTGCATAAAAAGAGGGTTACCCCACTGAGAGAGGGTTCTCAACTGTTGTATACTTACTTATATAATATATTGGTTGTGTGTATGTGGTGGCCACAGGTGTGATTGCATATAGGTGTCACAAAATGGGTTTAGAATAAAGTACTTCATATGGGGCTTCAATAATCATTCAAAATAATGGGACCACTTAATAATATAACAATTATAATAATTGACACAATCTTATTAGATTACATAATTACCTAGCCTCAAAGTAGGCAAATCCTGTACTGTAAGTGCCAAACAATGATATATTTTTACAATATACATGCTGGACTTGAAATCAAACATATTCATCATAAAAATGTTTGCATCTACTAGGATTCAACCCTTAGCTTAGAAGTGAGGGTTACTAACTACAAAATTCAAAACAGGAATCAGTCTTAGCTATGGGCTATAATTAATAGTGGCTACCACAATAAATAATTACATCTAAGTTATATCACAATCAATAAAAAGTGATTTCATACAGGACTAATCAGTATTTAGCCTATACAAGTGATTTGAGTTTTCTTTAGTGTTAATTCCGCCAATATTTGTCTTTAAACAATTGGACATGTGTTTCGCCTCTACACGAGGCATCCTCAGGACATGTTGTCTCGCCAAAAGTTAGTCTCATGCCAGATTTTGGCGAGACAACATGTCCTGAGGATGCCTCGTGTAGAGGCGAAACACATGTCCAATTGTTTAAAGACAAATATTGGAAGCTCAAATAATTTGTAAAATTATGGATTTCCACAAAGTAACACCTACTTCAATAAATTTTCCTAGTATTTAGCCTATTTAAAAACCATAACAACTAACTAAAAGGCTATGAGTGTATCAATCAAATATAAGCTTATATTCATTTGAGGAGCTCATGTCATGACATTACTTATTTCCTTCTGTATTTTCCAAATTAATAATACACATAATTTTTCCTTATCATATATACAGGCAGTAGGGAATTTGGAAGCAGTTTTGTTTAGCAAAAACTTTCAGCTGAAATTACCAGAGATTGTTCTAACAATGGTAATATCTCTCATAGCTGCTGGAATGGTGCACAGAATTTGTTTTACAACATGGTAATTTAGCAGTCTTTTAAATAACATTATTGCTCTAGTGAATACACACTAACTGTGCTTATAAATTTTGGTCAGTTTTTGATTGGTGGTTCATTTCATACTCTTTAAGAGTGTTTTTGATTTATATGGTTGGTGCTGGACTTCCACCACATGACAAAAAACCTTCATCTGTAGCAACACCTGTGTTGTAGCATGCACAGACAATTAATTTTATTTCATTAAAACCTTGCCTGTCATTGATATCATGCTTATGTAGGCACATGCACCAGACTGCGTGGACATGATGATGCCTCAAGCCCTTAGGTAATTTTGTAACTTGAAAAAAAATTGAAAGCACCCTAAATATATGCAAAAAGTGGTCAAGTGTGAGTTTAATGTGCAATTGATGCAATAATAAAGACAACTTTGAAACAGTATACTATAAAAAAAAGTAATAAAATACTTGATATGTTTATACACCAGAGTTATTTATCAATATTATCTATTGTTGGCAATTTATCTTGTGTTTGTTCTAGAACCATTTTATAAGGTGACAACAACTAATGAGTATTGAATTGTTTCTTTGCTTGTGATCTATGGGCATTCTTTATTTTCAATTGCAACCCTAAATCAGATTGACAGAAGACATAAAAATATGTGGACTGTATCTTCTATTAGAGATCAATTATAGAAACTAATGAGTAACCAAATTTAATGATTGTAGAGCAACAGAAATTACTCAATGTGTTTCGATTTAACTGCAATATATTAAAATATTAGGCTTAAAGGATCATATCTTTAGGTGCATTTAGTCCTTCAATCATGGCAATAGTTAGAAAAATAGAATTTTTGTTATTAATTATGTCAGATACATACATATACTTCATTGTTCGAAACGAGCCTAACATACTAAAACCCTATATTGACCACTGATACAATTTTTTTTTCAGTTTGATATTTTCACTGGTCACAATATACTACTTGAACAAGTTATCACAAAAAACATATGGTGCCACTACTCAAGCCCCAGTAGCAGTGAAGAGTCGACGCCACAAGTGAATTGATTAAGATCATCATAATACTTCTTTTATACAGAATAAATAAATACTTATTATTTCCAATCCTTATTTTATTTCAACAGTAATAATACAATGCATGTTTTGAATTAGATTTATTGCCACAAACATGATAATATAATCAGTAACATTTCTTGCTCTTTGTTTAGTTACGACTAAACTATTATTATTAAGAGTAAGAAGTTCTTACTATAACTGTAATTTTTGATCATCATAGAAACTTAGAATAACATGCAAATGTTAGTAGGTAAATTAGAATTAGTATAACAAAGGCTTACAACAAATCAATATTAATTCACTCAACATACATAGAAATATATATCATATATTTTTGAGTAACTTTATAATATAAAAAAATTAATTTTTCCTAAATAATTAAGCTGTGCCACTCTGTTTTTGTAGAATTACAATAATTTTATTGAATCTGTTTCAAAAAGATATGCAATTGTTTTCTATTTATTTACAAACAAAATCTTCCAATAATAGTGTTTTAAAACTATACTTATTGCACAATGGAATGTATTAGCTTGTTTTAAACTTATTCAATAACAACCTTTTTAAAAATGAAATTAACTATTACATCTTATTAATACTTCACATTCAATTGATATATCAATTATAATGAACAAAAATAATTGACAGTCTACAACTGATTTTAATTTCCGTTCAGAGCCCAAAATAAATGATGGGTAAACAGACTAATAAATACTACCAGTGTTACATGTTTTTTTAATTTTTATGAAAATAAGGCACAAGACGAGTAGGATGTTTAGTTGATGGTAACTGATTTGCTATGCCCATTACAATGCAGTGCCACTCAGTATTCTTGAAAAACCCATAAATTCTGAGCGGCACTACAACTATGCTCGTCATCTAGAGACATAAGATGTTAAGTCTCATTTGCCCAGTAATTTCACTAGCTACAGTGCCCTTCAGACTGACACATAATAATGTTTACACATTACTGCTTCACGGCAGAAATAGGAGCCGTTGTGGTACCCATAATCTAGCCGGCATCCGGCAAAAGAGCCTCCCACTGGTTTGATTATTCATTGTATCAAAGTATATTCTAAATTATATTTTAATGTAATTCTAAAGTCTTTAACATGGATACAATTTTAATCTTCACTTAAATTATATAATGATATTAACATCAATTAAGTTTTGGCACACATTGGTTGCATGCATAATGGTTGAATAATTAAGCAAATTGCTTATTCTTATGTAAACATAGCTGCTAACTGACATATTTACAAAATATAGTTAAATAATTTCTTTTATACCTATAAAAATGCTTTTAAATATATTCATTTCAAAATTGTATTGCGTTTTTGATATCATAATTTTCAAAGTGAATATGTTATATCACAGACCCATGTAATACTTAGAAGGCACAGATTTGGACGGAAGTATAAACTACCTAGTTGCTGTATCAGTGCAAATGCACAAAGTAAATATATTATATTTTTAATGTTATTCCGTATCATCAATCTCAACGAATTAATAAAATAATATTAATTCAAATAAAGAGTATACATTTGCAAGCTGCATAAATATTATTTGTTTCTAATATGCATACTATTATTTCTCATGTATGGATTCTGAAGTATCCTGGGTGTGGTTTCCATAACCCGCAATAATAAGTTGTCCAAATAGTTTTCAAGGTCCTTATTTTTCTTCTTTTCGGATTCAACATCTCTTTGCAAATTGTAAATCATTACAATCAAGTCTTCCCGTGACATTGCGTCAAATTGCTGTTGTACAGTTTTAGGTATATTGTTATAAGCAGAGTTAATACTGTCCTCTTCAGCAATATTTTCTTCACCAACAATAATCCGCTCCTCAAGCAACTTTTTGGGTTTGTTACTGTTACCAAATTTTTTGAAGAATTTAGGGCTCGGTTTTTCTTTTAATGAACTTGGACTGTCTAATTTTTTGTTTCTTTCAAGACTTGATGATTTTTCTCTATCAATAGCCAGTTGGCTCATGGATTTTCTTGGAACTAATTTCTGTGACCATTCATCATTTTTATCAAGAGCTTGGACAGGCAGTTGAGGTGTTGTAAATGTGTCAAGACTGAGACGGACTGGTTTCACAGGTGTAGATTTATCAGACATGACCAAATTACTACTAGTTGATCTTCTTAAAAATTCTCCACCACCTAAGTTTTCCAGTGAGGCATTGACTGGAGAAGGTGTGTACTTTGCTATCCGAGGCATATAAGATGTTTGTACATTTAATGAACTTCCTGAGCTTTTGTGAGATAAATCATCAAAAGCAAATTCATCTTCATCTTCACTAATGACCCCAGGATCTGCTTCACCTGAAGGTCTTTTTGGTGTGGATGTATCTGGAGTAGACAGCACAGAACTTCTTAGGTTTCCAACACTTCCACCAAGAGCTGGGGACTCACTCTTTTTGTCTTTTTTGGTAAGATTCATTTTTGAACCTAAATTTTTTGCTAATTTCTTTATACTTTTACGCTTTTCTATGCTGCCTATGCTCATGAGACTTCCACCCACATTTTGAGCAATAGTGGACAAAGAAGATTTATGTTTTTCCTTTTTACTAAGATCTGACAAACTTCCTTCCTTTACTATGAATGCTACTTTTACTTCAAGTTCACCTCTGTTTTTATCATTTTCCTTTCCTGTCTTTCCATGCAACGGATACCACCGATTTCTGGGTCGTTCATACCCATCTAGATCTTTTAACGGAATAGATACTTGACCCAATAAATGATCCTTAATCATATCTTCGCAGTATACTTTTAAGACTATTTCAGCAGTATTTCCTTGTGAAGGAATACGTAATTCACATTCTTCAAACCAATCAACATTCTCAGTACTCTTATGTTTAACAGAAGTTTGAAATTTATCTTTTCCAAGGGAGATCGTAACAAAACAGTTATTTGTACCGTTTTTACCTTTAATAAGCAAGCTTCGAGCTCGCTGCACTGTTACTTGTACGTGTGTTGGGTCCCACATTTTGAATAAACGTAAACCTTAGCTATGTTTTATCAATTTTCACTCTAATAACAATTAAATTTCAGTAAATGAAAATGAATCACCATCACTAATCATACCATACAAATTACAATCTAAACACTGATTGTGATTTGATTTGTGAATTGTGGAATGTCAATAATTGTAAATGACAAATGTAGGTAACCCAATCGCGGTAGACCGAAGCCAAAGAGTAATAGTACAACACACAAGTACCGAAGCCATTTTTTTTTAAATTTATTTATTGGCATAGGATGCAAGTCCATAGGCCCAGAAGCCGAATGGTTGGTCAGTGCTGCCAAGTCTTCCTCAATTATTACCCTTTCCGCATCGGCGCGCTCCGGATCTCGCTGTACACTGTAGATCGGCAAGCTTCCGGCATTTTCCCCGTGTGTATTATTTTACGTGTAGTTATAAAATGCTTATAGCTAGGGTGATTTGGGTGACTGTCACTGAAAGCTATTGAAACAAGCTATAAGACCATGTATAAATTATTCATATTGTCTTTCTTTTTTATTTCACAAAGACTTTTCATTCGAAAAAAAGTGTAAAAATAGGTATATTTTAAAATAAATATTGTTATTATTGTTAATTACTTGTTATATTTATTTCCTTTTATGTTTTTGTAATGAATAGTATATGTTAATTATAAAATTAAGCTTAAATCTCCACAAAGAACGATCTTCGTGTAAAGTCTTGATAACGACCGCTCGCTGCGCCGGCCGGGAACAAGTGGACACATAAGTGCTTTGTCCGTAAAGCTATGACGTCGAATATTGGTGGCCTTGAATCGTAACGGATCGAAATGTGTTTGGGAATTCACTCGTTCATAACTGCGTAGGCAAATAAACCATCTTGTACACCTAATAAGGGTGAAAACTGGATGAGGTAAAAGAGTGCCCCGCGGCACAGCCGCTCTCATTGTTTTTTGAATTACCAGTGCCCGCGGACACGGCCGATGCGGAAAGGTTACGTTTGTATTGACCAGTAGGTAGGTATGTAAAATAATTTTATAAATGATTTTGATTTTGGCTTTGTTGATTCAGTAATTTAAATGGACTTCTAACTTACAAATAAGAAAAATTGTTTTCCTCAAAATCCTAAAGGGCGTTTACTTTTGTGTTCCTTTACTTTGGCACAAATACATAAGAGAGGTATCATTGTTGTGTAGGTATTTGAGAAAGCATCTCAATACAACATCCGTCATCAAGTCTATTTTTTTATTTATACAGCTGTCATTTAGTACAGGGGTCCACTGGGAAAGTTCATATTCAAAAATTCTTTAGCCTACTAAATCTGAGACATCGTCCAAGCACTATCTTGGCACATTTTGGCTCAAACGACAATGAATAACAATGAATTGAGATGGTGGGAAGCTGATCCAAGCCAAACTACCCAGGAATAGCGGCATGCTTTAACGTTACCTCACCAAAAATAAAAATCACAACCAAAATCACTTTATTCATGTATGTAGGTCACGGAAATCACACTTATGAATGTCAAAAAAATATTTTATTTTATTGAAGCTACCGCCAGTTCGTAAAGGGCTGAGCTAATGAGAAGAAGTAGCAAGAAACTCATTGTCATTCTTTTATTTCAATATTTACATTTTCATCGAATTACCAATCATTTCAATTAAAATATAATATGTAAAGTGATGCAACAAACATACTCAACGTCAAATAGTCAAATGCCTTACACGAGTAAGTCTAAAAAGTAAATGTAAATTCATACAAAAGTTATTGAGTACAGTAGCTGCATCATCCACACACACCGTAAATAAATAAAGGTATTCTGTGAGCATTCTATAAACGATTACAAATAAAAAATATATATATAATAAATTTTAAGAATCTGAAGCCGAGCCTCCGGCAACAGGATCATCCTGCTACCACAAGCAGCGCCCGTTCACGAGCTGATCGCATGCGCAAGCCATCGCCTCCCTCAAGCATATTTTAGGGAAGGGAGGAAGACCCGTCCCATGTCGCCGCCACTAGCAGTGACATTTAAGCGAGCATGACGAAGTCTGTTACGAGAACTCAAACAAACAACAATAAAAGAATTCTAGTCTACATATCATGCAATAGGTACTCACCAAATACGTCAACTTACAATTTGACAATTCTGCTGAACCTTGTAATTAATATTATATATTAATATTATATTTTTACTCACAGTAATCAAAAGCTCAATGCTCTGGGTAATCAAATCAAAATCACTTTATTCATGCAGGTCAAGGAAATGACCTTTCTTTTCATATCCACTGCCTTTGAGGGTTGAGCTTAAATAAGAAGAAGTGGCAAGAAACTCATTGTGACAATCACTCACTCACAAATAATTTCAGTTACAATATATGTAAAGTGATGCAGCAATAATACTCACTACAAATACTCCAAAAAAATGTTAAGTAATTCGTAAAAACAAGCGTTATTGAGTACAGTCATGGCCGACTACTACTGTATCAACAATAATAGTAGGCCATCGTACAGTAGATGCATCAATCCACACACACCGTAAATAAATAAAGGTTTTTAGCGACCATTCTATTAGCGATTATAAAAAATATAATTTTTAATTTTAAAACCATAAAGCAGAGTTTACGGCTGCAGGATCATGCTTATTACTCATATTGGTCAAATTAATAAAATAAAAAATACGGATGGGTGCCCCATGATGTGACTGATCTGCAGAAGGAGACGCGTGTTGAAACTTGTCTTGCTTTGTTGAATCGATACAGAAATGAATGAATATTGGATTGAATTGTAACATGCGATGAAATGGGGATTCTTTACGACAACCTTAAGCGAAAAATGCAATGGCTGACCCCAGGTCAAATGCCGCACAGTGTCCTAAAGCAAAGCTGATCAATAAAATGGTAATGGTAACTGTTTGATGGGCTCAGCATGGTGTTATTCACTATAGCTTTCTCCGATCTGGTGAAGCAATAACGACAGATGTCTACTGTTCCGTACTCCGAACAATGATAGCAAAACAAGCAGTGAAACAGCCCCGACTCATGAATGTTCACTATTATTGCTCCATGATAACGCGAGAAATCATACAGCACGAGAAACCGTTTCAGGTCTACAGGAATTGCAAATAGAAACCATACTTCACCATCAGTATTCGCCAGACCTTGCTCTAACGAACTACCATTTTTTTCGTGATTTGGACCATTTTCTACATGATAAAAAGTTTTCTTCTTGAAGGCAGTACAAAATGCTTTCACGCAGCATGCCGAATGTAGATCACCACAGTTCCATCGCAAAGGAATACACGACCTTCCTATTATAAGGCAGCAATGTATAGATAATAATGAGTAATTATTTAGATTAAATAAATATTTTATATTAGAAAAAAAAAATTCAATTTTTCCGTAGAAATCGGCAATTTCATACTTTAACCCCTAATATTATATCGAACGCTTTTAGCACAGAACACTTTTACTCTAACGAGTCCTTTTCCTTTAGTCCTTGCTCCTTCAATAATTACTGATTACTCTAGTTGGCGGTTGTTGCAGATTAATTTTCTTTGTCGCTTAGCGATATCCCGTTACAAAGTTAGAAACATTTGTGTTTGGTTTTGATTTGGAAGTTGCCGTTGTTTATATTCTTCATAAGATGATATCGGACATAAATCAGGATCTACAGGTCAAGAAGTTGAAGAAATTCTTAGAAGGATGGCATTTGGCTCTTGTACCTTTAAATTCTGTTCTTTTGTGGGAACAACATTTGCACCCTTGTGCCCTTATTGCTACAGCTTCTGTGATTTACTTTATAATTTGGCTTATTGATATGAGTACCCTTGCAACTTTTGCAATTATTGGCTCTTTAATTAATTTGATTGATTTTGTTGTTCCCATTATAAGCAACTCCATTTCCAAACCTGATTCCTGGACTGGCCAAAATGAAAAAATATTTGAAGATATTTGCAAGAATATTGTAAGCAACTACTATTTAACATGGGAGAAAATAAATAACTTCTATTATATGAGAAGAAATAGCCCAATTATGTACTATATTATATGTATCGTATGTATGGTATTGAAAGCTTAATTTAAACTTATGTACGCAGTGAACGCATAAAAAACAGCGTTCACTGTAAGTCATTGTCATTTCAGTAATGTGTCTCAACTCCGACGCACGACTGGATTTTAGTCCTCAAGATTGTCTTTGAACAGGAACTAAACAATATCAAGTCCAATGGAGTCGGTTACAAACAGACATACAGCAGAAGCTAATAAACGCGTATTAATAAAAAAAAATCCAAATTTGGCCGAACAAAACTCCTGTTAAAAATTCTATAAAAATCAAATAAATCCTTAACGTTCAAAATGTCAGGAAATGTCGAAATACAAACTCTTGTTGAAAGCGGAACTCTTTTTTTTTTTGTTTTTTTTTTATGAGAGGGGGCAAACGGGCAAGAGGCTCACGGGATGGGGAGAGGTGAGACAACCGCCCATGGACATCCGCAACAACAGGTGTGTCAAGAAATGCGATGCCGGCCTTTAAGGTGGGAGTATGCTTTTTTCTTGAAGGTCCCTAAGTCGTATCTGTTCGGGAATACCGCTGCCGGTAGTTGATTCCACAAAGTGGCTGTGCGAGGCAAGAAATTTCGAATAAAGCGCGCGGTTGTTGAATGCCGGACGTCTACGTGATGCGGACGGTACTTTGCACGTAATGTCCGGTGGTGGAATTCGGCCGCTGGAATCAACCCGAACAGCTCCTCAGAGCACTCCCCGTTATAAATGCGGTAGAATTTGCAGAGATAACCCACATCTCTACGCAATGCTAGAGAATCAAGCCGATAGCCGTTAGGTTAGGTTAGGTTAGGTTAGGTTAGGTTAGGTTAGGTTAGGTTAGGTTAGGTTAGGTTAGGTTAGGTTAGGTTAGGTTAGGTTAGGTTAGGTTAGGTTAGGTTAGGTTTTTTTTTTTTTTTTTTTTTTTTTTTTCTGTCCGGGAGCTTTCATGTCCCGGCCCGCGAGCTAAACCCCCGATGTTAGTATCGGGGCCCTTCGGTATCTTTATTATCTTTGTAGTACAAACTTCAATTATTGACAATGTCTTATCCTAGTATATTTACATTTGGACTTATTCTATTTTGTTTCTTATAATCTAATACATAAATTTTAATGAACTCATCTTACAACGTCTGACAGTATATCAACTTAACTTATCTGTTTTTTTTTTTTTTTTTTTTTTTTTTTCCAATATCTTTCTTTTTATATCTTTCCTTTGTAGTGTAGCATTTTCATATCTTTCTTTTTATCTTTATATATATATATATTTTTTTTTTTTTTTTTTTTTTTTAAATATTTTGTCTTACAATCTAGTACATTACTTTTAAACTTAACTTAATATTTCTGATATTATATAACTTAAACTTATCTTTATTTACATGTTTTCTATTAATACTTAACTAGTTTTATTTCTTTTTATTACTTTATTGACTATGCTTTTACAAAACTCTATAAATATACACTGATATTTCTTATTGCTAATTAAAATACTAACATTTTCTGAATTTATATCTATCTCTAGTTTTTGTTCCGTCTCATATCTTTCTTTAGCGTGAATTGGACACTCCAGTAGGACGTGTTCAACGCTTTCAGCCTTTCCGGGTTCGCATGGGCATGATGGGTTCTCTTTACACTTGAATCTATGCAAATATGCAGCGAACCCACCGTGACCCGTTAGTGTCTGGGTTAAAACTCCAGTCGTCTCTATTTTTCTAATAACATTATATGCAATTATTGCATCCGGGAAGAACATTCTCGTCGTGCCTGCAGTGTCACTGTTTTTATATCTCCAGTTCCATTTTTCAAGCGACTCTAATCGGATTTGTCGCCTAACAAATGAAACTGGGCAGAGGTCGTATTCAGGTTTCTTTTTTGAATTAGTTGCCTCTTTTGCTAGCTGGTCAGCACGCTCATTTTCCAGTAGCCCTGCATGAGCTTTGACCCAGAAAAAAGAAACTGATTTGTTGTGTTTTTGCAAAGTGTATATGTATTTCTTTATTTCTATGGCTAGAGGATGGGTAGTGTGGTGACTGGTGATAGTCTCAAGTGCTGATCTTGAGTCACTGTATATGCCGAAGGTGCTTCCCGGGTTCCTCTCTATTTCTCTCATAGCTTCGCGTATGGCAAAAAGCTCGGCCTGATATACTGTGCAGTAGGATGACAGCTTAAATTTTTTACTTTTGATTTCATTGTCGTCACTCCATTCGGACAGTGCTGCTCCGACTTTGTCTGCTATTTTGCTGCCATCCGTAAATATACGCACTTGTTGGTGTTTATTTGCTTCAACCTCATTTTGATTTTCTAGGCAAACGAACTTCAGGCTCATACGTTCCACTGGGTGAGAAAGATTTGTGTAGGGCTCCCTCCGCTCTACCTCCCTGTCGCAGAGTGCTGGCTGGGGCACACCCCTCTTTGCCCTATACAGAACGGCTGCTTCGTGAATCCGTAGGTCTAGGGGGAGTATCCCAGCCAGCACCAGCGCTGCATTGAGGGAAACGGTCCGGTATGCCTTGCACAACTTTTGCGCGAAGCCTCTTTGTACAGCGTTTAGGTTCTTTTGAACGCAGATTTTATCTGCTGCTTCCGCCCACGCACCTGCGGCATATAAGATGACTGGTTCTACTACTGCTATATAGATGGTCCTTATTATTTCTGGATGAAGTCCCCAACTTATTCGGGCTGTTTTTGCTAATTTTTTATAGAAGATTAAGGCTTTTTTACATATATTTCCGACATGACTATTGAAAGTGAGTTTATTGTCTATTGTGAGTCCTAAGATTTTGACTTCCTTGACCATGCAAATGTCGATCCCTCCAATGTGTAGACGTGGGGTATCGTATTTGAGTTTGTTGGTAAAAATCATCGCTTTAGTTTTTTGCGGGGCAAATTTTAACTTGTTCCTGACACCCCACGCCCGCACTAATTCGAGAGCGGCATTAGCATGGCCTTGGATTTGACTAGCGGTATCTCCATCGAATAAGAGAACGACATCGTCTGCAAAAGCTTGGCAATAGTGACCGTTTCGTTGTAGTTCCTTAAGAAGCGGATCCAAGAGCAAGTTCCACAAAATAGGGCCTCCAATCGATCCTTGCACGCATCCCTTGTTTGTTGATCTCGTGACTTCTTGCCCCCCGTATCTTACATTCACCTGTCTATTCTGCAAATAACTGTCAATTATGCGTCTTAGATTGATTGGGCACTTTTCTTCGGCAAGACGGACTCTGATTGCCGGCCACCACGCGCTGTCAAAGGCTCCCTCTATGTCTAGTGATACTATTGTGATTATTTTGTGTTGCGCTAGCTTTGATCTTATTTGGTTGATTAGGATATAGAGAGAGTCCTCTGTGCTTTTTTGGGGCATAAATCCATACTGATGTTCACTTAATCGGGGTAGAATGTGCCATTTCAGTCTGTTTACTGTCATCTTTTCCAGAATCTTACCCATTATTGGCAGAAGTCCAATCGGTCTGTAGGATTTGGGCTCTGTATAGTTTTCCTTCCCGGGTTTCCTGAGAGCTACTATCGTTGCCTTTTTCCATATGACTGGGAAGTAGCTTAATTGCAGACATCTGTTTGCTAGTGCGAGGAAGATTTCGGGGTCATGATTTATGGCATGTTGACATATGTCTGCTGTTAGTCCGTCAGATCCTGGGGCTTTTTTGGGATTGAAACTCATTGTGGCTACTGCAAGTTCTGTCCGTGTAAACAGTGGGTCATAATATTCGTTGTCATCTGATGTGTTTACTTGCGCAGCCTGTATCCTTGTGCTTCTGTGATCTTCATTTTCAATGGTTTCGTCATCTACCGGGAAAAATGTTGTGGCTAACAACTGCGCGGATTCTGTTTGGTCTAGATATTTGCCTTCTTTTTTAAGTGGTAGGTCTTCTTCTCCTTTTTCTACTTTTTTGATGACTCTGTAAATTCCCTCCCAGAGCCCCTCTCTATCCTGTTTCATGCAAAACTGCTTCCAGCTGTCAATTCGGTGTTGTTGTGCCGTTTCTTCGTATCTTTCCTTTGCTTCCAGGTACTCTCCTACGACTTTTTCCCTTCGGACCTGTGCTGCGAATCGGATTCTGCGCCTCTTGGTGAGCGCTTCTGACTTCAGTCTGGCGAGTTCTTCATTCCACCATGGAAAGGCGGGTGCGGTTTTATTTGTTTTTAGTGGTATACTGTCATTACTCGCATCAATTATTACTTTCGTGTGTTTTTCTATTATTCGTTCTAGTTGTATTGTTGTGTTAATTTTATTAATTTCATGTATATTAATTTCATTTTCTTTAAGCAATTGGTCAACTTTCTCGTGGAATCGGGTCCAGTTTGCTTTTTTGCTGTTGAACTTCCGAGTGGTCCTGTTTATGGTACTGCCTTTAGATTTGGTAAGTGTTATTTTAAATATTATTGTGTTGTGGTCAGAACTCGTTAGCTGTGTGTCGACTCTCCAACCCTCAATTCTATTCCACAGGTCTTGTGTGCACGCTGTGATGTCTACGCTGCTGGTGTAAGATCTTCCACCGCGGACGGTGTCGTACGTTGGGGTATCGCCGTCGTTGAGTACCTGTAAGCCCATTTCCTCCAGTGTCCCAGCCAATTCGTTGCCCCTTGTATCCACTTCAGCGCTACCCCACCATAGGCTCTTTGCGTTCGCGTCGCCGCCGATGATCATATTTCGGCCAAATTTTTCGCAATTTCGTTTAAGTTGTTCTAGATATGGTTCTATAGGTTTTGGTTTAGGTTCGAAATAAAATGAGGCTACTGTGAACTCCCACGCTTTAGTCTTCATTTTTAGAACAACAATGTTGTGATTCGTGAACTCCGGGTATTGGGTAACCTCAATATTATCGTCGAATACTGCAATGGCCGCTTTCACAACACCGTGGTTTTGATCCGCGCATTGGAAAATCCTTACGCCATTATAATGCCTCATTTTGCCCAAGCCGCCCACGTATGGCTCCTGAATCATCGCGAATGCCATCTTTGTTTTAATGGCCTCAATAATCATTTCATCGGTGGCGAGTTGCTTGCGCTGGAGATTGGCTTGTGCTACGACGTACGGTTTATATCTTATTTGTGCGCCTGGAACAACCTTAGCAGTAGGCTATGGTGGCCCTGGCTAGAGCATCCCACTTTTTCCTTATCGGGCACTCATTACTGAAGGCATTGTGGTTGACCTTATCCGCTTTGGCTGTAACACAATTTATGCATGATGGTGCGTCTGCGGTAATCCAATGTTCACACTTGCTTTTTATGTGGTCGCCTCCGCAGTGGCTGCATTTCTCTTGCGTTTCTTTACAGAATCTTCGACCATGACCGTAGCCCAAACACATAGAGCATTGGACTAACGGTGATTGGTCCACGACCCTTACTCGCTGCAGATCTACGTGTACTACCTCGGCTTCGACCAGGCGCTTCCAAATTTTCGGAGAAACTCTAATGATAAGATGACTAGTCAGTGCGTTTCTAGTGCGTTTTTTATAGGCCAACTGCATTCTTTGTTCTTCATTGTCAAGTCCGTTGAATATACCTTTGTTTTGGTTTTTCAGCGCGCGCAGAACCTCCTCGTCATTGTTATAATTTAAAACGTCTTTAAGTATTATCAGAGGATCCTTATTTTTGATGTCTTCTGCTTTCATTTCCCCTGTTTTGTTAATCCTTTCTTTTATTTTCATTCGCTCTTCTTCTGTTTTGCATCCTATTATGATTTTCCTGTCTTTTGCTTTCTTAACACGTTCTACGGCTACCCCTCCTTCCTTTGCATTTACAGCCTTCCTTATTCGACTCAAAACGTCTTCTCCTGTTTCCGTTTCGTCATTTGAGGTAACGATGACCGAATGCAATGCTGCCTGTTCAGGGAGTCGTTTACTGGGTGCAGCCACTACATTTGCGTATGTCCTCCTCTCTATGTATTCTTTGAGATGGTCCAGTTTCTCTCCGTTTTCCTTAATAATTTTCGATTGTTCTTGAATTTTCATCAGTATGTCATCAATTTTTGGTTCTGTTTTCTGTATTTTCTCTTCCTCCTTGTTTTCGTCCTCACTCCCGCTCTTTTTGGCTATCTTCACCGAATCTACTTCCTTCACTAACTTAAGGAGGCGCTCTAAAATTTGAAGAAGGTCTGTTTTGTATTCCCTTTTTAAGTTGCCCGAGTTGTTTAAGACAGTTTTCCCTTTTTGTACACATGCAATTGCTTCCTTTATTCTTTCAGAATTTTTGCTGCTTTCTCGCTTTTGGGGTGTTATATCGATTGTAAACGTTTTATTTATTTGAGAGGTGCTCATGGTCTCTATTTGTATTGCCGGTTCACTATCACCGATGCTTTGTCTGACATTATTTCCCTGTGAAGGCTCAGCCTTATCTTGCATCTTTAGGGAGTCTCTCTCTCCTACTGGGGAAGCTTTTTTGGGGGTCCTCAACATATTTCGGGGTTGTATATTTTTAAAATAAGTTTTTTAGCTGATTTATTTGAAAATTATGTTTAGTGGTTTTAGAGGGGGGGAGGAGGTCTGAGGGAAAATCCGTCGGGGCCAAACTGTTCCTCTTGATGAGAGGGTTCGTTTGAGCCCAAACTTGGGGGGTCTGGAAGCACAGGGGCCAAAGTTAGCCCTAGAGGGGGTGAGGTCGAAATTGCGGGGGGGGGGGGGGGAAGGTTTCGGGGGACGGCCTATGGAGATATTAAAATAATTTTGTTGGTTTTTTTAAGGGGGGGGGGGGTCGTGGGGGAAATCCGTCGGGGCCAAACTGTTCCTCTCGATGAGAGGGTTCGTTTGAGCCCAAACTTGGAGGGTCTGGGAGCACAGGGGCCAAAGTTAGCCACTGAGGGGGTGAGGTCGAAAATTAGGGGGGAGGGGGGGAAGGTTTCGGGAGTCGGCCTATGGAAGTGTGTTTGGGGTTTTTTGGGATTTTGGGGGAGGTTAGGTTAGGTTAGGTTAGGTTAGGTTAGGTTAGGTTAGGTTAGGTTAGGTTAGGTTAGGTTAGGTTAGGTTAGGTTAGGTTAGGTTAGGTTAGGTTAGGTTAGGTTAGGTTAGGTTAGGTTAGGTTAGGTTAGGTTAGGTTAGGTTAGGTTAGGTTAGGTTAGGTTAGGTTAGGTTAGGTTAGGTTAGGTTAGGTTAGGTTAGGTTAGGTTAGGTTAGGTTAGGTTAGGTTAGGTTAGGTTAGGTTAGGTTAGGTTAGGTTAGGTTAGGTTAGGTTAGGTTAGGTTAGGTTAGGTTAGGTTAGGTTAGGTTAGGTTAGGTTAGGTTAGGTTAGGTTAGGTTAGGTTAGGTTAGGTTAGGTTAGGTTAGGTTAGGTTAGGTTAGGTTAGGTTAGGTTAGGTTAGGTTAGGTTAGGTTAGGTTAGGTTAGGTTAGGTTAGGTTAGGTTAGGTTAGGTTAGGTTAGGTTAGGTTAGGTTAGGTTAGGTTAGGTTAGGTTAGGTTAGGTTAGGTTAGGTTAGGTTAGGTTAGGTTAGGTTAGGTTAGGTTAGGTTAGGTTAGGTTAGGTTAGGTTAGGTTAGGTTAGGTTAGGTTAGGTTAGGTTAGGTTAGGTTAGGTTAGGTTAGGTTAGGTTAGGTTAGGTTAGGTTAGGTTAGGTTAGGTTAGGTTAGGTTAGGTTAGGTTAGGTTAGGTTAGGTTAGGTTAGGTTAGGTTAGGTTAGGTTAGGTTAGGTTAGGTTAGGTTAGGTTAGGTTAGGTTAGGTTAGGTTAGGTTAGGTTAGGTTAGGTTAGGTTAGGTTAGGTTAGGTTAGGTTAGGTTAGGTTAGGTTAGGTTAGGTTAGGTTAGGTTAGGTTAGGTTAGGTTAGGTTAGGTTAGGTTAGGTTAGGTTAGGTTAGGTTAGGTTAGGTTAGGTTAGGTTAGGTTAGGTTAGGTTAGGTTAGGTTAGGTTAGGTTAGGTTAGGTTAGGTTAGGTTAGGTTAGGTTAGGTTAGGTTAGGTTAGGTTAGGTTAGGTTAGGTTAGGTTAGGTTAGGTTAGGTTAGGTTAGGTTAGGTTAGGTTAGGTTAGGTTAGGTTAGGTTAGGTTAGGTTAGGTTAGGTTAGGTTAGGTTAGGTTAGGTTAGGTTAGGTTAGGTTAGGTTAGGTTAGGTTAGGGCAGGTTAGGTTAGGTTAGGTTAGGTTAGGTTAGGTTAGGTTAGGTTAGGTTAGGTTAGGTTAGGTTAGGTTAGGTTAGGTTAGGTTAGGTTAGGTTAGGTTAGGTTAGGTTAGGTTAGGTTAGGTTAGGTTTTTTTTTTTTTTTTTTTTTTTTTTTTTTTTTTTTTTTTTTTTTTTTTTTTTTTTTCTCCTAGTAGGCCTACCTCCCTGGCAGCTTTCGCTCCAGGGCCGAGGAGCTACTACTTATATATAACAAGTTTCTCCCTACCATGAGACCGTAGGGGTTGTGGGTTTTCTTATCACTTATAATAATCATCTTTATTTATATTTGTCGCTTACCTACTAACATTTTTAATCAATTACTTATATACTATTGCAAATATCTTACAGCTATCTATACTATTTACAGTTTGATTACTTAAACTATCTTATTCTAGGCACATTCACTTACAGACTAGGGATGTATTATGGGCCCTATGCATTGGCATAGGGAACCATATTATACATATTTTAATACTAATTACATTATGACCTATATTTGATTTAACCTAATACTATCTTGTGGCTTGTGTAAATAGTAGACTTGAACATTGTCTACTATTAGAGCCTATTTACATCAGTTTAAATTTTTACATCTAACTATTTACAATCTAAACTTATTAACATTTATGTTGCTGCCGTTTCTTGGCAGCACATCCACAAGAATCCTTATACAGAACGCCTCAAACAGCTTCCTATTTGGCTCGTTTAAAAGCAAAGGAAGGTTGGCCTCATGAACGGCCACTCCGCTTTGCACTTCCAGGTCGAATCTCCACCGGCCGAACCTAGGGCAGTCGAGCACCAGGTGCAATGCGTTTTCGTCCGTTTGACCGTCGCATATGCACACTGGGCTATCCTTCAGTCCGAACCGGTGGAGATACGCCGAGAAGCCGCCATGGCCCGTGATGATTTGGGCCATGAGTGCGGAGAAGGGCTCCTCCCTAACCAGCTTATACGACGCCTTTACGTCCGGCAGGAACGCCTTTGTAACACTTGCAGTTTGACCCACAGTGTAGCGCTCCTGCCAGACGTCAAGGGTCTCGGCTCGGATTTTGCGACGGAGAGTCGAAACCGGCACTCCATCGTATGCAGCCCTCAACTTCGAGTGGAGCGCCGCGTCCTTCGCCAAGTGGTCAGCCCTCTCGTTCCCCTCGATACCTACATGCGCCCGAACCCAGCGGAACCGAATGGTTTTACCCATATTTCGAGCCCGCTGGATAAGGTTTTTAATTTCAAAGGCTATCGGGTGGAATGAGGATCGATCCCTTAGCAGCTCCAGCGACGACCTGGAGTCACTAAGGATCTCGACCCTCATATCGGGCATCTTCAAGATGTCCTCGATAGCCTTTGAAATTGCGCACATTTCGGCTTGGAAGACAGAGCAATAATTCTCTAATTTGAGTTTCCTTGCTCTGACTTCCAAGCCTTGCCGCCTGTATGAAATTCCGGCTCCAACCCTGCCCTGTATCTTGCTACCGTCGGTGTAGACCTGCAGGTAACCTTCTCCTTCTCCTGGGTCATCCTGCATCTCTACCGCGTCGGTCTCGGCCTTTGTCTCCTCGAGACAGCAGAATTCTACCTCAGGAGCAAGGGCTGGATGGGGAGCATCCAGAAAGCTAACCCGCTGTTCAGCCTTCCTGTCTGCCATACCATCAATGTCCTCACCCCTTTTATATCGGTACAGTTCTGCCGCCTCTCGGATCCTCAGATCGAGTGGCAAGATACCTGACAGGATCAGCGCCGCACTCAAACTGGCGGTTTTGTAGGTCCGGCTGATCTTCCGCGCGAACCCCCGCTGAACTGCCTCCAGCAGCTTCCGCACTCCGACTTGATCTACGGCTGGGACCCAGACGCTTGAAGCGTAAAGTACGATTGGCTCCACAGCGGCGATGTAGATGGTCCTGACCACCTCTGGGTTCAGACCCCAGGTTGTCTTTGCCGCCCTTGACAATTGGCCATAGATGGCCGTTGCCTTTCGGCAAACGTCAATGACGTGCGGCTTAAAAGACAACCTGTGGTCAATTATAAGACCCAGGATCTTGGTTTCAGTGACCATCTTTATGCTTTCGCCGCCCATGGTGATCTGAATTGGTGTTAGTTTCAGTTTCTTGGTGATCACCATGGCGTTGGTTTTGTGTGGAGCAAATCGCAGCTTGTTGTCCAAGCCCCAGTCGCAGACCCGCCGGAGGACGGAGTTAGCGGTCCGCGCGATAGTCTCCGGAGAGGAGCTCGAGAAGACGAGCACTACGTCGTCGGCGAAGGCTTGCACGCGCAGACCCTCTTCCTCGAGGGCGCCCAGCAACGGATCAATCAGGAGGTTCCAGAATATGGGCCCCCCAATCGATCCCTGAACGCACCCTTTGGTCGTGGGCCTTACGCATTCGGCGCCCGCGTATCGAATAATGACCTCCCGGTCGTTGAGGTAGCTGCACACGGTAGAGTACAGGTTCCCGGGGCACTTCCTGGCAGCCAGCTGGTGTTTGATAGCTGGCCACCAGGCGCTGTCGAATGCCCCTTCTATGTCTAGAGATACCATCAAAACTACCCTCTTTGCCCTGACCTCAGCTCTGATGTGCTCGATCAAGGCAAAGAGGGCATCTTCAGTGCTTCGCTGTGGCATAAATCCAAATTGGGCCGGATTTAGCGTCGGCAGTACGTGCCACTTTATCCGACGTACCATCATCTTTTCCAAAGTCTTACCGTGGACTGACAAAAGTCCAATCGGACGGTAAGACTTTGGATGATGGTAGTCGGATTTTCCCGGTTTGGGAAGTGTCACGACTGCCGCACGCTTCCACGGCTTCGGGAAGTATCCCACAGCGAGGCACCTGTTGGCTATCTCTAGGAAGAGCCGCTCATCTGCCTCAATGCTCTTGGCACTGATGTCAGCTGTGAACGCGTCCGATCCAGGCGCTTTACGAGCGCTGAAATCGTGAACCGCCTCCCTGAGTTCCGCAAGGGTGAAGGGCGGATCGTCCTCTGTGCAGGATAACTCGCACAGAGGGCGGTCCGCCTCTCTCCTTATTGCGGAATGTACGGGAGAGTCGTCCTCCACTCTATCGTCCGGGAAGAACGTAGCTGCAAGGAGTTCTGCGCTTTGCTTGGGATCAAGAGTCACTCCGTCCCTCACAAGAAGTTTATCTTCTTGCTTTTTCGAGGTTTGACGGAGGACTCTGTAGATGCCGTCCCACAGGCTTTCGCCTGTTTGCGCGGTGCAGTACTCCTTCCAGCTATGGGTCTGTGCCGCTTGTGCGGCAGACTCATACTTTTCCCGGGCGTCGAGATACTGGCGGACGACGAATTCCCTCCTAATTGGGGCCGCGCAGCGGATGCGATTCTTCTTAGTAACCGCATCGCGCTTCAGGGCCCGAAGTTCGGAGGTCATCCACGGAGGTTCATATTTCAGCATTCGCTTCAGCTTTGGGATTGCGGTCTCACACGCTTGGCGAACCGCCTCCTGATACTCGAGGACAACGGTTTCGATGTCCTCGGGGGCGGTTACGGCCGACACTCTTTCCACTCGGATCTGGCGCTTTTGGAGCTGTAAGATTAGTTCCTTTCGGAACTTATCCCAGTCTGCCTTGCGTGTGTTATATATCCGAGTGGTTGGTGCTGGGCCGGGTGCTTTTGCACGGCCAGCGCGGAGTCCTATCCTTAGAGCGTTGTGATCGGAACTGACCATGTCGGGGTCCACCCTCCAGGACTCCATCCTTGACAAGATACTTCGGCTGCACACCGTAATGTCGACTCTGCTTGTACAGAGCCGACCTCCCCGAACCACTTGGAATGTTGGCTCGGTTCCGGTGTTGAGGATGTGCAGCTGGTTGTCGTCGAAGTATCCTGCCAATTCGGCTCCCCGGTGGTCCTCGTCTGCGCTTCCCCACCATGGGCTCCACGCATTGAAGTCACCTCCGATCACAACACTTAAAGTTCCCAACTTGGATCGGACGCTGGACAGACGTTCCAGGTATGGAACCAGGGGTTTATCCCCTTCCAGGTAGGCGGACACTATTCCAAGTGTCCAGTCGGAGAACTCTATGGTAATTGCCACTATGTTCTCCGACTGGAGGCTCGGGTCACACCCAACCTGGAGGTCTTTATCAAAGACCGCTATTGCGGCCTTTGCGGGATTGGTCTTACTAATCCCCTGGTCCATCTGAAAGACGCGGACCCCCGGATACCGCTTCAAGGCACCTTGATTACCTGTGTAGGGTTCCTGCAGCAGTGCCAGGCTCACCTTCTGACTGACAGCTTCCGCCATCAGTTCATCGGTTGCCAATCGCTTCCGCTGCAGGTTTACCTGTATCATGTGCCTCGAAGCAGCATCCCTGGGCCCGCGACCACCTGGATTTATGACCGCGGTGCCCTCAGCAGTAACTCACGCCGAGGCGGGCAATGGCATCCCATTTCCGCCTCACCGGACAGTCTCCGCTGAATGCACCGTGATCCGTCTTGTCCAGCTTAGCGTGTCGACAGTTGACACAGCTGGGCGGCTCTCCTGTGACATAATCGGGGCACTCACTTCTCACGTGTGGCCCCCCGCAGTGGCTGCAGAGGTCCGAAGACTCTTTGCAGTGGCGCCGCCCGTGCCCAAAGGCTAGACACTTTGAGCACTGGATCAACGGCGAGAAGTCCTCCACCCTTGATCGCTTAAGATCGAGGTGGACAGATCCCCCGTCAACCATGCGGCGCCATAGCGGAGGGGCCACCCGCAAGATAAGATGTGTGAGGTGCGGGTTGCGGCACCTTCGGCGGAAGCATGCCTCCACCGTTTGGTGGTCTTTATGGAGGCCGGCGAAGAGCTCTTTGTTCTGAGCTCGTAAGGCCGCAATGACCTCCTCGTCCTTGAGGCAAGAGAGGACGTCCCTGATGATTATCATCGGGTTTTTTCCTCTCGCCTCCTGGACTTTGAGGCCCAAACTAGCCCCGAGCCGCGTCTTCACGGCCTCCACCTCACCCTTAGTGCCGCATGTCAGCACCACCTTCCTATTTCGGACCATGCGTACGCTGTCCACTTTGGCGCCGGTCCTTGTTGGGTCAACGGCCTTCCTGATCTTGGTGACCACATTGTCACTCGAGTCTTCTGGTGACTCGCTGGTCACCACTATCGAGTGGCCGGACTTGACAGGTGCCTTTGCAGCCATCGCCGCGTAGGAAGGCAGCGCCTGAGCCCTCGCGGGCTCCTCTAGGAGCTTAGACGTTTTGGCTCCTAGGTCGCGCACCTCATCCAACATCTTCACAGCGTCCATGTGCATTCCCTTTAACTCTTCGAGAAGGGGGCCCAGTTTCGCAGCGGGTGGAGGGGGGAGCTTGATTTTCCCCATCTCGGCAATAACGTCGAATTCGACTACACGGCGGAGTGCCTCCAACTCCTTTCGCAACTCCGCCGTCTGCCCCCCCACATCTGAATTCTCCAGCCGCTGCGTAAGGAGCAAGATCTGCTCCGCGTGACTGGACTCCCTCCTTGCAACGTCCTCCGCGTGCCTTCGCTGCAGGTGCTCGACTTGCAGTAGGACGTCACGTCGCGCACTGTTTACCTGGAGGGTGGCCTCGTATAAAAAGTTCAGGCCGTCCAGTACGGTCGCCCTTATAGAACCCTTCAAGTTACCGGATTTCTCCAGTTCCTCTTTGGCCCGCTGGTAAACTCCGTTCGCCGTTTTTAAAAGGGTTGCGGTCGGGCTCTCGGGCCCCCCGACGCTACCACGCCGATCTCCAGATGGCGGGGTGCGGAAAGCCGCATCCGCCTCTCTTTGGAGCGCTTGCGCCAGGGTGCCACTTTCAGGTCGTGAACCCGACCCCGCCCCAATTTCACTTCCGGAGAAGGAGGAACCCTCCCCAGCCTCGATGCGACGGCATGGGACTGCTTTCACCCTTCCGGGGTCTGACGATGGGCGTTTCGCGGTCGTCGCGGTAATCGTTTCTCGGTCGGTGCACCGTAAGGTTCGTGTCGATTTGTATGTGGATGACATCCTTGTGCTTTGGGAAAACGGCAGCAAAATTTAGGTAAAATACACAATTAAATTACAGCTTTGAAATATATATACAACTATAACTAATTTCTCTAATTCTAGTTAATCTGGGAACGGTGAGAGAAGGAATTTGGGGTGGGGGGGTAAGTAGGAGGGGGGGTTGGGTATGGGATCAAGTTTTTTTATAGATGAGCCAAATGCTTCTTAACAAACTGTACCTGGATCCGGTGTCAAATTTACAAAATTTTAATCCGTTCCGGAGTTATTTAATTTTAAAATTTTGATAATTTCGAAAGTTAGCAAATTTTTTGGGATATTTACAAAATCAGGAATTTTTAAATTTTGAAAAAAGGATCTAGTAGGGCATGAAAAGGGAAAAAAGACCAGATATACACACTGTGTATATCCAGGCCCGGGGTCAAAAATGGGCTAGGACGCACCGTTCCCGAGATATCCCGGTTTTTCTGTCCAGATCTTCCCGGCGGGCTGGTGTCGCGTGGAGTGGTCCGATTGAGCTGCTCGAAGCGGCGGCTTGTTCCTTGTATTGAGATCTATCCAGAGACGTATCGCACGCTGAGCTGCTCCCTCGGGATCTCCGACCTCGTGCCACGCGGTTTCGGTGAAAATTGGCGATTGTAGCGCCACCGATGGCCGGAAAAATCTGAATGATGGGTCAAAAGATGCGTCTCAATGAGACCTATCGTTTGGTGTACAGAAACTTATATGTCACCGCTTTAGTTTTTAAGTTATTTAAGAGGGAACGCTGCCTTTTTATGGTTATGGTGGTTTTTCTTGATTAACTTTTTTTCCCCACGTTTGATTTCGAAACGCGATGTGTCGTTGAGCAGGTATTTTCACGGCGCGTTCAACGGTATATCGCACTTGTGGGGGCAACAACGTTTTGAGGTACCTCGAGCCACACCCAATTTCACTCTATCCCGGTTATCTCCCGAACCCGTAGTCGGAAAAATCCGGGAGAGGCCTCAAAATGTGCAACTCGCTAACGCGCACCGTGCGCAATCAAGAAAAAGGTGGGGAAAAGATCTAGTTTAGGCAGCGTTCACACTTTTGTGCACAGTTTTTTAACAATTTCCACTTTTTTTCACTTTTTTTCCACTTTTTCACGGTATATCCTAGTGGGAGTTACACCACTAGATTCGCCGTCGCGAGACGCGTCGTTGGATATACAACACTGGTACTGAAGTAACAAATTTACCACTTATGATATTTTACGAGTACGGAGCGAAGCGTTTTTGCTGCTTACTCGTCAGAGGTGCGACACAGACTGGGTTAGGTTAGGTTAGGTTAGGTTAGGTTAGGTTAGGTTAGGTTAGGTTAGGTTAGGTTAGGTTAGGTTAGGTTAGGTTAGGTTAGGTTAGGTTAGGTTAGGTTAGGTTAGGTTAGGTTAGGTTAGGTTAGGTTAGGTTAGGTTAGGTTAGGTTAGGTTAGGTTAGGTTAGGTTAGGTTAGGTTAGGTTAGGTTAGGTTAGGTTAGGTTAGGTTAGGTTAGGTTAGGTTAGGTTAGGTTAGGTTAGGTTAGGTTAGGTTAGGTTAGGTTAGGTTAGGTTAGGTTAGGTTAGGTTAGGTTAGGTTAGGTTAGGTTAGGTTAGGTTAGGTTAGGTCAGGTTAGGTTAGGTTAGGTTAGGTTAGGTTAGGTTAGGTTAGGTTAGGTTAGGTTAGGTTAGGTTAGGTTAGGTTAGGTTAGGTTAGGTTAGGTTAGGTTAGGTTAGGTTAGGTTAGGTTAGGTTAGGTTAGGTTAGGTTAGGTTAGGTTAGGTTAGGTTAGGTTAGGTTAGGTTAGGTTAGGTTAGGTTAGGTTAGGTTAGGTTAGGTTAGGTTAGGTTAGGTTAGGTTAGGTTAGGTTAGGTTAGGTTAGGTTAGGTTAGGTTAGGTTAGGTTAGGTTAGGTTAGGTTAGGTTAGGTTAGGTTAGGTTAGGTTAGGTTAGGTTAGGTTAGGTTAGGTTAGGTTAGGTTAGGTTAGGTTAGGTTAGGTTAGGTTAGGTTAGGTTAGGTTAGGTTAGGTTAGGTTAGGTTAGGTTAGGTTAGGTTAGGTTAGGTTAGGTTAGGTTAGGTTAGGTTAGGTTAGGTTAGGTTAGGTTAGGTTAGGTTAGGTTAGGTTAGGTTAGGTTAGGTTAGGTTAGGTTAGGTTAGGTTAGGTTAGGTTAGGTTAGGTTAGGTTAGGTTAGGTTAGGTTAGGTTAGGTTAGGTTAGGTTAGGTTAGGTTAGGTTAGGTTAGGTTAGGTTAGGTTAGGTTAGGTTAGGTTAGGTTAGGTTAGGTTAGGTTAGGTTAGGTTAGGTTAGGTTAGGTTAGGTTAGGTTAGGTTAGGTTAGGTTAGGTTAGGTTAGGTTAGGTTAGGTTAGGTTAGGTTAGGTTAGGTTAGGTTAGGTTAGGTTAGGTTAGGTTAGGTTAGGTTAGGTTAGGTTAGGTTAGGTTAGGTTAGGTTAGGTTAGGTTAGGTTAGGTTAGGTTAGGTTAGGTTAGGTTAGGTTAGATTAGGTTAGGTTAGGTTAGGTTAGGTTAGGTTAGGTTAGGTTAGGTTAGGTTAGGTTAGGTTAGGTTAGGTTAGGTTAGGTTAGGTTAGGTTAGGTTAGGTTAGGTTAGGTTAGGTTAGGTTAGGTTAGGTTAGGTTAGGTTAGGTTAGGTTAGGTTAGGTTAGGTTAGGTTAGGTTAGGTTAGGTTAGGTTAGGTTAGGTTAGGTTAGGTTAGGTTAGGTTAGGTTAGGTTAGGTTAGGTTAGGTTAGGTTAGGTTAGGTTAGGTTAGGTTAGGTTAGGTTAGGTTAGGTTAGGTTAGGTTAGGTTAGGTTAGGTTAGGTTAGGTTAGGTTAGGTTAGGTTAGGTTAGGTTAGGTTAGGTTAGGTTAGGTTAGGTTAGGTTAGGTTAGGTTAGGTTAGGTTAGGTTAGGTTAGGTTAGGTTAGGTTAGGTTAGGTTAGGTTAGGTTAGGTTAGGTTAGATTAGGTTAGGTTAGGTTAGGTTAGGTTAGGTTAGGTTAGGTTAGGTTAGGTTAGGTTAGGTTAGGTTAGGTTAGGTTAGGTTAGGTTAGGTTAGGTTAGGTTAGGTTAGGTTAGGTTAGGTTAGGTTAGGTTAGGTTAGGTTAGGTTAGGTTAGGTTAGGTTAGGTTAGGTTAGGTTAGGTTAGGTTAGGTTAGGTTAGGTTAGGTTAGGTTAGGTTAGGTTAGGTTAGGTTAGGTTAGGTTAGGTTAGGTTAGGTTAGGTTAGGTTAGGTTAGGTTAGGTTAGGTTAGGTTAGGTTAGGTTAGGTTAGGTTAGGTTAGGTTAGGTTAGGTTAGGTTAGGTTAGGTTAGGTTAGGTTAGGTTAGGTTAGGTTAGGTTAGGTTAGGTTAGGTTAGGTTAGGTTAGGTTAGGTTAGGTTAGGTTAGGTTAGGTTAGGTTAGGTTAGGTTAGGTTAGGTTAGGTTAGGTTAGGTTAGGTTAGGTTAGGTTAGGTTAGGTTAGGTTAGGTTAGGTTAGGTTAGGTTAGGTTAGGTTAGGTTAGGTTAGGTTAGGTTAGGTTAGGTTAGGTTAGGTTAGGTTAGGTTAGGTTAGGTTAGGTTAGGTTAGGTTAGGTTAGGTTAGGTTAGGTTAGGTTAGGTTAGGTTAGGTTAGGTTAGGTTAGGTTAGGTTAGGTTAGGTTAGGTTAGGTTAGGTTAGGTTAGGTTAGGTTAGGTTAGGTTAGGTTAGGTTAGGTTAGGTTAGGTTAGGTTAGGTTAGGTTAGGTTAGGTTAGGTTAGGTTAGGTTAGGTTAGGTTAGGTTAGGTTAGGTTAGGTTAGGTTAGGTTAGGTTAGGTTAGGTTAGGTTAGGTTAGGTTAGGTTAGGTTAGGTTAGGTTAGGTTAGGTTAGGTTAGGTTAGGTTAGGTTAGGTTAGGTTAGGTTAGGTTAGGTTAGGTTAGGTTAGGTTAGGTTAGGTTAGGTTAGGTTAGGTTAGGTTAGGTTAGGTTAGGTTAGGTTAGGTTAGGTTAGGTTAGGTTAGGTTAGGTTAGGTTAGGTTAGGTTAGGTTAGGTTAGGTTAGGTTAGGTTAGGTTAGGTTAGGTTAGGTTAGGTTAGGTTAGGTTAGGTTAGGTTAGGTTAGGTTAGGTTAGGTTAGGTTAGGTTAGGTTAGGTTAGGTTAGGTTAGGTTAGGTTAGGTTAGGTTAGGTTAGGTTAGGTTAGGTTAGGTTAGGTTAGGTTAGGTTAGGTTAGGTTAGGTTAGGTTAGGTTAGGTTAGGTTAGGTTAGGTTAGGTTAGGTTAGGTTAGGTTAGGTTAGGTTAGGTTAGGTTAGGTTAGGTTAGGTTAGGTTAGGTTAGGTTAGGTTAGGTTAGGTTAGGTTAGGTTAGGTTAGGTTAGGTTAGGTTAGGTTAGGTTAGGTTAGGTTAGGTTAGGTTAGGTTAGGTTAGGTTAGGTTAGGTTAGGTTAGGTTAGGTTAGGTTAGGTTAGGTTAGGTTAGGTTAGGTTAGGTTAGGTTAGGTTAGGTTAGGTTAGGTTAGGTTAGGTTAGGTTAGGTTAGGTTAGGTTAGGTTAGGTTAGGTTAGGTTAGGTTAGGTTAGGTTAGGTTAGGTTAGGTTAGGTTAGGTTAGGTTAGGTTAGATTAGGTTAGGTTAGGTTAGGTTAGGTTAGGTTAGGTTAGGTTAGGTTAGGTTAGGTTAGGTTAGGTTAGGTTAGGTTAGGTTAGGTTAGGTTAGGTTAGGTTAGGTTAGGTTAGGTTAGGTTAGGTTAGGTTAGGTTAGGTTAGGTTAGGTTAGGTTAGGTTAGGTTAGGTTAGGTTAGGTTAGGTTAGGTTAGGTTAGGTTAGGTTAGGTTAGGTTAGGTTAGGTTAGGTTAGGTTAGATTAGGTTAGGTTAGGTTAGGTTAGGTTAGGTTAGGTTAGGTTAGGTTAGGTTAGGTTAGGTTAGGTTAGGTTAGGTTAGGTTAGGTTAGGTTAGGTTAGGTTAGGTTAGGTTAGGTTAGGTTAGGTTAGGTTAGGTTA